>NC_054470.1:89045355-89359641 GCF_017639515.1 Carcharodon carcharias
TCTCTCAAGTGCTAAGGAATGCAAGCTCCAACAACTCATCGACACCAACACCCATCTAGGACCCTCCACCCCTGCCTGTCCCTCCGTCCCCACCCCATCTTCCAATCCCAGCCCCAGCCGTGTATTCACTATACCCCCTGACCTTCCCCTCTCCGATGCTGAACGTTCAGTGCTCAGCAAAGGACCTAGCTTCATACCCTTACGCCCTCACCTCAATGAATTTCGGGCTCGGCATGATACTGAACTCTTCTTCCGCCGTCTTCGTCTCCGGGCTCACTTCTTTGGGCAGGAGTCCTCTCCCAGTTCAACGGATCCTTTTACCCATCTCTAATATTCTCCCTCCACCTGGACCCCTCCCTCTGGATTCTTACCTTCTCCCAATCTTTTCATTGGGAACTGTCGGCGCGACATTAGTCGTCTCAATTTCTCTGCTCCTCTCACCCATTCTAACCTGTCTCTCTCTGAACTTACTGCACTCCATTCTCTCAGGTCCAACCCTGATATTGTCATCAAACCCGCTGACAAGGGTGGTGCTGTTGTTGTCTGGCGCACTGACCTCTACCTCGTGGAGGCTGAGTGTCAACTCGCAGACACTTCCTCCTACCTCTCCCTGGACCATGACCCCACCACTGAACATCAAGCCATTGTTTCCAGGACTGTCACTGACCTCATCTCCTCTGGGGATCTCCCTCCCACAGCTTCCAATCTGATAGTCACCCAACCTCGGACGGCCCGCTTCTATCTCCTACCCAAAATCAACAAACAGAACTGCCCCGGTAGATCGATCGTCTCAGCTTGCTCCTGCCCCACAGAACTCATTTCTCGTTATCTTGACTCCCTTCTCTCTCCCCTTGTCCAGTCCCTTCCCACCTACATCCGTGATTCCTCTGACACCTTACGTCACATCAACAATTTCCAGTTCCCTGGCCCCAACCGCTTCCTCTTCACCATGGACGTCCAATCCCTCTACACCTCCATCCCCCACCAGGATGGTCTGAGGGCCCTTAGCTTCTTCCTCGAACAGAGGCCCGAACAATCCCCATCCACCACTACTCTCCTCCGTCTGGCTGAACTTGTTCTCACGCTGAACAATTTCTCCTTCAACTCCTCTCAATTCCTCCAAATAAAAGGTGTGGCTATGGGTACCCGCATGGGCCCCAGCTATGCCTGTCTCTTTATGGGGTATGTGGAACATTCCTTGTTGCAGTCCTACTCCGGCCCTCTTCCACAACTCTTTCTCCGGTACATCGATGATTACTTCGGTGCCGCTTCATGCTCTCGTCGGGACTTGGAAAAATTTATTAATTTTGCTTCCAATCTCCACCCCTCCATCATTTTCACGTGGTCCATCTCTGACACTTCCCTTCCCTTCCTTGACCTCTCTGTCTCAATCTCTGGAGATAGACTGTCCACCAATATCCATTACAAACCCACCGACTCCCACAGCTATCTCGCCTACAGCTTCTTACACACCGCTTCCTGTAAGGACTCCATCCCATTCTCTCAGTTCCTTCGCCTCCGTCGCATCTGTTCCGATGATGCTACCTTCAAAAACAGTTCCTCTGACATGTCCTCCTTCTTCCTTAACCGAGGTTTTCCACCCACGGTCGTTGACAGGGCCCTCAACCGTGTCCGGCCCATCTCCCGCGCATCCGCCCTCACGCCTTCTCCTCCCTCCCAGAAACATGATAGGGTCCCCCTTGTCCTCACTTATCACCCCACCAGCCTCCGCATTCAAAGGATCATCCTCCACCATTTCCGCCAACTCCAGCATGATGCCACCACCAAACACATCTTCCCTTCACCCCCCTTATCGGCATTCCATAGGGATCGCTCCCTCCGGGACACCCTGGTCCACTCCTCCATCACCCCCTACTCCTCAACCCCCTCCTATGGCACCATCCCATGCCCACGCAAAAGATGCAACACCTGCCCCTTCACTTCCTCTCTCCTCACCGTCCAAGGACCCAAACACCCCTTTCAAGTGAAGCAGCATTTCACTTGCATTTCCCCCAACTTAGTCTACTGCTTTCGTTGCTCCCAATGTGGTCTCCTCTACATTGGAGAGACCAAACGTAAACTGGGCGACCGCTTTGCAGAACACCTGCGGTCTGTCCGCAAGAATGACCCAAACCTCCCTGTCGCTTGCCATTTTAACACTCCACCCTGCTCTCTTGCCCACATGTCTGTCCTTGGCTTGCTGCATTGTTCCAGTGAAGCCCAACGCAAACTGGAGGAACAACACCTCATCTTCCGACTAGGGACTTTACAGCCTTCCGGACTGAATATTGAATTCAACAACTTTAGGTCGTGAGCTCCCTCCCCCATCCCTACCCCCTTTCTGTTTCCCCCTTCCTTTTTTTTCCATTAATTATAAAGATTTTCCTTTTCCCACCTATTTCCATTATATAAAAAAAATATAAAAAAAACACTCCCACTGGAGCTATACCTTGAGTGCCCTACCATCCATTCTTAATTAGCACATTCGTTTAGATAATATCACCAACTTTAACTTTAACACCTATGTGTTCTATTGTACTATTGTCGTTGACTTCTTTTGATGATCTGCTTCTATCACTGCTTGTTTGTCCCTACAACCACACCCCCCCCCACCTCTCTCTCTCTCTATCTCTCCGCCCTCCACACACACACCTTAAACCAGCTTATATTTCAACTCCTTCTTGGACTCGAACTCAAGTTCTGTCGAAGGGTCAAGAGGACTCGAAACGTCAACTCTTTTCTTCTCCGCCGATGCTGCCAGACCTGCTGAGTTTTTCCAGGTAATTCTGTTTTTGTTTTGGATTTCCAGCATCCGCATTTTTTTTGTGTTTATATCAGAAAGCTTATTCAGAAACAGAAGCTAAATGTATTCCAGTATGTTATCTTCAGGAAGGTATTTTAATGAGAAAGTGGAGGTCAGATTATGTCTCAGCAAATGAAAGCTGGAGGGAGGTGCATCAGATTGTTATCCCATTAGAGTATAGAAATGAGATTCTGAGGATTGGTCATGAAATTCCATTTAGGATTCCATGACATTTAGGAATTAGAAAAACAAAGGAAAAGATACAGAGGTATTTCTTTTGGCCAAGATTGCATAGGGATGTAGTCAAGTTCTGTAGAACCTGTTATACCTGTCAAAAAATAGAAAAACTATAAGCAGTGATTAAGCCGGTGCCTTTAATCCCAACACCAGCATTTGAAAAACTTTTTGCCAGGGTCATGATTGATTGTGTAGGACCCCGTCCTAAGACTAAAAGTGGAAATCAGTATCTAATGACGATAATGGATGTGTCTACCAGGTTTCCTGAGGTGATACCTTTAAGAAATATTACAACTAAGAAGATTGTGGAAGAGTTAATTAAATTTTTTACAAGATATGGTTTACCTAAAGAAATACGATCAGATCAGGGGTCAAATTTCATGTCACAGCTTAAGGAAGTACTGAACAGTTTGGGGATAAAACAGTTGAAGTCAACAGCTTACCATCCAGAGTCACAAGGAGCTTTGGAAAGATGACATCGAACTTTAAAAACTATGATAAGAGCATACTGTCAGGATTATGCACAGGATTGGGATACAGGAATTCCATTTTTGTTATTTACTATTAGAGATGCTCCTAATGCATCAAATGGTTTTAGCCCTTTTCAATTAATTTATGGTCATGAGGTAAGGGGGCCACTGAAATTGATTCATGAGAAATTGGTGGGTCAAAATTCAAAAACTTTCTCCTGGATTATGTATCAAATTTCAGGGAAAGATTGAACAGACCATGTGAGTTGGCTAGGGAATATTTAAAGATGTCACAGCAAATGATGAAAGTGAAAGCAGATATGAAAGCAATAACTTGCAGTTTTGTTTCTGGGGAAAAAGTACTAGTTTTGTTAACAGTACTAGGTGATTTGTTCAATGCAAGATTTAATGGGCCTTACAGGATTGAAAAGGAATCGAGTGCAGTAAATTATTTAATAAATGCTCCAGATAGAAGAAAGAAGCTGAGAGTGTGTCATGTAAATATGCTTAAAAGTACTTTGACAGGGAAGAGGAACAAAAAGAGATATTAGTGATGGTGGATGATGAGAAAGATGTAGAAGTGCAGATCTCTGAAATTGATTTCCTTCTAATCAAATTGGATAATGAGGGGGTGCTTGAAAATTTAAATGAAATATTGAGTTATCTTCTAAGCAAGTGTCAAAGTGATTTGGAAAAGCTATTGCAGTCACACAAACCTATTTGTGGAACTAATTTGGGAAGGATGCATTTAGCGTTACACGATATATGTATAAAAATGTCATCTTCAATAAGATGATTATGGATTAAATACGGCAAAGTTATTACAAGTACAAAAGAAATTGATTCCATGCTTCAAAATGATATCATTGAGTCTAGCTTCAGTAACTGGAGTTCACCTATTGTACTAGTACCAAAACTGGGTGGAACACAAAGACTGTGTGTGGACTATCGAAAGGTGAATGCTGTGACAAAAGTGGATTCATATCCCATCCTTGAAAAGTGGAGTCTGAGGAGTGACCTCTCAGATGTCTATAAAATTATGAAATGTTTTAATTGGGTTCAAGAAGGCAGCTCATCACCATCTTCTCAAAGGTAAATATGGAAGGGAAACAAATGTTGGGCCTTATCAGCGACACCCACATCCCAAGAATGAATAAGTTAAGCATAAAGTCCTGAGGTCCAACTCACTCTGTCACATAGATAAAAACAAAAAAACTGCGGATGCTGGAAATCCAAAACTAAAACAGAATTACCTGGAAAAACTTAGCAGGTCTGGCAGCATCGGCGGAGAAGAAAAGAGTTGACGTTTCGAGTCCTCATGACCCTTCGACAGAACTTGAGTGAATCCAAGAAAGGGGTGAAATATAAGCTGGTTTAAAGTTTTTGGGGGAGTTGGGTAGTGGGAGAGAAATGGAGGGGGTTGGTGTGGTTGTAGGGACAAACAAGCAGTGATAGAAGCAGATCATCAAAAGATGTCACAGACCACAGAACAAAAGAACACATAGGTGTTAAAGTTGGTGATATTATCTAAACGAATGTGCTAATTAAGAATGGATGGTAGGGCACTCAAGGTATAGCTCTAGTGGGGGTGGGGGGAGCATAAAAGATTTAAAAATATTTAAAAATAATGGAAATAGGTGGGAAAAGAAAAATCTATATAAGTTATTGGAAAAAACAAAAGGAAGGGGGAAGAAACAGAAAGGGGGTGGGGATGGGGGAGGGAGCTCAGGAACTAAAGTTGTTGAATTCAATATTCAGTCTGGAAGGCTGTAAAGTGCCTAGTCGGAAGATGAGGTGTTGTTCCTCCAGTTTGCGTTGGGCTTCACTGGAACAATGCAGCAAGCCAAGGACAGACATGTGGGCAAGAGAGCAGGGTGGAGTGTTAAAATGGCAAGCGACAGGGAGGTTTGGGTCACTCTTGCGGACAGACCACAGGTGTTCTGCAAAGCGGTCACCCAGTTTACGTTTGGTCTCTCCAATGTAGAGGGGACACCCTGGTCCACTCCTCCATCACCCCCTACTCCTCAACCCCCTCCTATGGCACCATCCCATGCCCACGCAAAAGATGTAACACCTGCCCCTTCACTTCCTCTCTCCTCACCGTCCAGGGGCCCAAACACTCCTTTTAACTGAAGCAGCATTTCACTTGCATTTCCACCAACTTAGTCTACTGCATTCGTTGCTCCCAATGTGGTCTCCTCTACATTGGAGAGACCAAACGTAAACTGGGCGACCGCTTTGCAGAACACCTGTGGTCTGTCCGCAAGAGTGACCCAAACCTCCCTGTCGCTTGCCATTTTAACACTCCATCCTGCTCTCTTGCCCACATGTCTGTCCTTGGCTTGCTGCATTGTTCCAGTGAAGCCCAACGCAAACTGGAGGAACAACACCTCATCTTCCGACTAGGCACTTAACAGCCTGCCGGACTGAATATTGAATTCAACAACTTTTGGTCTTGAGCTCCCCCCTCCATCCCACCCCCTTTCTGTTTCTTCCCCCTTCCTTTTGTTTTTTCCAATAATTTATATAGATTTTTCTTTTCCCACCTATTTCCATTATTTTTAAATCTTTTATGCTCCCCCCACCCCCACTAGAGCTGTACCTTGAGTGCCCTACCATCCATTCTTAATTAGCACATTTGTTTAGATAATATCACCAACTTTAACACCTATGTGTTCTTTTGTTCTGTTGTCTGTGACATCTTTTGATGATCTGCTTCTATCACTGCTTGTTTGTCCCTACAACCACACCAACCCCTTCCACTTCTCTCCCCCCACCCAACCACCACCCCCAACACACACCTTAAATCAGCTTATATTTCACCCCTTTCTTGGATTCACTCAAGATCTGTCGAAGGGTCATGAGGACTCGAAACGTCAACTCTTTTCTTCTCCGCCGATGCTGCCAGACCTGCTGAGTTTTTCCAGGTAATTCTGTTTTTGTTTCACTCTGTCACTTGTTTCACAATGATGGGACCATTGGGCAAATGTGCAATGTGGATGAATGGTTGAAGGACTGGTTCATGTAAATGGAAAGGCTGGAACTGGTGGAATGGTTGGTGCTGGTGTTGGGAGCAGAGCGTATGATTTCATTTCTTCTGGTTATACTTGGTGAACTTTCACAATATTAGGCCATCCCAGCCAGCGCAGACAGCAATATAAACCCCATTGTCATCCTCCCCTACCATCTTCTTTTCTTATTCCTCTATGTTCTGCTCAACTGAAGATGAGTGGTAGGTCCCTTTGGCCAGGGTTTTCTGTGTGTGCTGGCATCGGGCATGTTTGGTGGCATGAGCAAACAATATGGCATGATCGGTTTCATGATGGCGTAAAGCCTGATTGCGATCGTCCGCTCAGCCATCTAATGGCAGGCTGTATTTCCTGCCATCGGACATCAGGAAACTCATTGTAATACATCTGCACATCATTATTAGGCCTGCCCGCCGAAGCATCCCCTCCCTGCTGCTGGATTTTCTGCCCACGTAAGCAGGAAAGCATGCCAATGTGTTTTACAGCAGCATATAAAAAGCGTGCACTTGGCAGGCTGCACTTTGAGGAGGTGAGTACACAGTAATGTTGCACTGTGCTCACCAGGACTGCCTGTTGGACTTCAAGTTTGAGACGTGTTGTGGCGGGGTTGGGGGGCTGGGTGGGCGATAAAGTGCAGCCCTGTAGTTGAGGTGACATGGGGGGAGGGGCTTGGTCTGCCCTGCTGTTGAATGTAGCGCACAAGAATTAGGGGTAGAGGGTAGGGTGGGCGAGGGAAGCAGCCATGTATTAGGGACACCTTACATAAAATGACCACTCCTCTGCAACTGAGACATTTCAGATGCTGCCATTGATACAACTGGAGTCGCGCTTCTCGCTTATCTGCCCACACAAGCAAAGTGGAGGCATCAAAGTGCCACCAAGTATTCCATAGCTTTTCACCCCTTGGGAACAGACTGCAACTAATGAGCATTTTAGTGGATTGCAGAACAGTTGGATGACTGCATTGTACAACCTCCATGCTAAAGTTGACCATGGAGCAGTCACTGGTGCAGGAGCTCACAGCCCCTTCCAATGTCAGCATCCCAGTTTGGGATATTTTGAATCAGATAGTTCAAGCTAACAGTGCAGCCTTGCAGTGCAGGTTAGGAGAATGCCTGTGCCTGAGCTGAGAGCACAACATGCAGTCCAATGGGCAAAGCTGCCACCAATTGGTCAGGTGGAGTGGGGCGGAGTTGGGTGGGGTTTCGGGCAGCCATGCAGCGCACCAAACTCTGGCCATTCAAGTGGTGGCCAGCTCTCTCTGTGATGCGCTAAGGGGCCTTCACACTTAAGCATGACAGATTCTTAGTACAAACATGTTAACCCCGTGTCTCTCTCTTTCATCCTGCATGAGGAGTACATCAGAATCATGGAGCCTGGTGAACTAGCTGTATACCTTTTGGCATACAGAGAGCAAAGACGATGGAGGAAAGAGCGACTGAAGTCCCTGGCTGTGCAGAGGGAGGAGCAGCAACCTTAAGAATAAGGGGCTGGTGGAGCTCCTGCACACAGAGAGCCACAGTGAGCCATTGCTGGTCAGCACTTAGCATTTATAGACGCTACCTTCCATTCCTACAGGTGACTGAGAACCAGTGTTGCTAAAGACAGTACATGTCTAGAGAACTGATTTGTCACATCTGCCAACTGCTGCAGAATTTAGTGCCAAGGAGACATGGAGGGCATCCACTGCCAAGGGGTGTGGCAGTCACAGTGGCACTCAATTTCTATGCCACTGGCTCCTTTCAGGGCTCCTCAGGTGACCTCTGTGGGATCTCAGAAACCTTCACCCATAAATGCATCCATCAGGTTACAGATGCTATCTTTGCGAGGGAATACAACATTGTACATTTCACCTGGGATTAGGAGAGCCAGTTTGCAAGAGCGATTGGATTTGTCCAGGTCTCATATTTCCAACACGTGTAGGGTGCCATTGACTGCACTCACACGGCGCTCAGATCTCCATCGCAACACGCGGCCAACTATATCAACTGCAAGAAATTCCATTTACTGAATGTACAGCTTGTGTGCCAGAAGCACATCCTGCAGGTCTGCGCATGGGTTCCATGGAGTGTCCACGACTCCTACATTCTTAGTCTGTCACAGATCCATGACCTATTCCAGGGTTGACAGAAGCTGCAGCGATGGCTCCTTGGGGACATGGGCTACCTGCAGAGGCCGTGACTGATGACACCTGTGCAGAGGCCTCAGACTGCAGCAGAGCGGCGGTATAATGAGGCTTATGCTGCAACTCGTAACTTGGTGGACCAGACCATCGGGATGCTGAAAATGAGGTTCTGGTGCCTGGAGTGGCCCGGTGGAGCCCTACAATACAGTCCGCAGAGGGTGTTATGTATTGTCATCGCCTTCTGTGCCCTTTACAACCTAGTGCTGCAATGGGGGGAGGAGCTGGCCAAGGAAAAGATAGAGGAGCTGGAGGTCTCCTCGGAGGACGCCGATGGGGATGAGGGTAAGGAGGCCCTCGAATGCGGCGATGATGGGCATGAGGCCCTTGCGCTGCCTAGATTTGGCAGGTGCGCTCAGAAGGCCCTCATAGCTGCTAGATTTGTGGAGGATGATGACAACATGCAGTGTCATAGATCCTCACATTGCATCTGTGAATGTTTGACTCCTGTCTGGCTTATGGAGGTGTGCATACCTTCTATGATAATACTCCTGACATAGATACATAGTGGAGGCCCTAATAGTGACGCGATTGCTGAGGATGATGATGACATGCAGTGAGGACACTCCATAAATCTTCGCATGGCCTCTGGGAATGTCTGACCCCTGCCTGGCTGAGGGCTGCTTACTTGCGCTCCGTCATCTGGGTCATATCATAGAGACACAGCCATGAAACCTTAGAAGCATCTGATCCTTTGTCTGCCTTCGGCACCTGAACCCTTCAGAAACACAGTGTCACTGGTCACAGATGCTGAAGCGATGGGGGCCAGCTCCACCTTAAAGGTGCTGAGAGCACACCGAGAGTATGACGCAACTCTGACGCCTGCCCATTACATTCTGGCAGCAGTAACAAATACCATCGCGGTACAAGCATCAGTAAGATGTTTAGGGAGTGTGAAGCCTAACCATCACTTTGATCTGAAGGCTGCACTAAACACAGGGAAGAGGTCCTGGACTGAGACACCTGCCTTGATCTTGTGCAGAAAGGTTTCACATCTGAGCTCATCTGAATAAGGAGCTACAGACAGGGAGACATTCTTGGGAGTTAATTGACAATAGTGAACAGTAAGTACAAGTGATTTTAACACCACGGCTGTGCAAGTACATCTTCTTAACTTTACTAACCCTGCTGCTACTTTTTGGTGTATCCCGGACATCTATTGCGGAGGTGGAGGCAGCCTCGGACTGCTATGCTCTGTCTGTGATGACCTTGGTGGGTGTGCTCTGGAGGGCCGAGACCTGGAGGGCCTGGCCTTCTTTTGGGGATTCGGAGGGTCCGGACACTCCCAGAGTCACCTGGATGGATGGCCCCAGTGGTGGAGGGGGAGGGGAGGACACCTGCTGATACTCCAACCTATGGGTGCCCAAGGGCCCCTGGTTGACTCCTTGGGGAGAAGGGGTAGCTGGAGTGAGATCGAGCTACCCAGCACCCCTCTTGCATACACACTGTTGGAGACCAAACACGGCATCAGCGATGGAATTAAGCTCATGCTGCTGTGCAGGAGTGACATCCTGGACTAGGGTCTCCATGGCGGCTGCCATCCTACCAGCGTTGACCTCAGTGCATTGGCATGCTGGTGCTATCACCTCAGACTGAAGGTGGATGAACTCCTCCAACGTGCCTTGCAATCCAAGGAGTGCAGCGAACATCCCTTCCTGATGTTCCCGAGCTTGCCTTTGCAGCTCCACCACTGTGACATGACCGAGTCCAGAGGCTCCTCATCTGACTTGGACACTGCAAATTTCTGGCCTCCAGCAGTCCTCTGAGTGCTGGACACCTGGGAAGTCCCTGCCCCCGTCTGCTGTGGATCAGACAGTGCGATGTACTCACCAGATTGTGATACTCTAAAGCTAGGTCCCACCATGGTGTCTGTCTCTGCGCTGGTGGAGGGTGTGGGTGAGTGCTGTGATGGGACTTCAAGGAGGGTGCCTTCAGATTCCTCTTCAGAGGTTTCTTCAGGGCTTGATTGGAGGCCTGGGTCGTGGACTCTGTTGGCTGTTTCCCAGATGTGCCCTCGGAAGCAAGGGGAGATAATTAGTGCATAGCAGTGGCCTGTAAAACAGGACACATCACCACATCACTCACAGCTTGGTTGTATGATGGATGTTGCACAGCTGGACCCTCACTTGGTTGAGCACTGCCAACCTCATCATCAGCACAGTACCGGTCCAGGTCGTCACCAGCCAGCTGGATTTCTCTGTTTTCACAGTTCGTGATGACCCTGATTTCAGGCATTCCTCCACGGTTCTGCAACCTCTCCTTCTGGTGTGCCAGCTTGTCCTGAATGAATAGAGATTGAGAGAATGTAAGCAAGTCACCTGCCAGGCCAGATGATAAGTATGCCTGGCATCTGTGTGTGGTGAGTGATCCAATGGATGGGATGAGGACAATGAGGGTGTGTGTGAGAGAATGAATGGTGATGTCCCTTGAATTGGCAGTGAGTGAGATCCCTGTGAATGTGTGATGGGTTGATGGGTTTGTGAGTGTGTGAGCTGAGAGTGTGAGAAGAGTTACTTACCCTGGTGGAACAGAGGAGATTATTCATCCCCTTGCGGCACTGGGTAGCTGTCCTCTTTTGAAGGGCATTGGCACTGACCACAGCTGCCACTGCCTCCCAAGCTTGTTTGCTCACACTGTTTCCCACCCTGCAGACAGAGTAGGGGTACAAGATATCGTGGCAGGTCTCCACGGCATCCAAAAGGTGTTCCAGTGACATGTCACTGGAGGCTGCAGTCTTCTTGCCTTTCGTGGACATTATACCTGCAGCAGTTATGGGCTGAAAGCAGAGATATGTGGCTGGACTTTAAATAAGTCGCCCGGCATGATGAAGCGGCGAGATGATGGCAGGTAGGCGAATGAGAACTCGCCTGTCATGGAAGTGGCCTGTTTCCTGGGGATGCATAATTAATGCTGCGGGTTTGGGATGATACGGTGTGAAAACTCACCATCGTGACCAGAGGGTAAAACATCGTTTTACCTGCCTGCCACCACACTTGATGCAAATCTGGGATGATTCTGTCCTTTGTCTTCCATCTGCATTCTCTTTGCTATGCAATGCAGTGCAGGACATAGCGCACCACTCTCACTGGCAAGTTCTGAAAAGCACCTCTAAACCTATCTGAGCACCTGAAACACAACTTCAACATTTTTGTTCGATGGCAGGCTTGGTGGTCATGTGGTTTATTGCTGGGATTGCTCACAGGTGTCATGGGCCACATTTGAAGTGGACATTCCTTGTCTCCTCTGTGCCAGCCCTTAAGACTCCCTCATGGAACAAAAGGGGCCAGAATGTTGAACTGCCTCATAACAGTTCCTAGGGAATCTGGCACATACCTACATGAATGTCTTATTGAGATTGCACACCAACTGCATATTGATTGATGGATGAATACCCCTTGCAGTTTATAAAAACTCCTGATTGCTGCGACAGTGATCAGATTACCAGATGAGTCCAGTCATTGGCACCCTGCACTTGGCGAATCCAGCCAGAGGGGTGAATGTGAGTGCACACTCATTCTGGCTATTGTCATTATGTAATTATCAGCCCTGCCAAACAAGTTGCTCAGCATACTGCAACACGAGCATAAGACAGTCTTTGTAAATTGTATTGCAGGAAGCCACCAGACCTGTCCAGGCAGCAGAAGCAATATTTAAGGGCTCCAATGTTCTGTCCAATGAAGACAGCCATGGATCTGATTCTGGAGCAGTTCAGCTCCAGAATATGGATTCCTGAGAGGGGCCATCAGCAAAGTGCACAAGGTAACTCTTGCCCCCAAACAGCTACACTCTTACTTGCTATGCAGGCACAAAGAATGGGGAGAATGGAGGATTGCTGAAATGTAAAAGTGTAATGGCAGCTGCCAGGAAGTGGATACAGACTTGAATGATAATTTATGCTCAGGCACCCGTTCCACATTAATGAAATGAAAGCTGTTGTGACTCATGAAGGCCATGTTCATGTGACAAAGTCTCCAGGAGAAATGGATACAATCAATGAAGCCCCAGGGCTGAGGAAAGCCTGCAATCTGCACAAAGCCTGGAAGTCTATCCTATTGCTTCCTGTGATGAAAGCGTAGAATCAATCACCTGCTTAAATGCAGACAGGTAGCTGTGACTGATAACCCCTGTGCAGTAGCTGGAGGGTTATGATGTTTTTGACTGCAGCAGGCAAAACTGTGCACATGTGCAACTTGGTTGTAGATTTATTTAGAGTTCCTGCGAGAATGACGGGAATGTTATCCTGAGTCTGTACCCTCTGTGTTTGGGTTTGAAATGCATTCTATTCAACATGTCCCATCTGGCTTTCTGTAGTTAGGTGACCTGTGACATGGGGTAGTCTTAGTAAGCAGACATCTTGCAACCAATTGAATAAAGACCTCAGACTGGAAAGCACTGCAATCATTGAACTTGAAACATGGTGTCAGGAAGTGGAGATAAAACAGAGTTTTAACAACCCTGAAATACTGCAGAGAATACACAGCTGAGACAGGCACACAGAAATGTTCAACTCTGCTAAATAAGATCAAGGAAAAGCACATACCGAAGGCTGCAAGCAAAATATTGAGTGAGTAGCATGGCTGCTTAAACTTCCCCCTCCTATCTCCTGTCAAAATGGAAGGCAATACATTGCAACATTGGCAGCTTTTCCATTTTCCAACTACAAGCTTGCAACAGATTTAATTAACAAGCCGGAACCAATAAGAGTAGCTACACTCGTAACACTGCTGGGGAGGGACTGCTACAAATTGTATACCACTCTAAATCTAACCAACGAACAAAACAAAAAGACGGCAGTGATTTTGAACGCCTTGGACAAATTCTTTGAGTCCCAGGTGGAATGTTACATATGAATGCTATGTACTCAACACTGGAGCTCAACATAAAAAGGAAACCACTGAACAGTATGTGACTGCAGTAACACAGCTGGAAGAATCCTGTGAATTTGAACAGTTAAAAGATGATCTGATTAGTGAGAGCAAGTCTTCTGAAAGATGAGAAACTGATGCTCAAAAAAGTGATAGACCTGTGTAGAAATGCCAAAGTTGTAAAACTTCAGCTAGAGCATATGTGTGGCAGAATCGACCAAGAGATACATTTTGCTGAGAGACATTCCAAGCTGAAAGTGCAGAGCAAACACAGACAAATGGGAGGATACAAATACAGTGGAGCATATCATATCAAAGAAGGTTTGCCCAGCATGGGGAAAGCAGTGTTTTAACTGCAAGAAGCAGAATCATTTTGCACACAAGTGTTTGGTGCGAAAAAAGTAAAACAAGCCTATATAGATGGCCACTGGAGAGATATCAGCAGAAAAGTCTGATGAAGAGCTATCCATGCTACAACAGGTTGGTTCCATCAAGTTGATAGGTGATAAATGATTTGTGCTGTTACAATGATGGCTGCAGAAGGGGAGTATCAAGTAATCGAGAAATGTTAGATAGACATTGGTATGTCATGCAACATTATGACATTCACAGACCTGTATGAAATATGTCAACATGGCGATCCAAAAATGAAGCCCTCGAAAGTGAAATTGAGGCTATTTGCTGGCATGATGCTCATAGCAAAGGGACAGATTAGTCTGAGAGCCTAATGCAATGGCAAGAAGGAAGATCTAGAGTTCCAGATCATAGATGAGATGCAACGGCTGCTCATTTCAGCTGAAGCAAATCGACAACTTGGACTGATAACCCTGAACATGCCAGCACAGAATGGCAGCAAAAGACCCCAGAGAAAGGGCATCAACAGACCCCAGAGAGAGGTAAACAAAAAAAAACCCAGAGAGAGGTAAACAAAAGACTCCAGAGTGAGGGAGACAATATTCAAGTAAGCCACAAGATGGTTGTTGATGACGTCAGTGCAATGAAATGCACAAGCTGAAGATAAATGAAGCAGTTCGATAGGAAAATGTCGGCATCAAAGCTGAACTGGAAGGCTTGAAGCACAAGATTCACACTGAGTATACACCTTTGAAAATGAATGATAAACTGAAATCTTCAATGAACCAAAAAACAAAAAACTGCGGATGCTGGAAATCCAAAACAAAAACAGAATTACCTGAAAAAATTCAGCAGGTCTGGCAGCATCGGCGGAGAAGATCTTCTCTTCAATGAACCAAGCTGTTCGAGATCTGAACGAATAAATTTCAGGGACAACACAAAGGTACCAGGAGGAAATAATGCCCCTCAATTCCACAGTTGGCAAATCAGGGTGGGAGTTGGGAAAACTCAACCAGATGTACAACCAGGCTAAACAGCAGGCAGAAAAGGCACACAAAGAAGTTGCAACCCTGAAAGACTCCTTGAAGAAGCAATATATAGCCATGGAAAAACATGAGGAACCAGTCAAGGCACAAACCCTCAATATTCACAGTAGGAGTCAGCCCATTTAGAAACATGGGACATGCGTAGAAACATTGTCACCTCGATCATATGAGGTGGAAGTAAATGACCAAACGTACCACCGCAACTGCAGGCATATACGAACAACTAGCAAAGCTGTTCTTTCAAAACAATTGGCCTATCAGGAAGATGGGATCTCACCAGCTGTACTGAGTCCAAAACTACTATCAATCCCAGAGGTCCACATGTCCCCAAGAATGGCAATGGAACACAACAGTTGTTAATGCATGAGAACATTGGATACATAGTGGACACAGTCACACATGATCGTGCATGAAAATTTGTCTTTTGTTCGCTAGGAAAAGGGGGAAGTTTGTATCTTTTGCTTGGTATGAAATGGGGGATGTTTATGTTTGATATGCAGTCAGGCTTTTCATATTCAGGTGACCTCTGCCATGAGGCAGTCTCTGTAAGCAGACATATTGAGACCACTTGAATCTCAGACTGGAAAGCATTGCAATCATTGAACTTGAAACACTCTGTTGAGATAGTAATTATTTTTGTGAGCATGTCTCCTTTTAGTTGGTCTCTGCGGTGTAGCTGCCTCACTGTTTGCTCTTTCTTTTTCTTTTCTCATGGGCATTGCTGGATAGGCCAGAATTTATCCTCCATCTCTAATTGTCCTTGAGAGGGTGGTGGTGAGTTGCCTTCTTGAACTGCTGCAGTCCATGTGGTGTAGGTACACCCACAGTGCTGTTAGGGAGGGGGTTCCAGGATTTGGATCCAGTGACAGTGAAGGAACAGTGATATACTTCCAAGTCAGAATGGTGCATGATTCCGATCACTGCTGATTCTCCTTCTCAAGCCACAATAAAATCATTAGGAAAAGGTACACTGCCAGTATAACCTCTTAAGAATTTAGAGCATTGTATATTCACCAAAGCAACATTAAAATTGTTTAAACAGTAAAACTCTAATGCCAAATGTCTCTCAAGCACCTTTGCCAAAAGCAGGTGAGAATCCCTTTAAGTATCACGGAAAATAGCTATGTTTTAACTTGTTTCTGGGCAGGTTGGAGAATTGTCAGATACAATATGGGCAGAGACAAACATGATGAGTCTTAATGTTCCCAATTAATGCTGATTTGCATATATTACTGAGACCCCTGTCTGTTTCAGGTGGGAGCTCTGCCTGAAAATTGAATGAGTGGGTAACCAGCAGTAAGTGGGAAGTTCAATCCTTCATTTTATTTTACTCGCATTATCACTCCATGTTTAGACATAAAGGGTGTTAGTGAGGCAAAAACTGTCCCCATGGTTGTTTAAATGTAGCAGAAATTCAAATAGGTGTATAGAACTTTAGATGTGTTTTAGTACTTTAGACTGTTTTATATCCTAGTTCCACACACTTCCATTTCAGGAGGAGAGGTAAAATGTGCTTCTACAAATTGACCCAAAAAATTTCTAAGAACAGAAGTAAGAGAAACAAAAGTAGGCCAGACAGCCCCTGGAACCTGTTCTGACATTCAATAAGTTCATGGCTGATTTTTCTACCACTTTTCTACTCTATTCCCATATATCTTAGAATGCCAAAACCTAACAATCTCAGTCTTGAATATACTCATTGGTGAGGTATCCACAATCCTCTGGAGCAGGGATTCCAAAAAAGCATGCCCTCCGAGTAAAGAAATTTCTCGTCATCTCAGTGCTAAATAGCTGACTCTTTGTCCTGAGACTGCGTTGCCCAGTTCTATACTTCCCAGCCTGGTGAAGTAGCCGCTCAGCATCTACCATGTCAAGCTCTAGTGTTCAGAGTCTTATATGTTTTAATACGGTTCTTTGGAACTTCAGAGAGAAATAGGCTCACTCTACTTGACCTCTCCTGTATGCCAGTTCTCTCATACCAGGAATAAATCAAGTGAACCTCTGCTGCAGCCTGTGGTAAGTGGATGTGTAGCCACTCTTGCCTGCCAATCACGGGTCACGTGATGTATTGTGGGGTCTCTGACCAGTGGGTTCTTAGCGTGGGCAATCCGCAAGGCGGGGCTTTTCCAATGAGAGATTGAGCATGCAAGCACTGAAAATGTCTCTGTAATAAATTTTAACTTTTTTGACAAAACTAGTCTGCTCCATAGAGTCATCGCATTTAGTGACGAGGGTAAAATCAACTTCGATTCTGCACCTTGCCCTGTTGCTGAGTAAATCAAAGTTAAAAAGAACTACTCACCTGTCATGCCGCTGTTTGGAAGAATCGATTCATATGATGCTAATGTTGAAGATTGGAGCCAGTGTGTAGAGCGCCTTGGATTTTACTTTGTAGCAAATGAAATAGCTGCTGAAGAAAAGCAGAAAGCGATCCTCTTAAGAATGTGCCGCAGTAAAACTTATAACTTGATTCGTATCTTGACTACCCCGAGCGTGCCCAATTCCAAGTCATATAGTGAATTAGTGGACTTAGTGAAAACACACTTGTAGCGGAAGCCATCCATGATAATGCAGCATTTTAAATACAGTTCAAGAGTTCAGGCCCTGGGAGAGTCCATCGGAACCTATGTAGCGAAGCTCAAGCAGTTAACAGAATACTACGAATTTGGAGATGTTTTAAACGATATGCTGTGGGACCGATTGGTATGTGGAGTCAAGGATGATGCCATTCAGCACCGATTGCTTGCCGAGGTAAATATTGATTTTAACTGCGTACGAGCAGTCTCCCCCACCATGGAAAGTGCTGCGAGAGACTCACAGGCTTTACAACGCATGGAAAATGGTGCCTTACTTCATGTTGGGTGGGACCCTGCTGCCGAGCATGGTGTGAAAGCCAGATCTGCTGAATTAAAGTATGATTCAATGGCCACTGTGAAAAACATTAAGAAGCCTTACAGAAACACTTCATCATCGGTTTCAAGACAAAATTTCAATAGTTATGGGGATGACCACAGAGCAGGTACCTGTAAATTCAAAGATGCAGAATGACATTACTGTCATAAGAAGGGTCACATGATTAGGCAATGCTGAACAAAGTTGAAGCAGTCTGTAAAACAGCAAACAAACACGATAGAGGTAATGAGTACAACAATGGCTGACCTGCTGCTCCTGACGTTTACTCCTTTTATAAAGTGACTGCTGTGAAGACTGAGTCTATTGCGGTGACAGTACAAGTGAATGAGAAGCCACTGACAATGGAAGTGGATACTGGTGCCTCAACTATGGTGGTTGGAGAGCATACTTTCAGGTACCTTAATGAAGGAAGACAGCCAATAAACTTGGAGTGGACAACTGGTAAATTGAGAACTTACATGGGAGAATCTATTCAAGTAAAGGGCATCGCCACTGTCCCCGTCTCTTACAAGCATTAGACTGCACAACTGCCTGTAATAATAATGAACAGAGAGGGACCCAGTCTTTTAGGCTGGGATTGGCTACAGAAGATCAAAATTGACTGGTCTGAGATATTTCAGCGAAAATCAGATGGAATTGCGGATATTCAAAGGAAATGCGATATGGTTTTTAGGGATGAATTAAGGAAGTTAAAAGACGTGCACGCGAAGATACACGTTGATCCTCAGGTGACACCATATTTCTTTAAGGCCAGACCTGTGTCTTATACTTTGAAAGAAAAGGTGGATGCAGAACTGTGCCGGTTGGAAAAGCTGGGCATCATCCAACCTGTCCAATTCTTGGAGTGGGCGGCACCCATAGTTCCAGTGGTTAAGTCTGGCGACACCATATGCATTTATGGACACTATAAATTGACTGTAAATAAGGCAGAAAAACTAGACAACTACCCCATTTCAAGGTTAGATGACTTATATGCCAAGCTGGCTGGAGGCTAGTCCTATACGAAATTGGTATGAGCCATGCCTACCAACAATTAGAACTGGATAGCATGTTGGGAGAATATGTGACTATTAACACACACAAGGGTCTTTATCAGTACACTCCTTTACCCTTTAGAGTCTTGTCAGCATTCGCTATTTTCCAGAGAACAATGGAGAGTCCTTTGCAAGGATTCCCATGAGTGGTAGTGTATTTGGATGATATTCTCATCACTGGATCAACTGAGATGAACCCTTGGCCAACCTGGAGGAGGTGCTAAGAAGTTTCATGGAAGCCGCCATACGGTTAAAGAAAGAGAAATTTACATTCCAAGTGCCAGAAGTTACTTAACTTGGGTCACAGGGTGACGCCATGGGTTTGCATCTGGTAGAAGAGAAAGTTTGGGCAATAAAAGATGCACCATCACCATCCAATGTAACAGAACTCAAGTCTTTTCTGGGTATGATCAACTGCTATAGTCGTTTCTTACCCAACATGTCAACTGTTTTGGCACCTTTACACTCGCTGCTAAAAAAAACACCACCGTTGGTCATGGGGTACACATCAGGAAGACGCCTCTGCGAAAGCAAAGAAATTGCTGCATTTGTCGAGTTTATTGGTACACCACGACCCACTGAAAAAACTGGTATGAACATGTGATGCCTCTCCTTATGGTGTAGGAGTTGTGTTATCACATTGAATGGAAAATGGATCAGAAAGGCCCATTGGCTTTGTCTTGAGAACCCTTTCCTAAGCCAAAAAGGGCTATTCTCTGTTAGAAAAAGAAAGATTATCAATAATATGTGGTGTAAAAAAATTTCACCAATACCTAAATGGACGACATTTTACCATTGTGTGGGACCATAAACCATTAGCGGGATTACTCAGCGAGGACAAGGCCATTCTACCAATAACATCAGCAAAAATACACTGGGCTCTGACATGACCTGCGATTCAGTATATTTTATGTACCGTCCTGGCTTACACATTGCAAATGCAGATGCACTCAATCATCTCCCGTTACCAGATATTCTGGTAAATACTCCCATTCCACAAGAATTAGTGCTATTCTTGAATTTGTTAAATTCTTCGCCTGTATGTGCGAAACAAATTAGCAATGAATGAACAGAGGTCCAATATTGTCGAAAGTCAGAGACTTTGTTTCGCAAGATTGGCCAAACTCGCCTGTATCTGAAGAATTGAGGCCATTCCATGTCAGAAACACGAAATTAAGTTGTCAGGATGGAATTGGGGTTTAAGAGTTGTCGTCCCATCACAAGGTAGGAATCCATTCTTGACAGAGCTCCACAGTGCACATCCAGGCATATCAAAGATGAAAATGCTTGTGTGAAACTATGTCTGGTGGCCAGGCATTGACTGTGACATTGAAAGCTTGGTCAAGCACTGTTTCCCCTGTCAGCAACAACAGATGTTGCCTGTTTCAGCTCCCCTGCATCCGTGGGAGTGGCCTGGTTTACCCTGGTTTTGACCACATATTGATTATGTAGGACCATTCACGGGTACCATGTTGTTGTTAATTGTAGGTGCACATTCAAAATGGATGGATGTGTATGAAGTTAAATTTCCAATGTTGAACGCAACTATTGAGAAGCTACGTCACTGTTTCAGCAAACATAGCCTACCTGAAATTGTTGTTTCTGACAATGGCACAGTCTTTAGCAGCATGGAGTTTCAGAAATTTATGGATCTGAATGGAATCAAATTTTTAAAACAGCCCCTTGGGTTCCCTCATTGAAAGGTGTAGCCGAGAGGGCAGTACAAACTTTTAAGTCTGATATGAAAAAATTATTGAAGGTATTCTGGAATCTCGACTTTCCCAGTTTCTCTTCAGTTATCGTACAACAACGACGCATTCGACTACAGGTTCAACACCGTGGGACTTGTTAATGAAAGTCCGTCTGCATTAATGTTTACACGTGGTGTTTCCAAATTTAGAGGGGAAAGTAGTGCAGAACCAGAGTAATCAGAAATTTAACCATGACATACAGAGTAAAGCTCGCACATTTAGTGTAAATGACATGGCATTCGTGTGAAATTTCGACAGTGGACTATGGTTTCAGGGACTGGTCCATTATCTTTCCAAGTACAAATGGGAGATAGAATTGTCCATAATCACAGAGATGACATCTGTGCCAGAGAGATATTCCAACAATTATCTGATCAACCTGTGATTAACGTTGAACTGTCAACTTCTGAGATGTCTAGAATATACATTCCAGATGTTTCAGAAGAGTTGCCAAATCCTGAACTGCCTAGTTCTGATGATGCATCTCACAGTGAAGCTCCAGATCCTGTAGATCCTGTTCTGAAACCTCCTGTGGTAGAGCTACGCCACTCTAGCCGTATAAGAAGAGCACCTCAGAGACTTGATTTATAATGACCTGAAATTGTATATATGTTCATTGGATTGTTTAAAAGTTTTCCAGTAAAGAGAAATTGTAAAAACTAAAGGGGGAGGAAATGTGGTAACTGTCACTATAATCACTCCCTCCTGCCAATCATGGGTCATGTGATGTACTGTGGGGGCTCTGACCTGTGAGCTCTTAATGCGGGCAATCCGTGAGGCAGGGCTTTTCCGATGAGAGATTAAGCGTGCAAGCAGTGAAAATGTCTCTGTAATAAAGTTTAACTTTTTCTTGATGAAACCAGTGTGCTCCATAGAGTCATCACACAACCCCTCTAAGGTAAGTATATCTTCCTTCATCACAGAACCCAAAACTGTACACAGTGCACCGATGAAGTCTCACCAATGTCCTATACCATTGCAGCAAAAATTCCTTACTCTTGTACACCACCCCACTTCAATAAAGGCCAATTTGGAATTTTGAAGTGATATATGGGGACAGTAAGAAGTATAGAGTACTTTAAACAATTGTACATCTTCAGCACAGTAAGCGGGTCAAAAGATTGCTATTCAGGCGAATTGATGATGCCTTCTTTACCACAGTAATAACTGGCACAACTTTAAAGTTACAGGGTACCAAGGACTGGGAGATGCCATTTAATTATTCCTTAAT
Organism: Carcharodon carcharias; assembly: GCF_017639515.1. Classification (NCBI taxonomy): domain Eukaryota; kingdom Metazoa; phylum Chordata; class Chondrichthyes; order Lamniformes; family Lamnidae; genus Carcharodon; species Carcharodon carcharias. The sequence continues at coordinate 89,067,271 of NC_054470.1, forward strand.
AATCAGAAGGAAGTGCAACTTGTACATCGTCTTATAAGTTTCCACCTTGACTTTATTTCTTGAAGGGCATAATTGCTGGTTGTGCATGAGCTGAGTGTAATTACAGGAATTGCTGCCTGAGGATTTTCGAAGCCTCATGTTTATTTTATGTTAATTATTAGCAGCAGTATAACATGTTTGTCTTTCAGTCTGTCCAGAAGTGAAGCATTTTACAAAAAGAGAAACAATCTTGCTCAAGATAAAAGAACACGACAAGTTTTTAATTTTAAATAAGTAAGTTCAAAGCAAGAGGTTGAAGTCGATAGTGGGTGCAGTGTGAACTAGTTTTAGTGAGTGGTTCACTCCAAAAGCTTCAGGGAGGCCGAATGCATTGCAAACTTTATCCTTTTAACGGAGGCACATTTGGATGCCAGTGAGAAAATTTCTCGTTAAAGTTAGGGATTTTATAATTAACTGCAGGTGGGTGCTCAGCATACTTTAATGAGATATTTTTACATTGTTCTTATATTGGCTCAAAAAATTACTGGAGATGCATGCATGGGTTTCCTGGGACTCAGGAAAGTGACCAGGGGAATGGAGGCAAGATTGAATAGCTACTCAGGTGGAATCTAAACTTTTCATTGCTGCGTCTGAATAAAAGCTCACTTATTGCAGCTGCTGTCCCATTTCCCTCTGGAAAATGTTTGATGGAATGTTTGTGTGAATACAGCTTTTTCCAACCTTTCAGGATTTCAGGTTGATGAGAAAAGAATGAAAGATGCCTTAGGTGTGCTTGACAAGAGACAGGAAGAGCAAGTCTATCACCATCCACGACAGTGATAGCGTGTTGTGGTATGCGCAGGACAGAGATGCATAGCAGAGACATGCAAAGAAGAGAGGTTCACAGGAGAGAGGTGCACAGGAAGTAGGTGCACAGGCGAAGAGTCAAGGTTGCAGGAGGCATTACTCATGTTTCAGTGTTTACAAACAGAGGCTCAGCTTCATTGACCTCTCAAAAAGCAGTGCTCCTCCAGGCTCAGGATGTCATTCCAGGTAGTGGGAGGCACCTGCAGCTTCTTAGAAAAAGAAGTGCTGCCTGTTGGACTTAGATAAAAGCAAAATACTGCAGATGCTGGAAATCTGAAACAAAAACAGAAAATGCTGGAGAAACTCAGTAGGTCTAATAGCATTTGTGGAGAGAGAAATAGAGTTAACCTTTCAAGTTCATATGACCCTTCTTCAGAGCTAAAGAGAAGTAGAAATGTAATGCATAAATTTCATCAACAGCCGCGCCCCCCCGCCACTAAACAGTATAAATTTCATGACATTTCTACATCTGTCTTTAATTCAGCAAGAAACTGCATGCAGACAGATACAGAATCTCACTGAAAGCTATCGAACCAGCTGCAAGTCATCCAAGCAGCCATATACAGTAATATACAGCAATATTTTGACGGTTGGAAAAGGACTTCTCCCAATCTGCTCCAACTTTAAGTTCACCTGAGATCCAATCTCCTAGAAATTCGACTAGTAAAAACATCGCAGCTTACTGAGAAGCCTTCACTTTACCAGACTTTCACTTCAACTTTAAAACATTATCTCCATCTAAGAAACTATAGGCCTGCCATGAAAGAGACTGAGACAATTGTAAGTTAATTGTAAGTTGTAAGGGATCAGTGCTGGGACCTTTGCTGTTTGTAGTATACGTAAATGATTTGGAGGAAAATGTAACTGGGCTAATTAGTAAGTTTGCAGACGACACTAAGGTTGGAGGAGTTGCAGATAGTGAAGAGGATTGTCAAAGGATACAATGGGATATAGATCGGGTGGAGACTTGGGCAGATAAATGGCAGATGGAGTTTAATCCGGACAAATGCAAGGTAATGCATTTTGGAAGGTCTAATACAGGCAGGAATTATACAATAAATGGCAGAACCCTTAAGTGCATCGACAGACTGAGGGATCTGGGTGTACAGGTCCACAGGTCACTGAAAATGGCAACGCAGGTGGATAAGGTAGTCAGGAAGGCATATGGCATGCTTGCCTTCATTGGCAGGGTTATTGAGTATAAAAGCTGGGAAGTCATGTTGCAGCTGTATAGAGCCTTGTTTAGGCCACACTTGGAATATTACGTGCAATTCTGGTCGCCACATTACCAGAAGGAAATGGAGGCGTTGGAGAGGGTGCAGAGGAGGTTTACCAGAATGCTGCCTGGTCTGGAGGTTATTAGCTATGAGGAGAGGTTGAAGAAATTTGGATTGTTCTCAATGGAGCAACGAAGATTGAGGGGGGACTTGATAGAAGTTTACAAAATTATGAGTGGCATGGACAGAGTAGATAGTCAGAAGCTTTTTCCCAGGGTGGAAGAGTCAATTACTAGGGGACATAGATTTAAGGTGAGAAGAGAAAACTTTAGAGGAGGTGTGTGGGGCAAGTTTTTTTCCGCAGAGGGTAGTGAGTGTCTGGAATTCGCTGCCAGAGGAGGTGGTGGAAGCAGGTACGATAGTGGTGTTTAAGAGGCAGCTTGACAAATACATGAATAGGATGGGAATAGAGGGATACAGACCCCGGAATTGCAAAATGTTTTAGTTGACGGGCAATATGATTGGCGCAGGCTTGGAGGGCCGATGGGCTTGTTCCTGTGCTGTACTTTTCTTTGCTCTTTGTTCTTTGTTCCAACTGTGTTGTTTTACCTTCATCTTTATCCAATCTTTGTGTGTGAGAGAGGCAAGTGATAGTGAGTGTGAGTGTGTCAGGTTTTTATAGTCTGGGCCAAGTCTGTGATAATAAATAACCTCATTTATTTTTAAACTCACAAAAAGCTTGCTGCTGGAAAATATTTAATTTGGGTAAGAAAACACACCCATGTGTATCATGCATTAACACTGCCAGGTAGACCACTCCACCCCGGACTGACTGCACTCTTGAGCGCTGTGTGCTCATTTTTCCGGCAATGTTCAGAACAAGAATGTTAAGTCTGCGATACTTCCAATCAGAATATCATGGAGCAGATTCATATGTATTTATCCTGGCAGTTTACTGTCCATGGATTAAACTTAACACCCTCCAAAAGCTTAAGTGCTTTGAGCCGTTCTCTTGGGTGAGGAGTCGACCTGGGTACACATGTCCTAGGTTTACCTGGGTGATGCCTACCTTGAGGTGCTTCTAGTCAGAGGTGGGGTCAGCAATTATTTATTCCTCATTTGTCAGCTGGGCATTGCATCTTACTCACCTTGTCAGACCTCAGTTGGTTGCTGAAGTGCTTGCTGCACTGGATCCAGGCCAACTGCAGCTGCTGACCTCTTGAGTGACATGCTGCCATGCCTAATTATTTTGGCCAGCAGTCGTCCTACTGCCACTCTCTGGAAATAACACTTCCTCCCAGCTTTCACTGCCTCCATTGGCACCTCCAGGGAGGAGTTGCTGATTCGTGGAGCAGACTTTGCACAACTGCCTGCCTAATTGCTGCACTGAACTTCATACACTCTATCATCTGTCTGCAGCAACATTGATGATTACAGGCACCCTTTAAATGGGCCCCTGTTTTTAATTCACACTCCTGAATGCACTTGCTGTCCCTAATAGGACAGTGATCACAGAGGCAAGCCAAGAATTGATTGCCTCCTGCAAAATTTTGCAGGATGTTGTGCAATGATTTTGACCAGAGTTGAGACCTAGAAATGGTCTTGACATCGGTTTCCTGAAGCTACTGTTGGGAAAATTCAGCCCATTATTTCTAAGGTAGAATGGTCATCAATTTGCTAAGACAATTAATCAAGATTTTATTTGTTTAAACTCTGATCCTGCTACACAGTAAGAGTTCAGGAATGAGATCCAGCATTCAAATTCACTCACTGTGTAGTTCAGCAATATTCCCCTATGTTCTTTGTATAAGCAGAATCTAATACTAATTTTCCATTCTTTGAGAACAAATAAACCTCACAGATTAACGGAAACTTAGCACTTCCTGCCAGAAACATTTTGTCTTTCTCTGCACACAGACTGAACTTCTTATATTCTTGTTATGCCAGTTTTGATGCCAGCTTTACAGCCCTGGAGCTGTCACTGCCATTATGAACACCAGCTCAAATGTATCATTTGATGGGAGTAATATTATGTGGACTCCACTTATAACAGCCAAAGCTAACATGGCATCCTAGATTCAACAGGATAAAAGCAAAATACTGCAGATGCTGGAAATGTGAAATAAAAACAGAACATGCTTGAAAAACCCAGCAGGTCTGACAGCATACAGGGTTTGTGGGAAGAATTTTCTGCCTGTCGGGCGGGTGGGCCCAACCCAATCTCCGGCGGGTGGGGAGCCAATTGCTGCCAGTGTTCAGGGCCCCACCGCCATTTTACGTAGGTGGGCAATTAAGGCACTATGCGCTCCCTGTGTGGGTGGGAGGGATTCACTTAAAGCGAGAGTGCGCTCTTTCATGCATGCGCACAAAAGAGCGCACATCTCCCTGAGGCTAGGTGCAGCCTCAGGGAGATCGCCAGGACTTTGAAAAATATTAAAAATAGAAAAAAATATTCCCTCACATGTCCCCTCATGTGACAATGTTACATGAGATGGGACGTGTTAATAATTTACAGAACAAATTTATTATAATTTTTAAAACCCTACATGAAACCTCATCCCTCCGCTGGATGAGGTTTCATGTTTTCTCGATTTGTCGCCAGGGCTCCTGGACAACCCGCCGACCTTAAGGTTGGACGGGCAGGTCCTTTAATTGGTTAAATGATCCTGTCAATGGCCTCAAGTGGCCATTGATTGGTCGGCGGGCCCGCTGCTGATTTTGCTGCGCCCCCGCCTTCCTGAAAATTTAAATGGGGTGGGGTGACATCAGGGGTTCCGCCTAATGTCATCCTACGACATTTTATGTATCGGTGAGCGGGCACGGCCCCCAGCTCGCTGACAGCAAAATTCTGCCCTATATGACACTTCTTCAGAGCTTTAGCTGAGTTTTTCCAGCATTTTCTGTTTTTATTATCCTAGATTCAATCCCTCATCATCATGGAGCCTGATGGCCTACAGAGAGCCAAGATAATGGAGGAGGGAGCAACTGAGGCTCCTGGCTGTGCAGAGGCAGGGACAGCAACCTTAGGAAGAAGGGGCATGAATAGAGATGGAGAGAGTGTAAGCTGGATGCCTGCCAGCCAGATGATTAATATGCCTGGCCTGTGTGTGTGGTGAGCGGCCCCACGGGATGAGGACAATGAAGGTGTGCATGAGAGAATGAATGATGACGTCCCTTGAACCGGCAGTGAGTGAGGGTCCTGTGGATGTGTGATGGGTTTGTGAGTGTGTGAGTTGAGAGTGATGAGAAAAGTGACTTCCCTGGCAGAACAGAGGAGATCATTCATCCTCTTGCGACACTATATGGTTGTCTTCTTTTGAAGGGCATTGGCGTTGAACACTGCTGCCACCGATTACTGATGTTGCTGTCAATCCTGTGGCCAGATCGGAGGTAGAGGACATCCACAGCATTCAAAAAGCATTCCAGTGATGCGTCGCTGAACCTGGGGGCTGCAGTCTTTTTGCCTTTCGTGGACATCTTCCCTGCAGCAGTCGTGGTCTGGAAGCACTGAGATGTGCGCGCACGGCGTGATGAAGTGGTGAGGTGATGGTAGGTGGGCGAATGAGAGCCCACCTGCCATGGAGATGGTGTGTTTCCTGGGAATGCATAAATAATATGGCAGGTTTGAGATGATAAGGCATGAAAACCCGGCATCACTAACGGTGGCTAAAATTTTGTTTTACCCGCCGTTTCTGCACTTAGTACAAGTCTGGGATGATTCCGCCCAATATTTAGACATGCAACAGAAATCACTAGGAAATTTTAATTCAAACTGAAGATTGGCAACAAAATCATAGTGGAGATTTATTTGATCGGTGTCACTATACAGAAATGAAGGAAAGACAGTCTTGCCTTTATATAATGCTTTTTATGACTAAATTCTTTACAGCTAACAAAGTACTTCTTAGTGTTATCACTGTTATAATATAGGAAATACGGCAGCCAATTTGTTCACAGCAAACTCCCTTAAATGGCAAGGTGATAATGACGAAATAATCTGTTTTTGTGAAGTTTATTAAGACACAAACTTTGGCCAGGATAAGCAAAGATATATATCAATGTGGGAAACAACTCCAATGTTCCACTGCAACTAAATGTAACACTCAAGTTCCCTGCCAATATAACTAGAGCTATTTACTGAGGCACACAGCCACTCGACAGCACAGTTAGTGCTGGTTGGAGATTGCAATGATGTAAAGTTGCATCATCAGAAGCAATGGTTAATCCTGCATTGTGATCCTGCAGTTGTTTTCAAGTCTATTGATTTTAGTCCCATAAATGATCTGAACTCCCCAAAAATTCAGATTGGGAAAAGGAAATGGAATTTGTGTTTTTGAAGCAATGTCTTAATTCTGATTAAATTTATCATTGAGAAACCGTGTTGAAATCAGATAAGCTTTCAATAGCTTTTTATAATTATGTAGTTTGTGCAGGGAAATGAACTTTTCAAGTTCATATTTAGTGTAATTTAACTGCATATATTGTACAGCTGACAGCTGCAAGGAAAGATGAGCCTTACGAGGGTTGAGACCTCACTGAAGTACTCTTTTAATGACAATTGCAATTCTTGTGGGTTGCCGTTTTTCAGATAGCTCTGCTGGTCTTGGGTTTGTTAGAACTTGGACTTTGCTTCAAATGTGACCCAACAAGATCTTCGGACCAACGGCGTACAAGATTTAAGCACAGTCCATCACTGGAGATTATGTAATAGATTTCTGTCCCTCTACAGTCACCCCACCCTTACCGCACACAAAGATAAACCATACAAACGTTTGCAGTTAAAGACTTGTTAAACTTTGATTTATCTGACCTAATGTACTGAGAGCTATATTTCCTTCTAAACGTAATTTCAATAAATAAGTGGGTGTGATGAATAGTCGACCATTAGTGGTAGAATGAATCACCACTCTGATTAGTGTGGAAGTGTGATTACAAAGGTTTAGAAAACAAAAGTTATTTGTTAAGTGCTTAAAGCCTCGATAAAGACAAACCTTGAAACATGATTGTAAAGCTGCTTGGGTAGATAGAAACAAGATTTTGTCGATTAACTGAAGGAAAAACAAAATATGAAAATAACGTATCATCGAAACAAGGCTGCTGTTAAGTATGTCGCATAAATGCAGAGGACATTCCGTCGTAGTAGTGATGCCAAACCTACTCTTCTGGTTTAGATAATATTTTATTATTTTAGAGTTGTCTAATCTATTCCTAACCATCTTCTTGCTTGCCCCATTATGAATCTGGCTCAGTTATTGATAGCATTTCGGGTTCAGGACATTGATCATTCCTGTAAATGGTCTGAGCATTTTAACTTTTATGGGAATCAGCGCACACTGTTCTATATCTACTTGCACAGTAGAGAGACCAAATGAGTAATAATAGAACTCCTTTACTATCTGGATTGAATCATCTGTCATTTTTCAACAATTGGGGGAGGAAGTTGCGTAGTGGTATTGTCACTGAACTTGTAACCAGAGAGCCAGGGTAACGCTTGAATCCCACCAATAAATATCTTGAATTAAAGGTCAAATGATGACCATGAAACTAATGTCGATCATCATAAAAATCCCTCAGGTTCACTAATTCCCTTTAGGGAAGGGAATCTGGCCTACTGGCCTACATGCAACTCCAGATTTGCAGTAATGTGGTTGACTCTTAAGTGCCCTCTGAAATGGCCTAGCAAGCCGCTCAGTTGTATCAAACTGCTACAAAGCCAGTAAAACTGGACCATGTGGCATCGACCCAGGCACCAGAAACAACAACAGCAAACCCAGCCCAGTCGACCCTGCAAAGTCCTCCTTACTAACATCTGGGGCCCTGTGCCAAAATTAGGAGAGCTGTCTCACAGACTAATCAATCAACAGCCTGACATAATCATACTCATGGAATCATACCTTACAGTTCATAGCCTAGACACCAACATCACCATCCCTGGGTAAGTCCTGTCCCACCGGCAGGACAAACCCAGCAAAGGTGGCAGCACAGTGGTGTACAGTCAGGAGGGAGTTGCCCTGGGAGCCCTCAACATCGACTCAGGCTCCCATGAAATCTCATGGCAGTAAGTCAAACATGGGCAAGGAAACCTCCTGCTGATTATTACATACCGCCCTCCCTCAGCTGATCAGTGCTCCTCCATGTTGAACACCACTTGGAGGAAGCACTGAAGGTGGAAAGAGCACAGAATGTAATCTGGGTGGGGGACTTCAATGTCCATCACCAAGAGTGGCTCGGTAGCACCACCACAGACCGGGCTGGCCGAATCCTAAAGGACATAGCTGCTAGACTGGGTCTGCGGCAGTTGGTGAGGGAACCAACAAGAGGAAAAAACATACTTGACCTCACCCTCACCAAACTGCCTGCCATAGATGCATCTGGCCCATCACAGTGTCAGTAAGAATGACCACCGCACAGTCCTTGTGGAGATGAAATCCTGTCTTCACAATGAGGATACCCTCCATCATGTTGGCTGGCACTATCATCATGCTAAATGGGATAGATTTTGAACAGATCTAGCAACTCAAGACTGAGCAACCGTGAGGCACTGTGGACCAACAGCAGCAGCAGAATTGTACTTGAGCACAACCTGTAACTTCATGGCCTGGCGTATCCCCCATTCTACCATTACCATCAAGCCAGGGGATCAACTCTGGTTCAATGAATAATGCAGGAGGGCATGCCAGGAGCAGCACCAGGTATACCTAAAAATGAGGTGTTAATCTGGTGAAGCCAAAACACAGGACTACTTGCGTGTCAAACAGTCTAAGCAACATGTGATAGACAGAGCTAAGCGATCCCACAACCAACAAATCAGGTCTAAGCTCTCCAGTCCTGTCACATCCAGTTGTGAATGGCTGTGGACAATTAAACAACTCATTGGAAGAGGAGGCTCCTCAAATATCCTTATCCTCAATGATAGAGGAGCCCAATCCATCAGTGCAAAAGATAAGGCTGAAGCATTCGCAACAATTTTCAGCCAGAAGTGCTGAGTGGATGACCATCTCAGTTTCCTCCAGAGCTCCCCAGCACTGCAGATGCCAGTGTTCAGTCAATTCGATTCAGTCCATGTGATTTCAAGAAATGGCTGAAGGCACTGAATACTGTAAAGGCTATGGGCCCTGACAATATTCCGACAATAGAAGACTTGTGCTTCAGAACTTGCCGCACACCTAGCCAAGATGCTCAGTACAGCTACAACACAGGCAACTACCTGGCAATGTGGAAAATTGCCCAGGTATGTCCTGTCTACAAAAAGCAGGACAAATCCAACCTGGCCAATTACCCTACTCTACTCTTGATCGTCAGTAAAGTGATGGAAGGCATCATTAACAGTGCTCTCAAGTGGCATTTGCTTAGCAATCACCTGCCCACTGATGCTCAGTTTGGTTTCTGGCAGGGTCACTCAGCTTCTGACCTCATTACAGCCTTGGTTCAAACATGGACTAAAGAGCTGAAGGTCAGAGGGGAGGTGAGAGGTACTGCCTTTGACTGAGTGTGGCATCAAGGAGGAATAGCAAAACTGGAATCAAAGGGAATCAGGGGAAATCTCTCCACTGGATGGAGTCATTCCTGGCACAAAGAAAGATGGTTGTGGTTGTTGGAAGTCAATCATCTCAGCTCCAGGACATCACTGCAGGAATTCCTCAGGGTAGTGTACTAGGCCCAACCATCTTCAGCTGCTTCATCAATGACCTTCCTTCCATCATAAGGTCAGAAGTGGGGATGTTTGCTGATGATTGCACAATGTTCAGCACCATTCACTATTCCTTAGATAATGAAGCAGTCCATGTCCAAATGCAGCAAGACCTGGACAATATCCAGGCTTGGGGTGACAATTGGCAAGTAGCATTCACACCACACAGGTGTCAGGCAATGACTATTTCCAACAAGAGAGAATCCAACCATCGCCCCTTGACATTCAATGTCATTACCATTGCCACTACTAACATCCTGGGGGTTAGCATTGACCAGAAACTGACTAGCCATATAAACAGTGTGGCAACAGAGAAGGTCAGAGTCTAGGAATCCTGCGGTGAGTAACTCACCTCCTGACTCCCCAAAGCTTGTCCACCATCTACAAGGCACAAGTCAGGAGTGTTAAGGAATACTCTCCACTTGCCTGGATGAATGCAGCTCCAACAACACTCAAGAAGCTTGACACCATCCAGGACAAAGCAGCCCACTTGATTGACACCCCTTCCATAAACATCCACCGATGAACAGTGACAGCAGTGTGTACCGTCTACAAGATGCACTGCAGAAACTCACTAAAGCTCCTCAGGCAGCACCTTCATAACCCACAACCACTACCATATAGGAGGACAAAGGCAGCAGATAGATGGGAACACCACCACCTGGAAGTTCCCCTTCAAGCCACTCATCATCCTGATTTGGAAATATAATCGCACTTCCTTTACTGACGTTGGGTGAAAATTCCTGGAATTCCCTCTCTAACAGCACTGTGGGTGTACCTACACCCAAGGGACTGCAGCAGTGCAAGAAGGCAACTCACCAACACCTTTTCAAGGGCAACTAGGGATAGGCCTAGCCAGTGATGCCCTCATCCTTTAAATCAATAAAAAAAAGTTAATAGACACCTGTATGCCATGCTGTGCTGTGAATTAATTTGCTTATAATAAGATTTAACATCAAAGTACATGTTAAATTAACTCATATTTGGGTCTTATCCAAGGAAAAATTACAAAAACAATGGAAAGCAGGTTGTCTTCCTCCTTTCTAGGTAGGTAGGTAGCTCCCTTGCATATGGCCCATGGATTCTTTGTAAAGGTTGCCAATCCTCATAAGCCCCAGGAGCCCATGGGCTCTGTGGAAATCTGCTTGAAGAATGTATAAGCCCTGTATGTGATGTCCCCAGCCTTTTGTGTCAACAGCTGTTTCATATTTTGTGCAGTGGGGTATGCCTGTGCTACCTGATGGGACTACAAATTGTTGGTGCGGCCCTGCAGCCAGCTTCCTGCTCATCTCCATCTTTGTCCTGGGGCAATAGATTGGTGCTGCTTCTGAAATCCAACTCTCTGTCACTTACATGTGAGCATAGCATACCAAGGGTTAGATTTTATGGTGGGGGAACACATTTCCTGTGCTCCCGATCAAAAAGCCCGTCATCAGCTCACCTGCCCGAACCTTGGCTGCCCTGCAGTGATGTGAACTGGGGACTACCTTAATTGAATCAGAGTGAGATGTCCACCCCTTTAGGAGTCAGAGAGATGCTGGACAATCAGAACGGCTAGCAGCTCTGTAGTCAGCGCCAGAATCGAGCAGTTGCCACTTCAGCCCCCAAAGCATAACCAGGTAAGCCCAGGAATTTTGTACAGGTCTGCCTGGCAGACCTCAATATGGGTTGGGAGGGGGGTAGGTGGCTGAGGTTTAGAGGCCAGGGGAAGGCTTTATGGCAGGAGGGGGTCTGATCTTTGAGGATTGCCTCTGATGGGCACGTGGGACTCCCCAAAGGAGGTATCCCCACTTCCTGCCTGACTGCAGCCTATGCTGTGCAGGCTGCCCACCCTGCCTCTGCCTTCCCCTGCTGCATGTAAAATAGCAGTGGAGGCAGTATAAGGCCCTTAAGCGGTCATTAATTGGCCACTTAAGGGCCTCAATAGGCCCAAGGGTGGGTGGACTGTCTGATGCTGATGGGAGATAGATTGAGGGTGGGCAAGAAGACAGTGGGCAGGCCACTCCTTTTATTTTACGAACCCCCCCCCCGCCCCGCCTTCGAATCTGCTGGCAGGGGTGGCCATAAAATCCAGTCCCGTATCTTTCTCTTCAGTGGGTAAACATATTAGAGTATTTCTACCTGCACAAGACGCAGCAGGATTACTTTCTAAAACTGCTATGTGGCTGAACTCACTCTCAGGACGATGGAGGATTTTTACATTCAGTTTGTGAGTGAGCTCTCTGTCTGCCTCTCTCTGAGCCTCATGGTTGGCCAGCTGCCCCTCCTCCAGCTCCTCTCAGCTTGTACCATCCATGCCTCTCTAGACTGGGGTATTCCTTAACACTGCCCTGCCCATAACTTCTGTGCTGGAAGCCAACTAAGGAAGCCTTCAGCTGAAATTGTCTCAGCTCTTTCAGCATTTTGAAGTGTGACCCAGGCCACATGCAACTCAGTCAAGAGCTGTTTTCACTAGACTAGAGACTGGCCCAGCATTGCACTTTTCTGATCTTTACTTCCCAGAGCTGTTTTCTTGAAGACCTTCTGTATCATTTTCAACCAAAATATTGAACAGAAGAATGAATAAACGCTCAATTCTGTGACCCCTGTCGAAGCAAAATATTTCAGCCAAATTCAGACCATGGGTACTTCTGTGATCATCCACAACCCCTAAATGTGAACCTTTCACTAGGCTGTGACGTATGACTGTGAATGAACAGCAAGTGTCTATAACCCCCCACCACCCCATCACTGCTGCTTACATGCCCCATTTACACTGCATAACTGGCCATTTACACTTTATCAACTCACAGTTTTAGGTTGCAGGATTTGTAAGAGGTCAGTACTGGTTTGCTTTGTGAGCTATCTTACCACATTTGGAACAGTGTCCTCAGATCTCTGAGATCTACTTGGCTGCCTCTCCTTAAGTAGTCTCCCTTCTTGTCTCCTTCTGTTCAATGATTCACCTATATTTTCTGAGGCATTAAAACGATCAGCATCATGTGTTTGGTTGCTTGGGAGTGCAATCTGATGAAGATGGTGCAATCTGATCAAGTAACCAGACTCTTAAATTGTTCTCTTTGACAAAAGGTCACCAACCTGAAACATTAACTTGGTTTCTCCCTCCACAGACTTTGCTGGACAGCTAAGTATTTCCAACATTTTTGGTTTTGATTTCAGATTTCCAGTATTTCAAGTGCTTTGCTCTTGTGCTGTTGTAGGTTCCTAAATTTCCTGGTGTGTTTTACAAAAATCTATCCCTTAACATTAAATGGCAGAGATCCCTGCGGTCCAGCCACATCTACCTTATGACTTTGAGCTATATAAGCATTTCTCTATAAGTGCTGCCTAGATTATTTCTTCGTGCTGGAATTTCACCCCCTCTGCCCAATGGAAACAAGCATTATCATCCCATAAAGTGCGTTCATTGAGAACTACGGCTGGCCAGCAAGATCGACTGCCCATAATCCGCTGCTGGCCACATTTATAATGGAAATTGGGTGCTCTGACATCAATAAAACCCTGGTTGCTGCTTTTGGCCAAACCTGAATGAAGCATGTGCCTTGCAACTCCAACCAGTGTCAGCGTTAGAGCATCTGAAGAGAATGTGAAAAGCAATATCTCTTAATTTTCACAAACACAGCCAGGGTCACTGCCATGACGATTCCTTTCCAAAAAAGCTCAGCACCTACTGTTGAGTTCAATTGTCCAGCATTTGATTATGTGTGTCTGTTGACTGCTCACTGTGCTGTCTGCTGTTAGTCAATCCTATGGGTGTGCTAACAGAGAAACAGAAACTAAAGAGTGAGCTTGTGGTTGCAGACATTTTAAAAGCTTTCCTGTTCAGATATAGAGCCTAGTGAGAATCATCCCTGCATATCTCCCAGGCACAAAACTACCTGGTAATGAAAGTTGTGAATCGTTTAAACTCACTGGCTCCAGCACCTTTCCTTTCTTCACTGGGACATCCACCCATGCCATGGGATCGATGGATTTCAGCATTTAAGACCTGCTTGGTCATAACAGGTATGGATGATCACAGGCAGCAGTGACTCACAGGGTAATACTTGTCCATTGCCTTGGGATAGAAAGCGGACGAGTATTTGAGCAGCTCACAAAAGACACGTCTACATCTAATACGGTGGTAAGTGTTCTTGGAAAATACTTCAGGCCAGTGAAAAGTGTGATGCTCAAATGATATACATTCCACTAGAGATGCCAGGGAAATAGTAAATTCCAGTAAAACAATACAGGGCAACATTGTAGCAATTGGCTTCCACATCTAAATTTGACACGCTAACCAATGAACTAATTCACAACCAACATGTTAAAAAAATGTCAATTCCATGAATTAGGGAATGCCTCCTCATGGAAGGTGATGATTTAACTTGCAAAAAGCCATGACCTTGGCAGTCCAAATAGAATCAAACATGGTGGATTTGAAGAGGTTGCACGGAAATGCACCCCTGTCTCAGGGTCACACACACAGCTTGCCCGACCATCCCAAATACAAGGACAAAGTGACCTCAGCTGGCTCATCAATACTTGCCCCATCAATGTCACACACTCTCAAAATGTGCCCAAATTATGGAGGTACCCATCAATTCACAATACCATGTCCAACTCAAGGGAAAAGTGAAGGTGTGCTGGTCATCAAAGAAGGAGGCTTCATCAATTGAAAACATGGAGGAATCTAATCCTGAGAGTGAAAAATGGTATATGTATATCAGCACGGATTGTAAAACACCAGGTCATTGAGGTTTGCACAGTAGAGATCATAGGCATGTCAGTGGTGCTCCTCATCAATGCTACTGCATAAGTATATATTGAGTGACAAACTCTACCATCATTAATTTTTGCTACTTTCTCTCACTCCTGTGACAGACACGCTTCAAATTTACAGTGACTCAAATCTGATTTTGAGAATGATGTTCCTAAATTTGTTCCTGAGTATGCAGAGATCACGGAGTTTCTTCGAAAGCTATTGTGCAAAGATGCAAATAATCGCGCAGTGAACAGTATTTGACACATTAAAGGTAAAAATAGCATCTCTACCAGTTCTCGTGCATTTCAACCCACATGTGGAAATGAATGTCACAGCAGATGTGTTAGGAAATGCAATCGGAGCTGTACTCTTACAGTACATTGAAGGAAGCGAACAACTAGTTACTTATGCATTATGCCCATTGTTGGAAACTGAATGTCTGTGAATACTGGCAGATATTACCCTATGGTAGAAAGTTCACTCTCCGCACCTATCACCAAGTGCTGACTATATTGTTTGCCATGTCAGAATCTGATCATCGACCTCTACACATCTACAGATGGTCAGATTATCTTCATCAGTATAATTTTAAGATTGATTATCTTGCAGGTTTACACAATTGAATAACTGATATGCTTAGCTGTATACTATCACAGGC
Source organism: Carcharodon carcharias (assembly GCF_017639515.1). Lineage (NCBI taxonomy): Eukaryota > Metazoa > Chordata > Chondrichthyes > Lamniformes > Lamnidae > Carcharodon > Carcharodon carcharias. The sequence goes on from NC_054470.1 coordinate 89,082,426, forward strand.
ATCGTTAGCGATAGCAAAGCAACCTGCAACATTGAAGACTATGTGATCTCTGTGATTTCACACGTGACTGCGAATCTTGTAATGTGAGAGGAGTTGAAAATGGAATCAATGACAGGCAGCGTACTGCATAAAGTAAGATGGTGCCTAAAAACAGAGTGGCTTTCCGCGGTAGAGGAAGAACTCGACACATACTACAGAGTACACCATGAACTCTCATTGTTTGATGATAACTGTATCGCATGCAGAACCCAAGTGGTTATTCCAAAAGCGATGCTGCTGTCCATTGCATCTTGCCCATGATGGACATGCGAGTGTTGTTAAGGTGAACCAATGATCCTGTGAAACAGTCTGCTGGCCAGCAATGGATCACTGCACAGAAGAGTTCATTGGTAACTGTGTAGCTTTTACACCCAGTGAAAACCTGTTGAACCATGTCTTGCACCTCTACAACCAATCCCATGGCTAACCAAACCATGGCAATAACTCCAAGTTGATATTTTTGGAGAAGTGGAAGCAGCCCCTCGGAATCAATGTGCTTTGCTTGTGGTGCATGATTTTTAAAATTCATTTGTGGCTAGGCCATCCCTAATTGCCCTTGAGAAGGTGGTGGTGAGCTGCCATCTTAAACCACTGCAGTCCATGTGGTGTAGATACACCCACAGTGCTGTTAGCCAGGATTTTGACCCAGAGACAGTGAAGGAACGGTGATATATTTACCAGTCAGGATGGTGAGTGGCTTGGAGGGGAACTTCCAGGTGGTGGTGTTCCCCATGTATCTGCTGCCTTTGACCTTCTGGATGGTAGTGGTTATGGGTTTGGAAGGTGCTGTCTAAGGAGGCTTGGTGAGTTCCTGCAACGCATCTTGTAAATGGTACAGATAGCTGCCACTGTGTGTCGGCAGTGGAGGGAGTGAATGTTTGTGGAAGGGGTGCAAATCAAGTGGACTGCTTTGGCTTGGATGGTGTCTCATGCTGGCAAGTGGGGAATATTCCATCACACTCCTCACTTGTGCCTTATAAATGATGGACAGGCTTTGGGGAGTCAGGAAGTGAGTTACTCACTGCTGGATTCCTAGCCTCTGACCTGCACTTGTCACCACAGTATTTATATGGCTAGTCCAGTTCAGGTCTGGTCAATGGTAACCCCCAGGATGTTGATAGTGGAGGATGCAGTGATGGCAATGTCATTGAATGTCAAGGGGCGATGGCTAGATTCTCTCTTGTTGGTGATAGTCATTGCTTGGTACTTGTGTGGTGAGAATGCTACTTGCCACTTGTCAGCCCAAGCCTGGATATTGTCCAGGTCTTGCTGCATTTGACATAGACTACTTCAGTATCTGAGGAGTAATGAGTGGTGTTGAACACTGGGCAATTATCAGTTAATATCCGCACTTCTGACCTTATGATGGAAGGAAGGTCATTGATGAAGCAGCAGAAGATGGCTGGCCTTAGGACACTACCCTGAGGAATGCCTACAGTGATGCCCTGGAATTGAGATGATTGGCCTCCAACAACCTCAACTATCTTCCTCTGTGCTTGGTTTGACTCCAACCAGTGGAGAGTTTTCCCCCTGATTCCCATTGACTCCAGTTTTGCTAGGGCTCCTTGATGTCACACTCAGTCAAACACTGTCTTGATATCAAGGGCAGCCACTCTCACTTCATCTCTGGAGTTAGCTCTTTTGTCCATGTTTGAACCAAGCCTGTAACAAGGTCAGGAGCTGAGTGACCCTGGCGGAACCCAAACTGAATGTCAGTGAGCAGGTTATTGCTAAGCAGGTGCCACTTGATAGCACTGTTGATGACACCTTCCGTCACTTTACTGATGATTGAGAGTAGACTGAAGGGGCGGTAACTGGCCGCATTGGATTTGTCCTGCTTTTTGTGTACAGGACATATTACTGGGTAATTTTCCACATTTCTGGGTAGATGCCAGTGTTGTAGCTGTACTGGAACAGCTTGGCTAGGGTCATGGCTAGTTCTGGAGCACAAGCCAGAATGTTCTCATTTTGCTACATAGCAAATAGCTGGAAATCACTGTAACAAATCCCATAACCATCAATTCAGTCAATGATATTTCAGACAAGTTGTTTAAAATGGGATTTGCCACAGACTGTCACTATAGACAACTCATTGCAATTTGTTTCCAGTCAGTTCATGGAATTCCTAACAAGCTTCAGAATTCACCACCATCTGACATCACAATCAAACCCGTAATTGAATGGTGGCATTAAATGATTCAACAGGGTGTTCAAGCACAGTCTAAGAGCTAGCATGTCGGAGGAGAAAACATTTGAATATTCCACTCAAATTTTGTTTCACACATTTGATCCATCCCACAGTCTGACCGGGAAGAGACCCGTTGAGCTTATGACTGGTCATAACTTTTGCATGCTACTGACCATTTTTAAGCCATCACCACTATCCAATAAGAAGGTCAGAGCGCTACCACAAGAAATCACAAAGTGTCAAGGTAAAGTAAAAGCATGCTTCGACAAGCAAACACACGCAGGGAGATCCTGATTTAAATTTGGAGTTTGGGTTCACCTCAATTAGCCAAATCGTGACCACAAGTTCACATCACCTCTATTAGGACCAAAGCAGATCAAGGGTTACTCAGTACCAATGCTTCTCTGTTGGATAACAGCAAAAAGTGGAACACGAGACGCTTAATAGTGAGCACATCAGGAAATTTGTTGGACAGTGATTATGAGGAACATTTCCTTTTCCGATTAGCGATCGCAATGTCAATCATCTACCTCATTGAGGTGATTATGTGGAACCACAACCTCAAGTTCATAGACTTTAGCACCATCATCAACGACCATCATATCTCAAACACTATTTCTGTATGGTACTTAGAGGAAACAGACACTCTGAACTCTTAAGAAATTAATCGATGTACATATGTTTGTTTATGATGTTTTAATCTAAATTGAGAACTTTTGATTTACAAGGAGGAACATATATTGTGTACAATTGTTCAGTATTTGATTGGATGTATCAGTTAACTGCTCATTATGCCGTGGTTAATCAGGCTTTTGGATGTTGTTACAGAAAAACAAAAACTAAAGAGTAAGCTTGTGGCTGCAGACATTTTAAAAGCCTATGTAATAAAGCTCCCATTCACACTTAGAACCTGTTGAAAGTTAAGTCTGCATATCTCCAAGGCACAAAATACAATCCATACCTTCCTCTGGGGTGTTTGGCTCTGGAACAGAGCTGCCAATAATGCCGGTTTCTTAAAATTCCGTGTGCTTCTCAGAAGACTACAAGGCAAGGAGCTGCTTGACCAGTCATCCAGGGAGGAAATCCACACCTTAGTTTGTCAGATTTCTGCCTATACACCTCAAGCATTATATCATGGGCCCTGAGAACAGCATGCTTTACAACATCACTGTCCATGCTATTACCACAACTTAAATGGAAAATGCCGCTAATACTTCTCGGCTTTTTAGACTTTCACTTTCTGGTGACCACACAGAATTCAAATGCCTTGTTAAAAATATAAATATCATTCCTCTCTTTACAATTTGGAGTACGATTTGATTTAACAAAATGATGGATCTCAGGTTCCAAGACTTACTTGAATCATTCCTGAAATGTGTTTCCCTGTTAATTTGAAAGCTCAGTGAAGCTCTTTCTCCCTCTTATTGGCCTTGTACTAACAATAGTATCTCTTTATGCTATCAGTGTTTAACCTTGTGCTGTTGCTATATCCAATCGTTGGCCTTGAATCTGCATTGTTCCCATCTCTTCCTATTAGACTTCCTACTAGACTTGCTGTTTCTCTTGTCTTTGTTGGTACTTTGATTGATAATAATTTCCAGAAGGCATTTGATTTGATAAGGTGTCACATAAAGATTATTATGGAAAATTAAAGAGCATTGTGTAGTCGGTAACATACCAGCATGGATAGAAGATTGGCTGGCTGGCAGAAAGCAGAGAGCATGTATAAATGGGTCTTTTACTGATTGGCAGGATGTGATGAATGGTGTCCCACAGGGGTCTGTACTGGGGCCTCAACTTTTTACGATTTACATCAATGACTTAGATGAGGGGAGTGAAGACATAGTAGCTAAATTTGCAGATGGCATAAAGATAGATAGGAAAGTATGTTATGAAGAGGACATGAGGAGGTTGCAGATGGATATGTTTTACCAATACATTAATGCTAAAAGGTTAGTTAAGGAAAAAGTGGGACCTATCATGGATGAAGATGGAAACTTGTGTGTAGATGCAGAGGCTGTGGGAGGGGTTTTGAATGAATATTTTGCCTCCGTGTTTACAAAAGAAAGGGAGGATGTAGATATAGTAGTCCAGGATGAACACTGCGAGATATTGGATGCGATAGTCATAAAGAGAGAGGAAGTATTCGAAGGGTTGAAATCCTTGAAAGTTGATAAGTCACCAGGGCCAGGTGGGTTGTTTCTGCGGCTGCTGAAGGAAGTCAGGGAGGAGATAGCAGATGCTCTGAGGATGATTTTCCAATTTTCACTAGATACAGGGGAGGTACCGGAGGACTGGAGAAATGCAAACGTAGTTCCATTGTTTAAAAAGGGATCAAAGGAAATGCCAAACAATTATCGGCCAGTTAGTCTTACACCAGTGGTGAGCAAATTAGTAGAATCAACCCTGAGAGATAGGATTAACTGCCATGTGGAAAGGCATGGACTAGTCAGGGATGGTCAGTATGGATTTGTTAAAGGAAGATCTTGCCTCGCAAATTTGATTGAATTATTTGAGGAAGTGACAAGAAGGGTTGATGAATGTAATGCAGTGGATGTTGTGTACATGCATTTTAGCAAGGCATTTGACAAGATCCCATATGGCAGATTGTTCAGGAAAGTAAAAGCCCATGGGATTCAGGTAATGTGGCAAACTGGATAAAAGGTTGGCTTTGTAACTGGAAACAAAGGGTAATGATCGATGGATGCCCTTGCGAATGGAAAGTTGTCTCAAGTGGTGTTCCACAGGACTCGGGTGTTGGGACCCTTGCTGTTTGTGTTATATATTAACGATTTGGACATGAATGTGGAAGGCACAATTGGGAAATTTGCAGATGACACAAAGATTGGCCGAGTAGTGGATAGTGTAGAAGATAGCCATAATCTCCAAAATGATATAGATGGATTGGTGGAGTGGATGGTAAAGTGACAGATGGATTTTAACATAGAGAAATGTGAGGTCATACATTTAGGGAGGTCAAACAGTTACAGGGATTACACAATAAATTGGAATATACTAAGAGGGGTAGATGAAGTGAGAGATCTTGACGTACAAGTACACAGGTCCCTGAAGGCAGCAGTTCAAGTAGACAAGGTTGTAAAGAAGGCATATGGAATGCTGTCCTTCACAGGCAGAGGTATAGAATATAAAAGTAAGGATATAACGTTGGAATTGTGTAAAACACTGGTGAGGCCACAACTGGAGTATTGTGTGCAGTTCTGGTCACCACATTACAGGAAGGACGTAACAGCTCTGGAGAGAGTGCAGAGGAGGTTTACAAGAATGTTACCAGGGCTAGAAAAGTGTAGCTACAAGGAGAGATTGGATAGGTTGGGGTTATTTTCCTTAGAACAAAGAAGGCTGAGAGGTGACTTGATTGAGGTGTACAAAATTATGAGGGGAATAGATAGAATGGACAGGATAAAATTGTTTCTCTTGATGGAGAATTCTAGAACCAGGGGACATAGATTCAAGATAAGTGGCAGAAGGTGTAGGGGGTACATGAGGAAGAACCTCTTTACGCAGAGGGTAGTGGGTGTCTGGAATTCGCTGCCCAAGTTGGTGGTAGAGGCAGAAACTCTAAACTCTTTTAAATAGTACCTGGAGCTGCACCTTAAGTGCTGTAAGCTGCAGTGCTATGGGCTGGGTGCAGGAAGATGGGATTAGAAAGGGCACCTGGGCGTTCTCGGGCTGGCATGGACAAGATGGGCTGAATGGCCTCCTTCTGTGCTGTAACTGTTCTATGGTTCTATGGTTCCATATAGATAGGTTGAGTGAGTGGGCAAAGATCTAGCAAATGGAGTTTAATATGGGAAAATGTGAACTTGTTCACTTTGGCAGGAAGAATAACAAAGCAGAGTATTACCTAAATGGAGAACGGCTGCATAATTCTGAGGTGCAGAAGGACCTAGGTGTTCTAGTATGAGTAACAAAAAGTTAATATGCAGGTACTGCAAGTAATTAAGAAGGCTAATGGAATGCTATCCTATGAGAGGAATTGAACATAAAAGTAAAGTTGTTATGCTTCAGTTATACAGGGCATTGGTGAGACCGCACCATGAATACTGTGGTGCAATTTTGGCCTCCTTATTTAAGGAAGGATGTAAATGCATTGGAGGCAGTTCAAAGGAGGTTTACTGGATTGATATCTGGAATGAGTGGGTTGTCTTATGAGAAAAAGTTGGACAGACTGGGTTTGTTTCCATTGGAGTTTAGAAGGGTGAGGGGTGATTTAATTGAAGTATGCAAGATCCTGAATGGCCTTGACAAGGTGGACATTGAAATGATGATTCCTTTTGTGGGAGACTCCAGAACTAGGAGGCACTGTTTTAAAATTAGTGGCTACCCTTTTAGGACAGAGATGAGGAGAAATTTTTTCTCTCAGATGATTGTGCGACTTTGGAATTCTCTGCCTGAGAAGATGGTGGAGGTGGGGTCATTGAAAATTTTTAAAGCAGAGGTAGATAGATTCTTGTTTGGCAAAGGAATCAAAGGTTATTGGGGGTAGATAGGAATGTGGAAATCGAAACACAAGCAGATCAGCCATGATCTTATTGAATGGCGGAGCAGGCTTGAGGGGCCGAATGGTCTATTCCTATTTCTATTTCTCCTGTTCTTAATTCTGATGTTTTTAATCTTGTTTTCTCATCAGATATTTTGATGGTGGAGGTGGGCCCATGTTTTCATGAACACAGCTGCCTTCACAATGGTTATATTCAGGGCAGCTCAATTTACAAAGAGACCAATTTGTATATTCAAAGGGCCTTTATCTTTATGGTGAGCTGAGCACCTCTAGTGTGTACTGAGCAAGTGTGCCTATCTGCTATATTGAATGGCACCAATCAGGCCAATGTCTTTCACAAATACCCCACATGATCTTCTCCAATATTTCAGTGGGCATTATGAAAACACTTAACTGAAATAAAGTTAGATAAAGATTGTTAAACAGCTTTATTTTACAAGCAAATGAAAACGAGAACACCCCTTCAAAACTTACTTTTTTTCAAATTTCTTCTTATGAAGAAGGGTAATGTTCCCACATCATCCTGGCTTCTGTTGCAGACTGACCAATACTTAGATTACCAAAGAATATATTTGTTTGATTGGCACTAGCTTTATAATAAATTGCCATTTTCTCAGCAAATTACCTTGACTGACTGACATTGATGTACCTTATAGTTAGGTAAGAGAATTAAGGAATATGAAAAGGGAAGCAAAATGGAAATCAAGTTACAAATCAACCCCTAATTAAATCAAAAATAGCTGGAAAAACTCAGCAGGTCTGACAGCATCTACGGAGAGGAACGCAGTTAACGTTTCGAGTCCAAGTGAGCTCAAAGCCTAGCTTTGAATTGCATGTAGGAATGGATTGAAACTGTGGTGATTGGGTTAGGAGGCATATATTTGTAATGTGTATCGCTGCAAATAAAAGTCTATAAATGTAAAGACTGGGAACCAGTTATACCCTTCACTGCCTGGTTTTCTGAAATAGAATACCCCCATCACTTACCTGGCAGGGGAGAGACCTTCATTGCGTTTCTGCCAGGGAAAGAGCAATGGCTATAACCAGTCGAACTCATTACCATGGGGTACCTAACACCATCCGAGTCATGATGAAGGGCAGTGAGCAAGGAACAGGAATGGATAGGACCTTCTTCACCAAGAGGATCCTATTCAAGCTGTGTGGTTTCGAGTCTGCGGAGATCTACTGCCTACAAGATTTCCCCAGCACTGGATTTTTTGATGTAACTTTCAAGCAAGTGGCAGCTTGTGTCAAACTCCTGAAGGTGTTTGAGGAAAAGAAAGACTTGCCAGAAATGAAGATCCTGACGGCGGAGCCACTCTTTGCTCTGCCGTTGCAACGAGAACGGGTTCCAACGGTACACCTTTACAACCCCTTCGTCCCTGTCGCTGACGTGCTCACCTTCCTTACCAGGTACTTCGATAAGGTTGGGAGCTGCACCGCGGTTAGAGATGATTTAGGGATCTGGACATGTAAACTACCTTGTCTACGCTGGGCAACCCAAACTTTGTCACTCATGTGGCAAGTCTGGTCATGTGGCGGCCAACTGCAGCGCCCTCCTCTGCAAGAACTGCAAACAGGAAGGGCACCAGACAAAAGACTATAGACAGGCTAAGTGCTGCAACCTGTGTGGCAAGGCAAGTCACTTCTACAAGACCTGCCCCAAACGTTGCCGTACTTATGCACAGGCAGCCAAAGCCAATGAGGGGGAAGCAGAAGAAATGCCTCATGTCACTCCAACTACCAAGGCCCCCAGGGAGAACAATGGGACAAAGGAGGACACAGAGAGAGACAAGGTGGAGGAAAAGATTAGGGCAACAGACGGCCAATCAACAGCACTGCCCCCTGAACCTCCCACTCCTCAGGAGAGTGAATCAATGGAGAAGGAGGAGGCAGCAGTGGGAAAGCAGCAGGGGAGTGGCAGCTGGTGAAGAGAGCCAAAAGGAAGAAGGGGCTAAGAAGAAACCAAGCCACTTCCCAGACGAAGAGGCAAGAGGCGTCTCCTATCCGACAAGGATAACAAGGTTAGCAGCTATTCGGATGAAGAAGGGCCAGGGCGGCGCCAACAGAAGAAGCGGCAAAATGCTAGGGAGTTGGAGGATGAGACACCCAAGCTCCAGAACATTGGAGACAATGAAGAGACCAGTGCACCCCAACTTTGCCCACAACCCGAAGAGGCCAGTATACCACAGCCCCAGGAATCTGGGAACAGTGAGGCGCTCAGCGCACCCCAGCTCCGGGAAGCCCAGAGGGGGAGAGGTTTGGAGAATCTTCTCCAACTGAGGACATTTCAAACCCTGCTCTCTGCACGGACCCCCAGATGCCACCTGAGCAGAACACTGCCAATGGGGAGGTTCAGGACGCTTTCCTCAGCCCATCCAACGTGAAGCAATTTGAGCACACCACGGGCATGAAGGAGCAGACCAAAGGTCTGGAACTCTCAGAGACAACAGGTTTGGTAAGCGACTAACTGCTTTAAAATGGGTGTAAAGATTGTATCCATAAATGTGCGTAGCATTAAATCTACTACGCGATGTGTTGCGACCTTGGATTACCTTGCCAAGGTAACTGCAAACTGACCTGTTGTTTCTGCAGGAGTGTGCGATACCGCACCTCAGCTCCTACAGACAATGGTCACGATGGTGGTCCCATGGGCCATCGATCTGGTCGGGAGGAAACGACTCTTGTTCCTCCGGCCTGGGTATTCTGCTGCGGGGAGGCAACTTCACCGTCTCCCAGGTTAAGGAGGTGGTGGGCGGGCGCCTCCTCATAGCAGACGTAATGTACAAGAATGCTCCACTCCGGTTAATTAACATCTACGCCCCGTCACAAGGGGCTGAGCGGCTGGAGGTTTTTCAGCAGCTCCCACTGCTGCTGGCGACCTCCAGGCCGGTCATTCTGGGCAGTGACTTCAACTGCATCATCGATGTGGCTGGACGATCCGGCAGGGCCGACAGCAGATTGGACGCTACGTCCAGATCCCTGATGGAAACAGTAAAGGATGCCAAGCTGCACGACGTCTTCAGCAAGCCTGTAGATGGAACGCAGTGTAGATACACCTGGTCGCGGCCTGACGGGTCCGTCTGATCCAGGATAGGTTTCCTGTTTGTGTCCCGTGCATTCGCAATCAGATCCACCGACGTCAAGCCAGTGTTCTTCTCTGACCACTGCCTCCTACTGGCTGACTGTCACTTAGAGGAAGACCATGCAGGGGGGCATGGAAGCTAAACGTGAAACTGCTGACCCCAGAGAACATTGAGGAGCTCAAGAGGGATTACAAAGGTTGGAGAACCATGAAACTCCACTTTGAGTCACTGACACACTGGTGGGAAGCGATCAAGGGAAACATCAAGAGGTTTTTCATCCTCAAAGGCACCCAGAAAGCTAGAAAGGAACAGAGGGAAATCTTCCAACACCAGAAAAACATGCAGAATCTGCTCCGGCTGCAGTCGATGGAGGTCGATGTCAAGGAGGAACTCCAAGAGGTGAAGAGCCAGCAAGCCTCGCTCTTTGCCTCGGAGGCATCCAAGATCATCTTCCGCTCCAGAGTCCACTCCGTGGAGCAGGACGAGACATGCTCACGTTTCTTCTTCCAAAAGGTACACAGAGAGAGCTCTGTGATCAGTAGCCTGAAGGAAGAAGATGGCTCAGTAAAGTCATCACAGTCCGACATGTTGAGGATCAGCAAATCCTTTTATGCCGGATTGTATGACGTGAAACCCACAGACAGCATGGCTTCCCAGTCCTTCCTGTCCTCTATCACAGAGGTCTTAGACGACAGTACATGGGAGAATATGGACAAAGCTCTAACTCCTGATGAACCGACTGAGGCCCTTGAGTCCTTCGAGAAGAGTAAAACTCCCGGAAGCGACGGCTTGCCGGCGGAGTTGTATTCGGTTCTGTGGGACTGGATCGGGCCGGACCTGCTAGAAGTGTACGAGAGTATGCTCCTGGCCGGCAGTATGTCAGAATCCATGAGGAAAGGCATTTTCACCCTCATTTACAAGCACAAGGGGGAAAGGGAGGAAATTAGAAATTGGCGACCCATTTCACTGATGGATGTGGACTATAAGATTCTGTCCAAGGCCATTGCCAATCGGGTCAAGTCCGCTCTGGAATTGGTGATTCACCCTGACCAGACCTGCACTGTGCCGGGCAGGAAGATCTCTGACAGCCTCGCGCTGCTCAGGGATACGATTGCCTATGTACAGGACAGGGGTGTGGATACCTGCCTCATCAGCCTGGATCAGGAGAAGGCCTTTGACAGAATATCGCATACCTACATGGTGGATGTGCTCTCCAAAATGGGGTTTGGGGAGGGAATTCGCAATTGGATCCAACTGCTCTACACTAACATCAGTAGTGCAGTCTCTATCAATGGGTGGGAATCAGATAGCTTTCCTATTAAATCTGGAGTCAGGCAGGGCTGCCCTCTCACCTGTTCTTTTCATGTGTTGCATAGAACCCTTTGCTGAGTCCTTCAGGAAGGATCCGGGCATAAGAGGAGTGACAATCCCAGGCAGTGGAGGCACTCAGGTCAAAGTCTCCCTGTACATGGACGATGTCGCCGTCTTCTGCTCGGATCTGCTGTCGGTGCACAGACTGATCCACATCTGCGACCAGTTCGAACTGGCCTCGGGAGCCAAGGGTAAATCGTGAGAAGAGCGAGGCTATGTTCTTTGGGAACTGGGCTGACCGATCCTTTGTCCCCTTCCCTGTCAGGGCTGACAGCCTGAAGGTGCTGGGGATATGGTTCGGAGGGACCAGGGCACGCGTTAGAAACTGGAAGGAGCGAGTGTCTATAGTGAAAAGGAAACTGGGCATGTGGGAGCGACACTCCCTCTCCATTGCGGGTAAGAACCTGGTCATCAGCTGTGAGGCACTCTCGCTGTTGCTGTACATGGCGCAGGTCTGGCCCATTCCACACTCCTGTGTGGTGGCGATCACCCGAGCCATCTTCCGCTTTATCTATAGGTCGAAAATGGATCGTGTCCGCAGGGACACGATGTACAAGCCTCTAGATAAAGGGGGAAAAAACGTGCCCAACATCGCACTCATACTGATGGCCACCTTTGTGTGCGGCTGCATCAAGCGGTGCGTAGACCTTCAGTATGCAAACACCAAGTATCACTACGTGCTGAGGTTCTACCTGTCCCTGTTGTTGTGAAGGATGGGTCTGGCCACGCTGCCACGGAACGCTCCAAGTAGTTGGACCGTGCCGTCCCACCTGTCCCTCGTGGGAAAATTTATGCAGAGAAACACCTTTGACCACAAGTCAATCAGGCAGTGGTCGGCACATAACATCTTAAAGGCCCTGAGGGAAAAGGAGAGGGTGGATTCTGTGGGATGGTTCCCTGAGCAGACTGACAAAGTCATTTGGCAGAATGCCTCATCACCAGAACTTTCCAACAAGCACCAAGACGTAGCTTGGCTGGTGGTGAGAAAGGCCCTCCCTGTAAGATCCTTCCTACATGCCAGGAGTCTCACCCCCTCTGCATGTTGCCCTCGAGGTGGCTGTGGTGGGGAAGAGACCGTTGTTCACCTCCTTGTAGATTGTGTCTTTGTGAAGAAGGTCTGGAGAGAGATGCAGTGGTTTCTGTCGAGGTTCATCCCGAGCAGTTCTGTGACACAGGACTCTGTGCTCTACGGGCTGTTCCCAGGGACACACACCGAGACAAACAACAACTGCAGCTGGAGGATCATCATCTCGGTGAAAGACACTCTTTGGTCTGCCCGAAACTTGTTGCTTATCCAGCGCCAAGAGTTGTCCCCGACTGAGTGTTGCAGACTGGCACATTCCAAGGTCCAGGACTACGTGCTGAGGGACACAGTTAAGCTTGGGGCAGCTGCCACAAAGGCGCAATGGGGAAGGGTCACTGCCCAAAACTTTTTTGCCGCAGTGCACTGAGGGGCTGGGAACTGTAAAGATCCCCTCAGGCTGTACAGCTTAAAATGAATTTCTGCCAAGGATTGTAATATTCATTGTTTGTACTGATACACCTTGTGATTCATGTTGTAAAAGTTGAACCTGATTGTATTTTTGTAATGGTGATTTTGAAATGGTTCGAAATGTTTTTGAAGATTTAAGAATAAAGTATATTTTTGCAAAAAAAAAAATACCCCCATCACTCACTACTAATAATTTCATTCCTATTTTTCATCTGCCCCATCACACATTGCTGCAAGCCTCTGATACATCTCACAGCTTACACACACTTCCAGCTATTCAACCATGACAAGCCATATCAGGCAAATAGATTGCAGGACACTAACTAACACACTTCCTCCGCTCTTGCAAGCAAGGTGGCACACAATGGGAGGCAGCATGAGCTAACCAGAAGGGACATGTTCTAACCCACAATGAGGAGAGACTGCTGGCCATTCTTGGGACTCCCATTGTTGAAGCCTTAGCCAGTGACTGCCATGAAACCATTGAAGATGCCATCATATCTAATTCTCCTCCTCATATCCCACCTTATCTCACAATCTCTTCTGATTTACAAGTTGCAGTTGGCATAAGCATGTGTGGCCATTTCAAAGGGTTTAGAATCAACCACATTACATTGGTCACATGTAGACCAGACCAGGTAAGGACAGCAGATTTCCTTCCCTAAAGGACATTAGTAAGCCAGATTTTTTTTTACAATAATTGATGACAGTTTTATTGTCATCGTTACGGAGCCTAACTTTGAATTCCAGGTTTCATTAATTGAATTTAAAGCCTGCCAGCTGCATGGCAGGATTTGAATCTGTGTCCTCGTAGCATTAGCCTGGGCCTCTGGATTACTAATGCAGCAACATTACCACTAATCCACCATCTCCCCACCAAAGGATAGGTGATAGAAGGTGCAGTTGAAGGAGACTTGGCATGTTGCTGTAGTGCATGTTGTAGATGATCCAAACTGCTGCCACTGTGCACAGTTATTGGGGGGAGTGAATGTTTTCAGATGGCGAATGGGCTATTGATCAAACAGACTACTTTGTATATAGTGCCAAGCTTCTTGAGTGTTGTTGGAGCTGCACTCATCCAGGCAAGTGGAAAGTATTCCATCATACTCCTGACTTGTGCCTTGTAGATGGTGGGCAGGCTCTGGGGAGTTAGGAGGTGAGTTACTTGTCACATAATTCCAAGCCTCTGACTTGCACTTTTAACCACACAATTTATATGACTGGTCCAGTTAAGCTTCTGATCAATGTTAACCCCAGGATGTTGATGGGTAGGGATTCAACAATGGTAATGGTATTGAATATTAAAGGGAGATGGTTAGACTCTCTCTTGTGGGGGATAGTCATTGCCTGGCACATGAGTGATGTGAATGTTAATTGCCAGTTAAGCCCAAGCCTGAATGTTGTCCAGGTCTTGCAGCATACAGGTACAGATTGCTTCATACCTGTTAAGTTGTGAATGGTACCAAACACTGCAATCATCATTGAGAAACCCACTTCTGACCCTGGAGAGAAGGCCATTGATGAAGCAGCTGGAGATGCTTGGGTTTAAGACAGTGCCCTGAGGAACTCATGCAGCATTGTCCTGGTAGAATACCAGCCGTGAGGGTGAGGGTGTGGCCGTGCCATGTGGACAAGCCACCAGACATACCTTGGTGGGTCTGCCAGCAGCCTAGAGGAGAGAAGAGGGTCCTTTCTGCCGGGCACCTTGTACCTAATGGAGGGATCCATTCCTGGCAAGGCTGTTCTGTAGGAAGACACATGCCCGTTAAACTGAACCCACCACCCTCCAGCCTTCCTGACCGGCCCCAGTGAGGCCCCACTTGCCTGGGTGCCAGGACTCCAAGGCTGTTCTTCACCCTGGACCCACTGCAATCCCAGCTGTGCCCACCACTCCCAGTGACACAGCTCATACTGACTACTGATCTCTGATTGGCCAGCAGCTCTCTGAGACAGGACATTCACCCTGAAAAACCCAGGAGCCCCAACAGTGAGTAGGCAGCTGGCAGATTGACTTTTAATGGTGTTGAGGAACCCAGGAATGGCTGCGGTGTGGTTGGTACAGGCTCTCCAGCCAATGGGCAGGCCCACCACAGTGACCATTAAATCCAGCCCAGTGAATGAGTGAAACCTGATGAAACTTTGCTTGTGTGTGTTGAAAGGAAAACTAATAAGGAACTTGGGTGATGAGAAGTAATACAAAAGGGAAATTCTGCAGTTTTGGCTGCTTGTTAATTAAATATAATCGTTTGACAGAAGTCAATTGCAAATACAACCTCCTGGTTGGCACATGTCCATGACACTATACATTGTCATGCTATTTTGAATCAGGAGCATGACTTTTGGTCATGAATGTACTTTTCACTTAACTCTGAAAGCCTTCACATCTTCAATCTGTAATAGTGAGTCTAATCTGTCTCATTGGTTTTGCTCATGAAATCCCATTTCTGGCAATGCTTGGAGGACAACACCTATGCTTCATGAGAGGCAGGGAGTACAAATGGGATATTGCAATAACATGAAACAGAGTAAAGCTGATGGTATGTGAGCTCCTTGCTGCAAGTGTACAATAGAATAACATGTACCTGACGTAATTTTCTCTTCTGCTGATAAGTACACCTCCTCATCAGATAACAAGTAATTAAATCCTCAGCAACAAGCACCAGACAAATTAATCAGAGGAAAAGTATAAAGGACAATTAGCTGAATAAAAGCAAAAGTAAATTAATGCATTTCATATAATATTACCATAAAATGACTCAATGCATTAGAACATGTCACAAAGCACAGAAGAAGAATAAATATCATAACTATATGATATTTGCTTCCTTTTAGTGTAAAGGGAAGCCACACTTGATATGCTTGCAGTTAGGTATTGTTCCTGTTCATTATTAATGAGGTAAAGTGATATGAAGTTGTTGAGGAGGACGGGAGTAACACAGATCTTATCTTTTGGAAATGTCAGGCCCAATGGAGGTGAAATCATCTAAATAGAGAAAGATGACATCATTTAAAGAAAGACAGTTAAAAGCTGAGGTGAATGAAAATGAATAAAAATAGTTGGTTAAGATACGTCAGTAATGTGTCCATTCTTCGCAAGTGAGCTAAGACAGACAGTAATAGCAGGCTATTGAACTGTGATGGGCTGTTCTGATCTTCCGCACACCAAAAGTCTTCTTTTCTAGTAGAAGTGAGTAGATATGCCTGGCTACTTTTTTGCCCCAACTGGCTCTGAAGCCAATTGTCATATCCCTATTGCCACTGAGATCAGCTAACCTAGTACAGCCTAGAAAGCAAACCTTCAAGCTATCTGCAGTGCTTGACTCAGAATCACACTGATAGCATGCTTAGTCATGAGCCATTAGTGAAGGGTCACAAGAAGGGAATACAGATGACATCATATCATTATTCTAAACTGATAGTTTTGTCAGTGATCATGGTCAAGTTACAGGTGATTTTGCAAGGCCTAGATACATATCATTTGCTTGTAATGACTACCACTTGTAGTGACCATACATATATGAAGGTCAAATCCTTTGTGCCTTGTGTGGAACTTTTATTCTCAGTGACTTTGATCATTTTCAAAACAAAAATAAAAATACCTGGAAAAACTCAGCAGGTCCGGCAGCATCTGCGGAGAGGAGCACAGTTAACGTTTCGAGTCTGTATGACCCTTCAACAGAACTAAGTAAAAATAGAAAAGAGGTGAAATATAAGCTGGTTTAAGGGGGGGTGGGGGGAGTGGGTGGAACAGGTAGAGCTGGATAGAGGGCCAGTGGAGATAGCCAAAAGAGGTCACAGACAAAAGGACAAAGAGGTGTTGAAGGTGGTGACATTATCTAAGGAATGTGCTAGTTAAGGGTAGAAAGCAGGACAAGCAAGCTACAGATAGACCTAGTGGGGGTGGGGTGGGGTGAATGGAAGGGATCAAAATAGGCTAAAAAGTAGAGATAAAACAATGGATGGAAATACATTTAAAAATAATGGAAATAGATGGGAAAAGAAAAATCTATACAAATTATTGGGAAAAAAAGGGGATCGGAAAGGGGTGGGGATGGAGGAGAGAGTTCATGATCTAAAATTGTTGAACTCAGTATTTAGTCTGGAAGGCTGTAAAGTGCCTAGTCGAAAGATGAGGTGATGTTCCTCCAGTTTGCGTTGAGCTTCACTGGAACAATGCAGCAAGCCAAGGATGGACATGTGGGCATGAGAGCAGGGTGGTGTGTTGAAATGGCAAGCGACAGGGAGGTCTGGGTCATGCTTGCAGATAGACTGAAGGTGTTCTGCAAAGCGGTCACCCAGTCTGCGTTTGGTCTCTCCAATGTAGAGGAAACCGCATTGGGAGCAACGAACGCAGTAGACTATATTGAGGGAAGTGCAAGTGAAATGCTGCTTCACTTGAATGGAGTGTTTGGGCCCTTGGACGGTGAGGAGAGGGGAAGTAAAGGGGCAGGTGTTGCATCTTCTGCGGTTGCATGGGAAGGTGCCGTGGGAGGGTGTTGAGGTGTAGGGGGTGATGGAGGAGTGAACCAGGGTGTCCTGGAGGGAATGATCCCTGCGGAATGCCGCCAGGTGGGGGTGAAGGGAAGATGTGTTTGGTGGTGGCATCATGCTGGAGTTGGCAGAAATGGCAGAGGATGATGCTTTGAATGTGGAGGCTGGTGGGGTGATAAGTGAGGACAAGGGGGACCTATCATGTTTCTGGGAGGGAGAGGAAGGTGTGAGGGCAGATGTGCGGGAGATGGGCCAGACACGGTTGAGGGCTCTGTCAACCACCGCGGGTGGAAAACCTCAGTTAAGGAAGAAGGAAGACATGTCAGAGGGACTGTTTTTGAAAGTGGCGTCATCAGCACAGATGCGATGGAAGCGAAGGAACTGAGAGAATGGGATGGAGTCCTTACAGGAAGTGGGGTGTGAGGAGCTGTAGTTGAGGTAGCTGTGGGAATCGGTAGTCTTGTAATGAATATTGGTGGACAGTTTATCACCAGAAATTGAGACAGAGAGGTCAAGGAAGGGATGGGGATTGTCAGAGATGGACCATGTGAAAATGATGGAGGGGTGGAAATTGGAAGCAAAATTAGTAAATTTTTCCAGGTCCAGACAAGAGCATGAAGCAGCACCGAAGCGTCAACTTACAGACACCTCCTCCTACCTCCCCCTGGACCATGACCCTACCACTGAACATCAAGCCATTGTTTCCAGGACTGTTACTGACCTTATCTCCTCTGGAGATCTTTCTTCCAGCTTCTAACCTTATAGTCTCCCAACCTCAGACGGCCTGCTTCTACCTCCCACCCAAAATCCACAAACAGGACTGTCCCAGCAGACCGATCGTGTTAGCCTGTTCCTGCCTCACGGAACTTATTTCTTGCTATCTTGACTCCATCCTCTCTCCCCTTGTCCAGTTCCTTCCCACCTACATCCACGATTCCTCTGACACCCTACATCATATCAACAATTTCCAGTTCCCTGACCTCAACTGCCTCCTCTTCACCATGGACATCCAATCCCTCTACACCTCCATTCCCCACCGGGATGGTCTGAGGGCCCTTAGCTTCTTCCTTGAACAGAGGCCCAAACAATCCCCATCCACCACTACTCTCCTCCATCTTGTTCTCACACTGAACAATTTCTCCTTCAACTCCTCTCACTTCTTCCAAATAAAAGGTGTGGCTATGGGTACCCACATGGGCCCCAGTAATGCCTGTCTCTTTATGGGATATGTAGACATTCCTTGTTCCAGTCCTACTCCGGCCCCCTCCCACAGCTCTTTCTCCGGTACATTGATGATTGCTTCAGTGCTGCTTCATGATCTCGTCTGGATCTGGAAAAATTTATTAATTTTGCTTCCAATTTCCACCCCTCCATCATTTTCACATGGTCCATCTCTGACACTTTCCTTCCCTTCCTTGACCTCTCTGTCTCAATTTCTGGTGATAAACTGTCCACCAATATCTATTACAAGCCTACCGACTCCCCCAGTTACCTCAACTACAGCTCCTCACCCTGCTTCCTGTAAGGACTCCATCCCATTCTCTCAGTTCCTTCGCCTCCATCGCATCTGTTCTGATGATGCCACTTTCAAAAACAGTCCCTCTGACATGTCTTCCTTCTTCCTTAACTGAGGTTTTCCACCCGCGGTGGTTGACAGAGCCCTCAACCGTGTCTGGCCCATCTCCCGCACATCTGCCCTCACACCTTCCTCTCCCTCCCAGAAATATGATAGGGTCCCCCTTGTCCTCACTTATCACCCCACCAGCCTCCGCATTCAAAGGATCATCCTCCACCATTTCCGCCAACCAGCATGATGCCACCACCAAACACAACTTCCTTTCACCCCCACCCTGGTCCACTCCTCCATCACCCCCTACACCTCAACCCCCTGTCATGGCTCTTCCCCATGCAACCGCAGAAGGTGCAACACCTGCCCCTTTACTTCCCCTCTCCTCACCGTCCAAGGGCCCAAACACTCCATTCAAGTGAAGCAGCATTTCACTTGCACTTCCCTCAATATAGTCTACTGCATTCGTTGCTTCCAATGCGGTTTCCTCTACTTTGGAGAGACCAAACGCAGACTGGGTGACCGCTTTGCAGAACACCTTCGGTCTATCTGCAAGCATGACCCAGTCCTCCCTGTCACTTGCCATTTCAACACACCACCCTGCTCTCATGCCCACATGTCAATCCTTGGCTTGCTGCATTGTTCCAATGAAACTCAACGACTCAGCACTTTACAGCCTTCCAGATTGATTACTGAGTTCAACAATCTTAGATCATGAACTCTCTCCTCCATCCCCACCCCCTTTCCGATCCCCTTTTTTTCCCAATAATTTATATAGATTTTTCTTTTCCCTCCTATTTCCATTATTTTTAAATGTATTTCCATCCATTGTTTTATCTCTATCTTTTAGCCTATTTTGATCCCTTCCCTTCACCCCACCCCACCCCCACTAGGTCTATCTGTACTTTGCTTGTCCTGCTTTCTACCCTTAACTAGCACATTCCTTAGATAATGTCACCACCTTCAACACCTCTTTGTCCTTTTGTCTATGACATCTTTTGGCTATCTCCACCTATCACTGGCCCTCTATCCAGCTCTGCCTGTCCCACCCACCCCCCCTCCCCCTTAACCCAGCTTATATTTCACCTCTTTTCTATTTTTACATAGTTCTGTTGAAGAGTCATGTGTTAACTGTGTTCCTCTCTGCAGATGCTGCCAGACCTGCTGCGTTTTTACCATGTATTTTTATTTTTGTCTTGGATTTCCAGCACCTGCAGTTTTTTGCTTTGATCATTTTCAAATTGGTTGTACTGCTTGGCTTCTGCTGCATTTGCTCAGTTATATCCAGAAATTTAAATATCATTTGAGCTGCTTAAATTGCTGGTTAGAGGTGAACGAAAATTAAAATTGGACAGTTTCTATAATGAATGTATGATCATTAAAGGGTGGTAAATTAAAAACCTATCCCGATGAGAGGAAGAGAAAAGCAGGTTAATCTATAATTGTGAATTGTTACATATGAAAAACCGACTGTACTAATCAGTCAATTCCCATCATCATTTCAGTTAAATCTAGAATGAAATGGATTATTTTGCAAGAGAGTTTATTCCCTTGTTTTTCTGAACATCTTATCTAACAACACTAGAGTTTCCACTTTGGGTGAAAATTGGCAATCCAGATGCTTATTGCTCTCAAAATTACATTAATTTTCTGTAGTGAACGTATAGTTTCTGTTCAAACTCATTTCCATAATTACGAAGATAAAATTTTCCATAAGTGCAGTCAGGTAGCCTCATGGAGCTTCATTGTTTTGGTTTTATTCCCTTGCCTTAAAAATATCCCTTGATATGAAGAAGAGTGGCAGCCTGATGTAATTTTATTATTACAGCTGAAAATAGATTCACCACAACAAATAAGCATTTTAATAAGAGTATCTAGAATACTACCTGTTAGTAACCTGTAATGAATGAGTGAAAATAACTTTTAAAAAACTGTACTGAATCATTTACTAGTTACATTGGTGAACTTGAGTCTTTACCAACATATAAGAGCACAAGAAATAGGAACCGGAGTAGACCATATGACTTGTTGAGCTTGCTTAGCCAGTCAATACAATCATGGCTGATCTGAGGCTTCAATTCCATCCCCCCTGCCCCCCTTCCCCCACACACCCACTGTCCCATATCCATTAATTCCCTGACGGACCAAAAATCTGTCTATCCAAGCCTTAAATGTATTCAACGATGGAGTATCCACAATCTTCCGGGGTAGAGAATTCCAAAGTTTCACAATTCTTTGAGTGAAGTAAGTTCTCCTCATCTCAGTCCTAAATGGCTGACCCCTTATCCTGGGACTGTGCACCCGTGTTTTAGACTCCCCAACCAGCTGAAATAATTTCTCAGTGTCTACCCTATCCAGCTCCTTTGGAGTTTTGTATGTTTCAAGAGATCGCCTCTCATTCTTCTAAACTCTAGAGAATATAGGCCCAATTTACTCAGCCTCTCATCATAGACATTGCCTCATCCAAGGGATCAATTTAGTGAAACCTCATTGTACTGTACGCAGTACTCCAGATGTGGTCTCACCAAAACTATGCACAATTGTCACAAAATTTCATTATCCTTGTACTCCAATCACCTTGAAATAAAAGCTACCATGCCATTTGCCTTCCTTGCTGTACCTGTAGGCTAATTTTCTGCATTCCTTGATTGAGTGTACCCAAGTCTCCTTGAACATCAACACTTTGAAGTTTCACACCTTTTAAAAAAAATCCTACTTTTCTATTCTTAGTGAATAGCTTCACACTTCCCTACATTATACTCCATGTGCCATCTTGTTGCCCACTCACTTAACCCATCTATATCTCTTTTCATCCTCTGTGCCCACCCCACAGTTTACCTTCCCCCCTAGATTGGTATCATCAGTAAACTTTGATACATTACTCTGTCTATTCATCAACGTCATTCGTATAAGTTGTGAATAGCTGAGCTCCCAGCACTGATCCTTACTGCATGCCAGTAAGTGGTGGGGGGCGGTGCGGGGGAGCAATATGGCAAGAAGACCAGAAATTGGTTTCATGCCAGTGTGAAAGCAAGCAGGATCGCCAATCCCGCTGGAGGCCAGCATGAACCCACTTGACATCCCGCTAATAGGATGCAAAGTAAGGCCCGACCAGGATTGTCCCCCCACACCAGATTTACCGTTACGTCGGCAGAAAAACACATTGGCCCAGAACACATCTGGATGAGCATGGTGTGCAGACACTGTTAGGGCCTTTCTCAGATCATGGATATCTGAGGAGCAGAAGATGGTGGAGTCCTACAACTACCAGATTCTGGAGAAACATGTGCATCACAAGCTGGGTGGATTCTCATAGACATGGCTTCACTGCAAAGCAGCTCACGGAAGGTGGGAGATCTCCGTTCATGCCTTTGGTCTGCTTTGAAAGATCATGGCCTTGTCCATTGGCTGTTATGGATGATCGACGAGAGGGGAAGAGGAATTTCCAGCTGTGAGTGGGAGAGGAATGTGTACGGGGGGTGGTGGGGGGGTGCAGGAAGTGGTGGGGGGATGGGTGGTGTGAGAGTAATGTCTAGGTTTGACTGAGAGAGTAAGGTGTACCAGGGAAAAGGTGAGGTTTGGGGTGGGTGGTGTCGAAGGTATAAGGGGGAGCTTAGATAGGGAGGGTAGGTATGAAGGTGTCGGGGAGCTGAGGTTGAGAGTGGGGAATGAAGATATCAGGGAGGGTGAGATTGTGGGGGGAGGATGGAGTACAAGGGAGGAGGGTGTAATGGGAGAAAATGTGGAAAGTGGGGAGGTTGGTATAAGGGGTGGCGGAAGGTGTAAGGGGAGGAGTTCGGAGGGGGTTAGTAGTTTGGAAGGGGGGGAGGAAGGAGGTCAGGGAGGATGGAGTCCAGGGGTAGGAAGGTGGTCGGGATGGGGAAGGCATTCGGAGGGGGGAAGGAGTCCAGGGTGGGGGAGGGGGGTGGGGAAGGGTTATGGAAGGAGGAAGGAGTTTGCAGTGGAAGGAGTCCAATGGGAGGAAGGTGTTGGGGGAGGAGGAGGGAGCAAGTGTAGAGGAGGTGGGTAAGGTGGGAGGGATGTCCAGTTAAATGTGCAAGGGAGGGGTCTGTGGAGTCAATGATTACCTCCTGGAGAGTGAACTGAGGGTGGGCATGGTAGGAGGGAATGGTGGGTATGAAAGGGTGCAGAGGGAGCCAGAAGGATGGGAGGGTGAGGCTGCGACAGTAGTGGTAGAAGGAATAACAAGGGTGGTTGGTGGGGACTCGGAGGGAGACATGGACCCTGCGGGTGGGAAGGAGGAGGTTGGGGACATCAATGTTGGTAGGGGTGGGATTTTTGGGAAGGTAGGGAACTTGCACATTCATCTGGACAACCTGGAAAGAAAAGGGTTCTGGTTGGTAGGTGATGGTGGGGAGGTGGAAGGTGATGCCAGGGGGGTCGACAATGTTGGGGGAAAGGACATGGGTGACAGGGGGAGGGGAAAGGATAAAGGAGCTGATCAGAAACTTAACGACTACAATGGCTGTCAAAATCAAAAGTGAGGGAAGCCTCGTGTTGGATGGGCACAGGTGCTGCATGGGAGTGCGATCAGTGGATGGGTGGTGATGCAGATCAGCTCAGATGGACAACTGAAAGAGAATCCCAGCAGGCAGCATTGAAAATGCTTAGGACATTGAGATGAGTGTGATGGAGGAAGATCTCCACGTGTGTGGGAGAGTGACTGCATGAGGATCTGAAAGACCTTGCCACACACATAATTCACCCTCCAGAATCACTTGTGGTCCGGCTGTGTGCAGCTGAACCACTAGTGGGGTTTGCGGGGGCTGGGTGCAGTGGGAGGACTCGCGATGTCAGTAAATGAAGCTGAAAGACAACATTATATATTATTCAGTAAAAGTGAATATATTTTCGGATTACGAAGTGACAAAATGTGGAACCTGTGGAACCACTTGTGATCAGAATTGCTTAACTTTTTTTTAACTTTTCTAGGCCTGCCACCACTTCTAGGTGCTGCCCTGACATCTGCAGCAGGGGTGGAGACAGCCACTGCAGTGGTTGGTCCTGTTGCCTCTGATTACTTTGGAGTGCTTCCTCTGGAGAGTTGAGGCTTTGGGGGCCCCGACTTGCTTTGGCTGTCCTCCTGTGGGCTAGCTGCTCCCCCTGCAGTGACAGAGGATGAGGTTGAAAGGGACACAGGCAAAGGGGACTTGGATGGAGCAGACAGCCTCTGAGTTTCCTGAGTGGATGACCAAGGTGTGTCCACCTGCTGCTCCTACTCCCTTTTAGTGCCTGAGGGCCCCAGCCTGACTCCTTTAGGGAACAGAGCACCTGAAGGGATGTCGAGGTGCCCCATCTCCGTCTTGTGTTGCCAGTGTAGGAGCTCGCCCATGGCTACCATGTTGGAGTGCAGGTCTGCATCATCTCAGCACTCTGCTGGACCAGGGTCTCCATGGCGTCCACCATCCTTCCCATGAAGACATCCATATGCGCACTTGTGGGCACCACTTCATCAAGGACCAGATGGCACACTTCTCCGACTCACGTGGCACTCTGTTAAGAGATTTCAACATCTCTGCATGATGTTCTCCCATCTTCTCCTGACTCTCCATGATAAGTTGGAAGGCTGAATCCAGAGGCTCGTCATCTGACTCGGAACTCACAGATATGCCTCTTCCCCAGCTGTCCCAGAGTGCCAAGGAGCTCAGCAAAACCTGCCTCCTCCTGCTGTGGACACATATCCTGTGGTAACCACCAGATTGTCATCCCGAGCCTGCTCTAGTTCTATGTTCCACTGAGGTGTGTGTCTCTGTGCTGGTGGAGGGTGTGGGTAAGCGCAGTGACGGACCTTACAGGCTGCTTACTTCTAGCTCTTCAATGGAGGAGGAGCCTTCTTGGCAGGAGGTGAGGACGTGGATGGAGCTGAGGGACTGGTTGGCTGAGGGTGTCGGTTGCTTGGCAGAATTCCCTGTGAACCAAAGTAGAGATAATGAGTACATGGCAGCCGAGTGAAAAGCACAGGAGAGAGCACTCACAGTTGCGTTGAGAGAGTGATGTTGTGGTGCAGGATCCTCACAAGGGTGTTCGCCGCCGACCTCACCATCACCGCGGGCACGGTGCATGTCCTTGCCAGTCAGCATGATAACACGCTCCTCAAAATGAGTGAGGGGCCTATTGTGGGCCATGCTGTTGTGAGTCAGCTTCTCCTGCATCAGCAGGACACATGGCACTGCATTGAATGCTTGTGTGGTAAGCGGAGCCATGGACAGGATGAGGACGCAAGCCCTAGAGGATATGAGCCTGATGGAGATGTGAGGGTGTGTATGAGAGTGGTGTTGACCCTTGAGGTGTGAGATCCCTGTGGATATGTGATGGGTTTGTGAGTGTGTGAGTTGAGAGTGGTGAGATGGTTGACTTACCCTGGTGGAATGGATGTGAGTATTCATCCTCTTTCTGCATTGGATTGCTGACCTCCCCTGTGCTTTGTTGGCGCTGGCTGCCGCTGCCACTGCCTCCCAGGCTGGATTGGTGATTCTGGTGGACTTCCTGCGGCCAGTGCGGAGGGTAGGTGACACTGTGGCGGCCTTCTACTGCTTCCAGCAGGTGCCCCAGGGAGGCGTCTCTAAATTTGGGGGCTGCAGTCTTCTTTGCTTTCAGGACCATCTGTCACCTGAAGCAGTCCTGGTCTATAGACATGAACTAGTCATGCACTCTGGTGCTCTTTAATATGGAGCCCGGAGCAAGGAAGCGCTGAAGTCATGGTAGGGCGGGCAAATCTGAGCCTGCCCGGCAGCGATCCAGCGTGTTTCCCATGAATGCATTATTAATGAGGTAGGATGGGCTGGGAATGGGACAATATAGTGAAAAGACCTGCCGTTGCGGCTGGCAGGTAAAACATCCTTTTTCCCACCCGCTGCCTTGCTTTGTGCAAATCAGGGATGATTCTGCCCTATTATTTTCTCAGTGCATTTTAAGACTTCCTTAATAATAGGTTTCAGAATTTTCCTAGCCACTGATATGTGGCTAACTGGCCTGTAGTTCACTGTTTTCTCTCTTCCTCCTTTTCTGGAAAGCAGTGTAACATTTACCAACTACCAATCCAATGGGACCATTTCTGAATCTAAGGAATTTTGGAAAATCATAACCAGCACACCCACTATTTCTGCAGCTATCTCTTGTAGATCCCCAGGTTGTAGGCCAACAGGTCCTGGGAATTTGTCAGATTTTAATCCCTGAAGTTTCTTCAATAATTTTTCTCAGCTGATATTAATTTCCTCATTCTTTTTAGACCCGAGGGTACCATCTATTTCTGATATGAAACTTGTAGCTTCTGCTGTGAAGACAGAAAAAATATTAGTTCAATGCCTTTGCCGTTTTCTCATTCCGTGTGATAATTTCCCGTCTCTGCTTCTAAGGGACCAACCTTTATTTTTGCTACTCTTTTATATACATATGAAAGCTCTTACAATCTGTTTTTATATTTCTGACTTGATTACTCTCAAATGTCAGGAAGATATAATAATGTTATTGGAATTGATTGTAAATTAGTGGCATCTGTGTTGTTGGTGCCTTTGCGTATGGGGGCACGGAGGGGGGACTTAATTGGATTAAAGGCAGCTGGTCTGAAGGTTTTGATGTATTAGGAGATAAACTATGTTTGAAATGTAAAGTAGGTAGACATAGGGGTAAAGGGAATGTTTGCATTTTTAAATACATCGTTTAGATTACTTTCAAAGGAGGGGTGAAATATGTCACCTAGCCAGGTGAAGTTCAGAAACTGTGTGTTTATTTTTCCCAAAGATTACTGGTAAAATTAGTACTACAAGAGATTTTTATTACCAGAAAGGTAAAGTCCAAAGATATAGTGAAACAATGGAAATTTGCATTCAAAGGGGAAAATATGTATAAAGAAGCGAAGGCTGTAAGATTGTAGGCATTCTAAGATCTAACAAGTGTGAAAAGCCTTCAGCATCTATGCCTTAAGCTGTTGTCTTCAAAGAACAGATGTTAAGAAAACTCACTTTGCATTCAACTGGTTCAGGGTATTGTGTCACCTTGCCTGGGTATTTTAAAATCTGTGTGTCTTACAGTTGCCTTAACAACAGTGTAACTGGGAGTTATATTAATTAGGGATTTAAAAGTTATCATAGTAGTAATTTGTAGATCTATCTATATATTTAAAATCAGTTGTTCTATTAACAAAGTTGTAATTTAGTTTTGGTAAGAAACCTATAAGACTTGGTGGTCTTATTACTACTGAATTCAAGACAGGCATCTCAAAATTTATACAAATTGCAGAACAAGTTATGGCAATTGTTTCAAGTTTCCATTTGGGATTTGAACAGCTCAGCATTTGCCATTGGCTGTACTATAAAACATATTCTATTGTTTCCCTTTTTATCTACTTTTTGGTGGCCCTCTGCTGTTTTCTAAAACACCCCCAATTGTTAGACTTGCTGCTGCATTTTGCAACATTCTAAGCCCCTTCTTTTAATCTAACATGATTCTTAACTTCATGAGTGAGCCAACCACGGATGGGTCTTTCTTGTGAAGCTTTTGCTCTTCAATGGAAGGTATTTTTGTTGAACATTTTGAACTGTTTCTTTTACTGTCTCTCACTGTTCATTTACCTCCATACATTTTAGTTTACTTATCTAATTAAACTTAGCCAGTTCTCCCCTCATACCTGTGGAATTGGCTTTGTTTAAGTTTAAGATCCTTGCTTGCGATTAAAGTATGCCACTTTCAAACTGAACACGGAATTGAATGGTATTATGATCACTATTTCCCAATGGATCTTTTACTATGACATTACTAATTAATCCTGCTTCATTACACCATACTAGATTGAAGTTAACTTTATCCCCAGTTGGTTTCACAACATATTGTTCCAAGAAACTGTCACAAAAACATTCTATAAACTTATCTTCTAGACAATTCTTGTCAATTTGATTGTCCTAGTCTATGTGAAGATTAAAGTCCCCCACAATTATTACATTTCCTTGATTACAAGCTCTAATCATTTCTTGTTTATTGCTCTGTTAAACTACTGTTAGGGTTCCTCTAACCTACTTTTTTAAACTCATTCAGGGATGTGGGCTTCGCTGGCTAGGCCAGCATTTATTGCCCGACCCTAGTTGCCCTTGAGAAGGTGGTGGTGAGCTAGCTCCTTGAACTGCTGCTGTCCACATGGTATAGATCCACCCACAATGCTGTTAGGAAGGGAGTTCCAGCATTTTGACCCAGCGACAATGTTTTCTGACCCTTGTTATTCCTAATTTCCACCCAAAATAATTCTACTTCATGGTCTTCTGAGGCCAGCTCCTTTCTCACTAATGTCCTTAAGTCATCTTTTACTGTCAGGGCAACTCCTCTTCCTTTGTCATTATATCTGTCTTTCCAAAATATTGTCTACCCTAGAATATTCATTTTCCAATCTTGATCACTTGTAACCATGGGCAAAATTATCCCAGATTTGAACTAATTGCGGTAGCGGGCAGGAATAAATACATTTTACTCGCCCGATGCATTGGGGGTTTTTTTGCTCTGTATCCTCCCATTCCTGCTTCATTAATTATGCATTCCTGGGAAACACACCGGGTCGCTTGTAGGGTGACCTCTGACTCACCCACCTTGCCGTCACCTCAGGCCTTCAGTAAACTGAGCACCATATTTAACGGCCGCCCCCTAGACAGAGCTAGCACTCTTCAAGGGATAGGAAGCTGTAGGGAACTGATGGCTGCCAAAGGGAGCAAACATGCTGCCCCTAGATTTAGCAACGCCTCCCTCGAGCGCCAACTGGATGCAGTGAAGGCCGGCTGTGATGTCCTTTACCCCGGCTCTGGGCGAAGGCTAGCAAGAGAGGTGACCGATGCTGTATGGGTGGCGGAGGCAGCAGAGGTCAATGTCAATGCCCTGCAAAAGAGGAAAGCCACTCAGCGCCGAAAGAGGATGAATGATCTCCTCTGTTCCTCCAGAGTAAATCACTCTTCTCATCACTCTCAACTCACACACTTACAAACCCACCACACATCCACAGGGATCTCACTTACTTCCAGTTCAAGGGACATCATCATTCACTCTCTCACACACAACTTCATTTGCCCTGTGGATCATGTCCTCATCCAGTCCATGGCACCACTCAGCACCCACACACATGCCAGGCATCCTTTTCATCTGGCCTGGCAGGCATCCTACTTACACTCTCCCAATCTTTCTTCATGTAGGACAAGCTTGCATACATCAAAAGGGAGAGGTTGCAGACTGGTGGAGAAATGCCTGAAATCAAGGTTCTCACGGACTTTGAAAATAGAGTCATCCAGCTGGCCGGCGAGGATCTGGACCAGTCCTGTGCTGACGGTGAAGTCGGCAGTGCTCAACCAAATGAGGATCCAGCAGTGCAACATCCACCAGACAACCATGCTGTGTGTGTTCCCCGTTCCGCAGTCCTCTGCCATTCACAAATTATCTCTCCTTGCTTTTGCAGGCACATCTGGGAAACAGCTGAGAGAGTCCACGGCCCAAGTCCTCGACTCAAGCACAGAAGAAACCTCAGAAGAAAAATCTGATGAAACCCTCATTGAAGACCCATTACAGCGCTCACCCACACCTTCACCAGCTCAGAGACGCACCTCGGTGGAACCTAGCTTTAGAGTAGCCTTGGGTGTCACAATCTGGTGAGCAAATCGCACTGTCTGATCCACAGCAGGTGGCAGCAGGGACTTCCCAGGTTTCCGGCCATTTAGAGGGCTGCTGGAGACCAGAACCCTGCTGAGTCCGAGTTAGGTGGACTCAGTCATGTCACAGTTTCTGGAGCTGCAAAGGCAAGCTAGGGAACATCAGGCAGGGGAATTGGCTGCACTCCTCAGATTGCAAAGCACGATAAAGGAGTCCACCTGCTTTCACTTTGAGGTGATAGCGTTGGTATGTTAACGCACTGAGGTTAACACCGGGGAATATACCAGGCCGAGAGGTTACAGATTGTGTTTGAGTACAATTCTGCCACCGCTGATGGCCCACAGTGCCTTATGGATGCCCAGTCTTGAGTTGCTAGATCTGTTTGAAATCTATCCCATTTAGCACATTGGTTGTGCCACACAACATGATGGAGGATATCCTCAATGTGAACACAATACCTTGGCCAGAATTTTCCGGCTGACGTGTGGATGGCGTAGCCCACACGTCAGTGTGTAAAATGGCGCGCGAGCGTGCCGACATCAGCACGCGCCATTGCGATATTTTGGTGGGCGGGCGCGATCAATTCGCCCGCCATTAATTGAAGGGCTCGTTAAGCTCCTTAACTTGCCAAATGTGTAAGATTTCGTGTCGGCGCATGGGCCCAGTGGGAAGGCGGGTAGGAGATTATTTAAGAAAACTTTTGCAATGTTGGGATATGTGGACTCAGAGGGGTTGTTCATGTTTTTCATGAAATTATAATTGATTAAAGTGTTTAAAACATACCTGTGTGATTGTCAATAGTTCTCATCGAGATACTAGGACCCGAGGGCTCAGCCTCAGAGTAAAAGGAAGACCTTTTAGAACAGAGATGAGGAGAAACTTCTTTAGCCAGAGAGTGGTGAATCTATGGAATTCATTGCCACAGAAGGCTGTGGAGGCCAGGTCATTGAGTGTATTTAAGGCCGAGATAGATAGGTTCTTGATTGGTGAGGGGATCAAAGGTTACAGGGAGAAGGCAGGAGAATGGGGTTGAGAAACTTATCAGCCATGATTGAATGGCGGAGCAGATTCAATGGGCCGAATGGCCTAATTTCTGCTCCTATGTCTTATGGTCTTATGTCCAAGAGGTTTTTTGTAAAGTGAAAGCATTCTGCAGACAGCATTCTTTTTTGGCCTTGCAGCTTTCCGGAGGCCTCCATTTAGCCTGGGGGTATGGGTTCTGACTTCTCCACTGGAGGCAGCTCCTCTGAGGAGGAAGGGAGGGATAGAATCAAGAGAAGGCCGGGACTGGACAATCAGCGTCCAAGGGAGGCACCTTTGGGTGTCCAGGTGCAGGCACAAGGGGCACAGGGCAAGAGGTTGTCCAAGGTACAAGGGGCCTCAGACAATACCACTATCCTGCTGCCAGGGTATACAGGCGGTGAAGCAGCTACCTCAGTATAACTGAGGTGCAGTGCCAAAGGAGGCTCCGACTCTCAAGGGAGACAGCCAACTATATCTGTTAGATGATTGGTCCTGAGATCTCCCCTAACTGTGGGAGGACACCCCATGCCAGTGTCTCTGAAGCTCACAGTTGCCCTTCACTTCTATGCCTCTGGCTCCTCCCAGGGTGCGGTGGGTGATCTTTGCGGTGTCTCCCAATCAGCTGTCCACACCTGTGTCAAGCAGGTTACAGACACTCTGTTCAGACGTGTATCCACCTTGATCCACTTCAGCTGCGACCACGCAAGTCAGGCACAGTGAGCCAGAGGCTTTGCGGCCATTGCTGACTTCCCCCGGGTGCAGGGTGCTATAGACTGCACACGTGTGGCCATCAAGGTGCCAGCAGGTGAGCCCGGTGCCTTTGTCAACAGGAAGGGCTTCCACTCCATGAACTTGCAGATAGTGTGTGATCACAGGATGCCGATTCTACAAGTTTGTGCAAGGTACCCAGGCAGCTCCCACAATGCCGACATCCTCAAACACTCCCAGGTGCCGGGGCTCTTCAGTGCTCTGGCTCGGCTAGATGATTCGCTGCTGGGTGACAAGGGCTATCCGCTGCGAAGGTGGCTTATGACGCTATTACGTCGTTCAAGAACAGAAGCTGAGCAGCGGTACAATAAGAGCCACGCCTCCACAAGGGTGGAGAGAGCCATCGGTCTTCGCAAGATGTGCTTCCGTTGCTTGGACCGCTCAGGGGGCACACTCCAGTACCCCCCAGATCGCATCTCTGTGATAGTGGTAGCATGCTGCACTCTGCACAATCTTGCACTGGAAAGGGGGGATGCAGTGGACGATGAAGACCTTGACACCCTGAATGAGGCTGCACATGATGAATCCAGCAGTGCCTCAGAGGATGAGGAAGTACAGGGTGATGATGAGGGCCACAACGACAACCCGCGTTTACACCAAGGAGGCAGGGACACCCCAGACAATTTAATCCAAAGAACCTTCAGCTAGCTCCACACACATGGATCAACAGGAGCAGCATTGCCTGGAACTTCCACATGTGGCACTTAGGTGCTACCTCTTCCACCTGATCAGCCGCGAATAAGGCCTTAGTACAGAAACATCAATCTCCACTCTAACAATCATGATAATTATGTGAAAATGAAAAAAGCACCACAATGAAAAGACGCTCAGCCATGGTAACAAAGGTGGACTTTATTCTGTCCACAATTAAATCCCACATGATTATTCGACAATGTTACAAAAAGGGGTCCCTATTCTAAGGCCAACACAAAATCACCAGTGACATACCCGGGGAGTGCCTAAGGTGCCTTATGTTTTCGTTTCCGGGTGCTATGTCTTGGTGCCGCCCCATCGCTCAGAGTGGCTTGTGAGACAGCCTGCTGACTCTGCTGTCCTATTGGCCTAGATGACCTTGGCAGGCATCCTCTGGCCAGTGGAGCCTGTGATGGCCCCGCCTGGAAGGGTGAGGCCATCTCCTGAACTGGTACCTCCTCAGTAGTCGCAGCCTCAATGGAAGCAAATTTGACTGGCAGAGGGGCAGAGGAGCTGCTGCCCTCATCTTGAGCATCATGAGAGAAGCTCGCAGCAATGACAGGCAGCTGCTGCACCAACGTGAGGTCCCATTGGACTTCCCTGCTCACCACAGATGCATGGGCACCGAGTGCCAGCGCTTGGTGTCTACAACATCTCCCACATTGGAAAATACCACCTGTGGCCAGAACAGCTGTGAGGGCTTGCAGGTCAGAAAGTAATCATATTTTGATCCATTTGGTGGAAGCCCTTCTCTATGAGAGTTGCCAATCTCTCATTGAAGGAAACCTGATGCTCTGCCCTGAGGGCCAAACCTTCACGTGCACTCTGCCTAGACTCCTCTGTCACAGAGAGCAACTGAACCATTCCCTCATGCAACCCTGCCAGATGCAAAGGCATTTCCTGCTGTCTTTCCTGCAGCTGCTGCAATGGGGACAACTCCAGAAGCATGTCATCAGTGCCAGACTCAGCATGTGCCTTGTCCCCTGCAGCCCTCCGGCTGCTGGAGCCATCGGCACTCTCTGCCCCTACCATCTCCTCCAGCGATTGTGATGTGCCCTCTCCACTGTGACCCAGGACATTAGCCAATGGTAAAGTCCCCACCGAGCTGTATGTGTCTGCACTGGTGCCTGGCTGGCTGAAATGATGAGCTGCAAGTTGTACTTGTTGGCCTTAGGTATGGAGGAGGGCTGCGGGGTCGAGGTGCGGCTCGCTCTGGTGGTGATGCTGAAATTAACAACAAGGACAGTACATCAGTTAGTGTACATTCAGTTCAACCCTTCATCCCTTTTCCCCCCCAGCCTCATAAGTAGCTCATCCTTAATGACCCTTAAAAGAAGAACATTGGTGAGGCCCAAATGAGTCAAGACAGGCCCCAAGCATTAAACGCACATGCAGACAGGCTGGTTAGATGGCCTTATGAATGGCACATGTCTTGTAAAGAACCAGAGGAGTGGGGAGAGTGCAGAGGTATCTGATGTGGATGTATTGTTGCCTGGATAGTTGTGCGGCTGAGGAAACATTTCAAACAGTTTTGTCATTTTCCGCCGAACTCAGGAAATTGAGAGGTCATATTATTGCCCTTCATTCTGTAAGGAGGGGCATAGACCGGGTGCCCAGAAGGCAACATTTCCCCTTGGAGCAGGGATGAGTAACGTTGTGGCATTCATCTATGTTGAGTGCCATGAGGTTCACAGTTGAGGTGCTGAGGAACTTCTGAACAAAGTAATGTGGGGCGCACTAGCTGAAAGGGTGCAGGAGGTCCCAAACCCCAGAAAATGGAATAAGTCTTTGGGTGTGCAGCGGCAATCCAATGGCATGTGAGACCATGGGGATAGTGGTCACAAATGGGATAAGGTGACTTTGGAAGGTGGAGATGCGAATCCTCAAGGGGACGAGGGACCTTTGTGTATGACCCACATGTCAGACTGTCTCAGTCAGCGAATGAGCAGTGTTGCAGCATTAATGATTGCAGCAACCATCAGTGGTTTGGATGGTGGGCAGACAGAGTGAATGGGACTGTGGACCTCAAATACCTGCCCGCTGGACCCCAGCCTCGTCGCCCCCAGTCACCCTGGCCTCCTGCCTCCTGCCCAGCTCCATGGCCTGCTCCTCGAATGGGGTGAGGCGCTGGAGGAGGGCGCGCCCACCTCCAGTCCTCTGGCGCTCCTGGGCATTGTGTTGACTTTTTGCCTGCAAAACACATAAGAGCATTTATTGGGGCAGGTCACTCATGTACTCTGCATGCACATGCTGCACCACAACCACAGTGGGCCATCTGAGGCCTCCAGCGGCTCCTGTCCACATTATTAGTGATCAGTCCCCAGAAGATAGTATGGCTGGTCCCAAACCCCCTCCCCCAACGGTCTGCTTGGACACATTCGGCGTCCATCACTTTGAATAGCACACGGGTCCTAGCGCCCATGGAAAGGAGGATCAAATAGGTGCGGTGCTGATACCAGCAGGTGGGACTTGCCCGAAAGACCATGAGGCACCCCTTGGACCATGTCATTACCATCAATATGACATGTGTTGGCGTTCTGAGCATGTGTCTAGCTGCCTCCCCTGCAGCTTGCCCCCAAACTACTCAGATGCCACAGAAACTAACATATGCTGTGCAAGAAAGACCTTCTTCTCCTCAACCACTAAGGCTAATGTAAGCATTGTCAGTACCCATTTGCCCACCCAGCATGCGACAGATGCCCTATGCAGTAATGGCAGCCATACATGGTCGGAGGTTGGGGTGGGTGGGTGGGAGGGTGGGTTAGTGGTGGCAAATGCTAAGGCTGCCTTCTGCCTCAAAAAGCCCAGACAGACATGGTATTCACCCATCCGGAGCACAGCAAATCAGTGAAGTGTTTTTGGCACTATGTGCCACTGCGCCAGACATCATCATGGGCACTTACAGCCTCACCCACCTCCTCCCATGCCTGGCTGGTAACATGAGGGGCCCTCCTCCTCCCATCCTCAGGATATATTAGATCACATCGCTGGTCCACCTCTTCCAGGAGGACAACAAGGCATGCGTCCGAGAATCTGGGTGCACAGTGTCACCCCGCTGGCCTCTCTTGCAGTGTGCCCCCCTCCTCCTCCACCTCCTCCCCCTCTGCCCTCCTTGGAGTGTTTCTACCTCTCTGAGTGACCATGGTGCACTGCTTCAAGCAGGCTGCCTGGCCACTCTTTAAACAGGCTGCTGGCTCCCCATTGGAACCGGCAGTCTGAGGCTGCCTGCCCCTGTGACTATTTTCCCATTCTCCACGGGAATCGCAGAGCCATGCTGCGGGCCTTAATTGGCCCACCCACGCAAAATGACGACGCGGCCCATTTCGCCAGCAGCAATCGCCCACCCGCCCACCGCCGTGTCGGTCGGGCCTGCCCGACTAACGAACTTAAAATTCTGCCCTTTGTCTTCACAATAACTGCGGTGGTCATTCCTACCAATACGGTCACAGACGCCATATCCTGTGCATTTTGCCCAGGACCAGGACAGCCAGGATGTAAGAGTGCTGGGATTTGCTCAGATCTCAGGTTTCCCACAGGTGCAGGGCGCCCTCAACTGCACCCACCTGGTGCTCAGATCACAGTGGCAACAAGCGGTCAACTATGTTAACCTCAAGGGCTTCCACTTGCTAATGTAAGCTGGGGTACGACCACCACAAACACATCCTGCATGGCTGTGCATGGTTTTCAGGGAGTGTCCCTGACTCTTACATTCCCAAGAGGTTCAGTGCCCTGACACCTTCCAGGGCCCACGGAGGCTGCAGGTTTGGCTCCTTGGGGACAAGGGCCACCCACAGAGCACGTGGCTGATGATGCCTGTGCGGCAGCTCAGAGTGCAGCAGAGAGAACATACAATTAAGCTTGTGCTGAAATTCGCACCTTGGTGGAGCAAACCATCGGGATGTTGTAAATGAAGTTCCAGTGCCTGGACCATTCTGGTGGGGCCCTGCAATATAGCCCACAGAGGGTGTCACGTATCGTCATCTCCTGCTGCCCACTTTACAACCTGGCACTGCAATGGGGAGAGGAGCTGCCTGAGGGGGAGATGGAGGAGCTCCATGCCTATTTCGATAAGGAGGACGTCAATGGGGATGAGGTTGAGGAGGCCCTTGAAAGCAAGGGTGATGGCGATGAGACCATCGCACTGGCCAGATGAGGCAGGCATGTTTTGGAGGACCTCATAGCTGCTAGATTCATGGAGGATGATGACAGCATGCAGTGGGGAGACACCACAGATTGTCACATTGTTCCTGTGAAAGTTTGACTCCAGTCTGGCTGATGGCAGTGCATGTACCCATTGTGATAAGGCTCCTGTCAGAGAGACACAGTGAATGCCCATGGTTCCTACAGTTCCAGGAGGATGATGATGACATGCAGTGGGGACACTCCATAGATCCTCACACAACCTATATGAATGTCTGACTCCTGTCTGGCTGATGGCACCTCACTTGTGCTCTGTGAACACGGTCATATCATGGAGATGCAGCGGGGAAACTCCTGATCCTGTGCTATACTTCATGAGCTGAACCCTTCAGGACCACACTGTCACTGGACACAGATGTTGATGAGATGGGGAAGCCAGTCACACCTCAAAGCAGCTAAGCGCACATAGAGAGAATGATGGAACTCTGTGCCGCCGGCCCAGGACATTCTGGCAGCAATGATAAGCCCCATCAAGGTGCAGGCATGACTGATATGTCCAGTGACAGCCTGACATAGTCATCCTCACAGAATCATACCTTATAGATATTGTCCCAGGCGCCACCATTACCATCCTGGGTACGTCCTGTCCCATCGGCAGGACAGGCCCAACAAAGGTGGCGGCACAGTAGTATACAGTTGAGAGAGAGTTGCCCTGGGAGTCCTCAACGTCGACTCCAGACCCCATGAATCTCATGGAACCAGGTCAAACATGGGCAAGGAAACTTCCTGCTGAGTACCATGTACCACCCTTACTCAGCTGATGAATCAGTGCTCCTCCATGTTGAACACCACTTGATCTTCAATTTCCAAGAGTGGCTCAGTAGCACCACTACTGATCAAGCTGGCTGAGTCCTAAATGACATAGCTGCTAGACTGGGTCTGCGGCAGGTGGTAAGGAAACCAACAAGAGGGAAGAACATGCTTGACCTCATCCTCACCAACCTGCCTACCGCAGATGCACTTGTCCATGACAGTGTCGGTAGGAGTGACCACTGCATAGTCATCGTGGATGAAGTCCCATCTTCACACCGAGGATACCCTCCATCGTGTTGTGTGGCACTACCTCCATGCTAAATGGGATAGATTTTGAACTGATCTAGAAACTCAAGATGGGCATCCATGAGGTGATGTGGGCCATCAGCAGCAGCAAAATTGTACTTGAACACAACCTGTAACCTCATGGTTTGGCATATCCCCCACTATACCATTACCATCAAGCCAGGGGATCAACTCTGGTTCAATGAAGAGTGCAGGAGGGCATGCCAGGAGCAGCACCAGGCATACCAAAAAATGAGGTGTCAACCTGGTGAAGCTATAACACAGGACTACTTGCATGACAACCAATATAAGAAGCAAGTGATAGACATGGTTAAGCAATCCCACAACCAACGAATCAGATCTAAGCTCTGCAGTCATGCCACATCCTGTCATGAATGGTGGTAGACAATTAACTCACTGGAGGAGGAGTCTCCACAAACATCCCATCTTCACTGACGAAGGAGCCCAGCACATCAGTGCAAAAGATAAGGCTGAAGCATTTGCTACAATCTTCTTCCAGAAGTGCTGAGTGGATGATCCATAGTGGCCTCCTCCGGATCACAGATGCCAGTCTTCACCTATTTCGAATTACTCCATGTGATATCAAGAAACAGCTGAAGGCACTGGATGCTGCAAATGCTATGGGCCCTGACAATATTCCAGCAATAGTACTGAAGACTTGTGCTCTGGAACTTGCTGTGTCCTGTAGGCAAAAAGCTGGACAAATATGACACAGCCAGTTACTGCCCCATCAGTCTACTCTTGATCATCAATAAAGTAATGGAAGGGGTCATCAACAGTGCTATCAAGTGGCACTAGCTTAGCAATAACCTGCTCACTGACGCCCAGTTTGGGTTCCGCCAGGGCCACTCAGCTCCTGATCTCATTACAGCCTTGGTTCAAACGTGGACAAAAGACCTGAACTCCAGAGGTGAAATGAGAGTGACTGCCCTTGACATCAAGGTCACATTTGATGGAGTGTGGCACCAAGGAGCCCTAGCAAAACTGGGGTCAATAGGAATCAGGGGGAAATCTCTCCGCTGGCTGGAGTCATACCTAGCACAAAGGAAGGTGTTTGTGGTTGCTAAAGGTCAGTCATCTCAGCTCCAGGACATCACTGCAGGAGTTCCTCAGGGTAGTGTCTGCAGCCAAACCATCTTCAGCGGCTTCATCAATGACCTTCCTTCCATCATAAGGTCAGAAGTGGGGATGTTCACTGATGATTGCACAATGTTCAGCACCACTCGCGAGTCCTCAGATACGGAAGCAGTCCAAATGCAGCAAGACCTGGACAATATCCAGGCTTGGGTTGACAAGTGGCAAGTGACATCGCACATCACAAGTGCCAGGCAATGACCACCTCCAACAAGAGAGAATCAAACTATCACCCCTTGATGTTCAATGGCATTATCATCATTGAATCCCCCACTATCAACGTCCTGGGGGTTACCATTCACCCGACACTGAACTGGGCTAGCCATATAAGTACTGTGGCTACAAGAGCAGGTCAGAGGCTAGGAATCCTGTGATGAGTAACTCACCTCTTGTCTCCCCAAAGCCTGTCCACCATCTACCAAGGCACAAGTCAGGAGTGTGATGGAATACTCCCCATTTGCCTGGATGAGTTGATAGCACTGTTGGTGACCCCTTCCATTACTTTATTGATGATCAGTTCCAACAACACTCAAGAAGCTTGACACCATCCAGGACAAAGCAGCTCACTTGCTTGGCACCACATCCACAAACATTCACTCCCTCCACCACCGATGTACAATAACAGTAGTGTGTACCATCTACAAGATGCACAGCAGGAATTCACCAAGATTCATTAGACAGCACCTTTCAAACCCACTACCACTACCATCTAGAAGGACAACGGCAGTAGATAAATGGAAACACCACCATCTGGAAGTTCCCCTCCAAGTCAATTGCCATCCTGATTTGGAAGTATATCGCCATTCCTTCACTTTTGCTGGGTCAAAATCCTGGAACTCCCTTCCTAATGTCACTGGGAGTAGGTGCACCAGATGGACTGTAATGGTTCAAGAAGGCAGCTCACTATCACCTTCTCAAGAGCAATTAGGTACAAGCAACAAATGCTGGCCCAGCTGGCAAAGCCCACATCCCATGAATAAATGAAAAGAGACTTTGTTGGCTAGAGATTATTGTGTTGCATGATTGCCCGAAACCCCACCCACCTCCGCCCCACTCCATCTGACGGATTGGCGGCAGCTTTGCCCATTGGACTGCATGTGGTGCTGTCAACTCAGGTGCAGGCAATCTCCTACCCCACTGTTCAAGGCTACACTGTTAGCTTCAACCATGGAGAAACTGACCCAAACAGGGATGATGACATTGCAAGGGTTGAGCCCATGACTGCTCCACGGCCAGCTTTTGCAAGGGGATTGTCAAACTCGTGTAGTCATCCAATCGTTCTGCAGTCCACTAAAATGCTCATTAGTTTGCAGTCTGTGCCTGAGGGGTGAAAAGCTATGGAGCACTTGGTGGCACTTTCATGCCTCTGTGTTGCCTGAGTGGGCAGATAAGCTAGAGCATATCAATGTGGCTGTGCCTGAACTGCCTCAGCAGTGGAGAAATGGTTTCCCTAATGGGGCCCATTTCCATTTCCGCCCAGCATGTTCCTGAGCACTACCATCAGACCAGGCTACCCTTCCCCTGCCCCCTGTCCCCTGTCCCCCTCTAACTCACCCCAACTTGCGATCCCGAACTTGCCTCAAAGTGTACTACCTTGGTCCATGGCTTACACCCAATCACAGTGTAGTCCTTGTCCCGGCACCGCAGAGTCAGTCAGCAGGGGAAAAATGATTTGCTGGTGCCCTCAATGAATATGCTGCACCTCTTCCTTGAAGTTGAACGGGCAACCTTGTGAGTGCTGCTCAAAGTTAGTGTGCACTCACCTCCAAGCTCCCCTCACTGTTCAGCTCGCCAGGTCCATGCCTTTTAAATGCTGTTGTGAAACTCATTGGCGCGCAATCATGCTGATGTTCCC
Organism: Carcharodon carcharias; assembly: GCF_017639515.1. Lineage (NCBI taxonomy): Eukaryota > Metazoa > Chordata > Chondrichthyes > Lamniformes > Lamnidae > Carcharodon > Carcharodon carcharias. The sequence continues at coordinate 89,122,552 of NC_054470.1, forward strand.
GGATGATACAGCGTGAAGGGCTGATTCCGGCAAGCACGGCTTATAATGATATGTAGATGTATTAAAATGACGTTTCCGATGTCCTGCAGTGGGAAACATTACCAGCCAATTGGAGGATTGCAAACTGGTTTCATGACGTCATGAAACCAATTTTTTGCCTTCCTGCCATAATGCTCGATGCCAACGGGGACGGAAAATTTCTGCCCATGTCTCTGTAATGGCAATTAAATCTAAATCATTTCCCCTTACTTGTGCCACTTGTTCATCTACCTCATTGCAGATGTTTCAGGCATTCAAATAAAGAACCTTTACTTTCATTTTCTTTACTTCTATTCCCTGTAATGACCTTATTTGTCCATATACAATTTTGCTAAACACTGTCCCTTCCTGTTCCATCTCCACCCCTCTTTCCCCCAACCACCTCCCTGTCGTCATCTGATGTGTATTATAGTTTTAAGAAGAATGTTATTATAGAAGATCACATGATCTTAGTATCCAATATCATAGTAGCGTGGTCTACCTCTGTAGTTGGTGGTTAGTAGTTGGGAATAGTGTAGAGATAGAGTCTGAATTGTAAGCACATGTTTTGTTGCTGAGTAAGCACTTTAGTAAGCAGTTAGTTGCTGCTGAGTACCTTTGTAAATCAACAGAGTTTCTACCTATGAAGTGTCTGCTACTCAAATCTATCATTAGTACCAAATCGGCCACCTCTCACAACAAGCGTGCCAACAGGATCCAACAAGCTGGCGTCCAGGATCGAACAAACTGATAATGAGGAATAAACAAGTTAAACAGAAGGAATCAAGAGAAACAAAATCGGCATTGTACCCCGCACAGCAATTGTAAGTAGAAGTTCCGTTCAAATTGTCGAAGTAATCACCTTACAGCATGCTGCAATTCAGAAGAATTTATCCTTTCGATCCAGCAACGGACGACTGGTCTCACTACATTGAATTTGTCCCGTTCTTTTTCCAAGCAAATGAGATTATGGAGAAAGAGAAGAGGTGGTTGATCCTTTTAAGTGCATGTGGGAATAAGAATTGTGGTTTGATTCGAAGTTTGATGGCACCTAGTGCCCCAGACACGGGGAATTTTGATGAATTAGCAATGCAAAGGTTCAAGTTTAATTCGAGAATTACAGCCCCGGGGAGACAGTAGCAAGCTATGTGGCAAGCTTGAAACAATTAATGGAGCATTGTGAGTTTGGTACATCCTTAACTGATATGCTTAGAGATTGTGTTGTGAATGAGGACACGATTCAGAAGCGAGTTGTTATCCAAAACAAGTTTGGATTTCAAAAAGGCACTAGAGATTGCATTGGCAATGGAAAGTGCAGTTAGAGATTCAAAAACGATACAGGGCATGCAAAAGGAGACAGTCATCCACATCGGGTGGGAAGCCCCAGCCAAAAAGGGTGCGAAAATGCAAGACTCTGCTGAGAGGCGGGGAACAGCTCCTGGTAGTATGAAAATGAGAAAAAATAATTTAGCAGCGTAAACAAGGAGTAATATCAATAGAGGTGGAAATAAAGTCTTTTAACGATTGGCAGTTTAAGAAAATAGAATATTTTTATTGTCATAAAAATGCTCATTTAATGAGACAGTGTAAGGAAAGAGTCAAACAGACTTTTAAACAAAATGAAAAAAACAGTGAGATCTACAATGTAGAAGAGCCTGAAGCAACAGATTCCAATATTTATCCATGTATAACTTGAAGTTGGAAGAACAGGACCAATATATGTAACAGTGAAAGTGAATGGTAGACCTGTTCAAATGGAAGTGGACACAGGAGCTTCCACTACAGTAATTGGGGAACACACCTTCAAATATATGAATGATGGTTACATCAATTAAATTTAGAAGAAATAACTACCCAATTAAAAACATACACGGTGAAGACATCCAAGTCAAAGGCATAAGTAATTGTTCATTATGGGAGCCAATTGGTAAAGCTACCAGTGCTGGTATTGAGAGGCAGAGGGCAAAGCCTTTTAGGGTGAAACTGGCTAAGGGAAATCAATCTTGAGGGACCACTGAGATTCCAAAAGGAAGCAGAAAACATTTCTACTTTAGAAAAGGAGTGTGTAAAGACTCAACAACCTGAAGAAACGCAGGCTGTCTTGAGCCAAAACATGGAAGAACAGCAGAAGGAACTCGAAGTGACTGTGCCTGATGACAGAGTTCGAGACGAGGTGAGCAACCTCTGAAAGGAAAAAGAAAACTTGTTGAAAGACCTTCACAAACTACAAGATTTCCTCAGGTCAAATTTTGTACCTCTGGAAAAGTGCAAGGAGAAATGGAAAGAATTCAGCACCTCTCTGACCAAACTGAGTTGGCAGAGAAGAAACAGCAATGCTTAAATTTCCAGGAGGCAGCAAACAAATACAAAAAAGAGAATCAGCTTTGTGAAGCCAAAGAGGCTTTGGAGGCAAAAGTCATAGAATTTTCTAAGAAGCAGACAGATAATGAAATTCTGGGAGACTCAACCACTGAGCTCAATCAAGTTGAGCTTGCATCTGAGATTAGTCTGGCCAATGTTGGAACCGAAAAGAAGGCTGAGACTAAAGAAAGCGCTAGAAAGCAGAAGGCACGTAGAAAGAAGACACAAAAACACAAATAAGACTTTAATTCTGGCAGTGTACGAGTATACTTTTGTATATAGGCCTGGTAGTCAAATTGCAAAAGCCGACGCACTTAGTTGTTTGCCTTTATAAGAAAAGGATGTGGAAGTCCCAGTTCCACAAGAACTTACTTTACTGCTAAATTTCTTAGAGTCATCGCCGGAATGATTATGGAAGATCACATGATCTTAGTATCCAATAGCAGAGTAGTGTGGGCTGCCTCTGTAGTTAGTAGTTGAGGGTAATGTAGAGATAGAGTCTGAAATGTAAGCGCATGTTTAGTTGCTGCTGAGTGCCTTTGTAAATAAACATAGGGTTTCTACCTATGAAGTGTCTGCTACTCAACTCTATCATTTGTACCAAATTGGCCATCACTTACAACAGGATCCAATGAACTGGCGTCTAGGATCCAACACTCCCCACTCCCTCCCCCCACCCTCACCCCTCCCTCCTCTCCCTCCCACCCTGACCCTACCCTCCCCCTCCCTCCCCTCTCCCCCTCCCCTCCCCTAACTTCCTTTTCCCAATCCCCATCTCCCACCCCTCACCTGCTCCCCCTCCTCCTCCTCTTCCTCCCCATCATCCCTCATTCTCATCATCCCACTCCCCTCCCCCACCCCTACTCCCCTTCTTCCGCTCATCCCTCCACTCTCCCGCCCTTGCCCTTTCCTCCTCCTCCCCTCTCCTCCCTCAAACCCTCTCCCCCTCCTACCTTCCTTCCTGTCATTCCACTCCTCACCCCTTCCCCTATTCCCATCCTCCTTCCCCTTTCTCACCCTTGCCCTTCCTTTCCCCTCCCCTCTTCCCTCCCTCTCCCCTCCTGTTCGCACATCCCCTCCCTCCGCTTCTCCCTCCCCCTCCCCCACCTCCCCCTCCCTCCACCCCACCCCCTCCCCTCCCATACCCCTCACCCCCACTGTCCCCTTCCCCCTCCTCCTCCCCTCCACCTCCTGCCATCACCCTTCCTCCCCTCTCCCCCCTCTCTCCTCCCCATCCCCCTCCCCCACTCCCCCTCTCACTCCAGCATTGTCTTCTCTCTGTGCATCTCCTTACTCCCTGGAGGCTTGTGCCAAAGTTGGGAGAACTGTCCCACAGGCTAGTCAAGCACCAACCCAGTATTGTCATACTCACTGAATCATATCTTACAGACAATGCCCCAGATTCCTGCATTACCAACCCAGGGTATGTCCTGTCCAAGGGCAGAGCAGACCCAGCAGAGTCAGAGACACAATGGTATACAGTTGTGAAGGAATTGCCCTGGGAATTCTCAACATTATCTACGAACCCCATGAAGCCTCATGGCATCAGGTCAAACATGGGCAAGGAAACTTACTGATGCTTACCGCCTGCTGTCTCCTCTAAGCTGATGAATCAGTACACCTCTATGTTGAACAGCAGTTGGAAGAATGTACTCTGGGTGGGGGACTTGGATGCCCATCGCCAAGAGTGGCTTGGTAGCACCATTATTGGCTGAGCTGGCCAGTCCTGAAAGCCATATCTGCTAGACTGGGCCTCCAGTGGGTGGTGAGGGAACCAACAGGAGGGAAAAACTTACTTGGTCTTGCCCTCGTCAACTTACCTGTCGCAGATGTATCTGTCCATGACATATTTGGAATGAGTGACTGCCACACAGTGAAGTCCCGACTTCACACTGAGGACACCCTTCATCCTGTTGTGTGACACTACCACCGTGCTAAATGGGATTGATTCATAAGAGATCCAGCAGTTCAAAGCTGGGCATCTATGAGGCACCGTGAGCCATCAGCAGAATTGTATTCAACCACAATCTGTAATTTCATGGCCCGACATGTCACTCACTCTACCATAACTATCTAGCTAAGGGATCAACCCTCATTCAATAAAGAGTGCTGGAAAGCATGTCACATGCAGCACCAGGCATACCTAAAAATGAGTTGCCATCTTGATGAAGCTATAACACAGGACTACATGCATGCCAATAGCAGAAGCAGCATGCAATAAATAGGGCTAAGTGATCTCACAACTAATGGATCAGATCAAAGATCTGCAGTCCAGTCATATCCAGTCAGGAATGGTGGTGGACATTTAAACAACTAGAGAAGCAGGCTTCACAAATATCCCCATCCTCAAAGATGGGGGAGCCCAGTACATCAATGCAAAAGATAAGGCTGAAGAGTTTGCAACCATTTTCAGCCAGAAATGCAGCCATCTTGGCCTCTTCCTATGTTCCCAGCATCACTCATTGACAGTCTTCAGCCAATTCAATTCACTCCACATAATATCAGGGAATGGCTGAAGGCACTGCATACAGCAAAGGCTATGGGTGCTGACAATATCCTGGCAGCAGTACTGAAGACTTTCCACACCCCTAGCCAAGCTGTTCCAGTATTGCTACAACACTGGCATCTACCCGGCAATGTGAAGCATTACCCAGGTGTGTTCTGTCTACAAAAAGCAGGACAAATCCAACCCGGCCAATTATCGGATCATTAGTCGATGATCATCAGCAAAGTGATGGAAAGTGTCATCGACAGTGCTATCAAGCAGCACTTACACAGCAATAGTCTGCTCACCAGTGTTCAGTTTATGTTCAGTCAGGGCCACTCAACTCCTGACCTTATTGCAGCCTTAGTCCAAAATTGCAGCCTTGGTCCAAACACGGACAAAAGTGGTGAACTTAAAAGGTGAGGCGAGAGTGACTGCCCTTGACGTCAAAGCACTGTTTGGCTGAGTGTGGCATCAAGTTCATACCTAGCACAAAGGAAGATGGTTGTGGCTGTTGGAGGTCAGTCATCCCAGTTCCAGGACATCGCAGCAGAGCTTCCCCAGGATAGTGCCCTCGGCTCAAGTATCTTCAGTTGCTTCATCAATGACCTTCTCTCCATCATTAGGTCAGAAGTGGGGATGTTCACTAATGTTTGCACAATGTTCAGCACCATTTGCAACCCCTCAGATACAGAAGTGGTCCATGTTCATGTGCAGCAAGACCTGGATAACATTCAGGATCAGGCTGATATATGGCAAGTAACATTTGTGCCATACAAATGGCAGGCAATGAGCATCTCCAACAAGAGAGAACCTAACCATCTTCCCTTAACATTCAATGGCATTGTCATTGCTGAGTCCCCCACCATCAACATCCTGGGGGTTACCATTGACCATAAACTTAACTGGACCAGCTACATAAATACCAAGAGCTGATCTGAGACTTGGAATTCTGTGACAAGTAACTCACCTCCTGACTTCTCAAAGCTTGCTCACCACTTACAAGGCACAAGTCAGGAGTGTAATGGAATACTCTCCATTTGTCTGGATGAGTGCAGCTCCAAAAACACTCAATAAGCTTGACGCAATCCAGGACAAAGCAGCCCACTTGATTGGCATTCCATCCACCACCTTAAACATTCACTACCTCCAACATTGATACACAGTGGCAGCAGTGTGTATTATATATAAGATGCACTGCAGCAATTTACCAAGTTTCCAGCCACAGCACCTTCCAAACACATGTCCTTTACCACCTAGGTGGATAAGGGCAACAGACAAATGGGAACACAACCATTTGAAAGTTCTCTTCCAAACCATTCAGCCATCTTCACTTGGAACTATATCACCATTCCTTCACTATCACTGAGTCAAAATCCTGGAACTCTCTTTCTCACATCCCTGTGGGTGTATTTACACTTCGTGGACTGCAGTGCTTCAAGAAGGCAGCTCACCAGCACCTTCTCAAGGGGAATTAGGGAAAGGCGACAAATGCTGGCCTAGACGGTGATGTTCTTCTCCCATGAAAGAATAAAAATAGTTCCTTGGTAAATTTTTGTATAGGATGATACTTAGTGCCCTTGCACTCAAAATAAAGCTTAATTTTAATGGATGCTTCAAAAGGCTGGAGAATGGTGCAATTGCAGAAAGCTGTGATGGTAATTGGTTCAATTTGGGAACATTATCAGTTTTGTGGGCAGGGCCACCTTCCAGTGCATTGTTTTTTAAACCAAAATGGAAACTCCATTTGTGCTTGAAATTCTCAATCTTTTGTTTGTTCTGGATGATTTTGGGCAAAATATGCTGGTTTCACCAGTGCAACCTATCAGATATTCTATTCCTAGGTGTTATTTAATCAATATGACCAATTAATCAGGCTATATTGTAGAATGATGTACATTTCTTCCCTTTGAGTATTTTCAAATCCAGCATTATTGTTATAACATGCTTTCAGTTCAATAACCAGACATATCTACTTGACAGAATGGTAGATATAGTGGATTGATGCCATCCTTTCACCTCTGGGACCTGGGTAAGGGCTAACTTAAACAAATGAGGTGAATGTACATGCTGACCAGAGGCATGCTTACCCTTTGGTTATTTGCCTATTGATATGGCACAATTGTCATTCACCAACATTTTTTTGCCATTTGGCTACTAAAAAGCCTGATCTCTTCTGGTTAACTAACTCCTTTCATTAAGTAGCCTAGTGCTGAGATGGGAAGCATGGCATGTATTCATGGAGCAGGTTCAAATTCAGGTGAAGTCCGAGATCTCATCTAAAGTAACCTTCTGGCAGTGACCTCTGCTGTTTTCTAAAAATGCTGAAATTACAAAGTAGATGTTGACGGGCTGGAAGTTTTCAGAAATCATATAGCTGACAAGGATTTTTTTCTCATCACCCATACATTTCAGGGAATGACAAGCATCATGTCAGTAATTTTCCTTATTTATTACGAGTTCCTCAACACTGTGGGTGTACCTACACCACATGAACTGGAATGGTTCAAGAAGGCAGCTCACCACCACATGCTCAAGCGCAATTAGGGATGGGCAATAAATGCTGGTCTAGTCAGAGATGCTCACATCCCATGACTGAATAAAAAAAAAAGATGGGTAGCCTGTCAGTCATCTCTCAACATTACATTTCATTCACTACAACAGTGATTGCACGTCAAATGGATTTCTTTGACTGTAAAGCTAGTGTGTCTTGAGGTTCAGGAAGGTGTTATATAGCAGAGTAGCACAAGCTGGGAAGGAAAACTCCAGTATTTTAAGGGATATTTTATGTTCTGATTCCTCTGTTCAGTATGTTTGGCAAAATCATAAGTAGGTGCCTGAAGATTGTGTTTACAGATTCACAAGAAATAATAAACAGGGAATCTTCACAAATTAATTTATGTTGTCACTATGCCTAGCAACTCAAGCAATCCTCATTCCAGATTGTTAATATGTGTTATATTCATTTTATTAAGAGATCTAACCTCAACTCATGGGTCCATTTCTAAATTTCAGGGTGTCGATCTGGCTTTCATCTTCAGTTCAAGGCATCTTTACAAGCTGCTTTTAGGAGGAGTTCCATTATCTAAAATATTCTCTTTTGTCATTCATAAAGCAAAGTCACATTAAAGAGAAGGAGCCATCTGTTAATGTACTTGACAGCATTATTCATTTCATTCCCACAAGTGAATAGTCTGGAGTTTCATTGTGCATTATCTAATGCACTTTACTACACATCTGTTGCTGTTGCATAGTGTGGCTAAAATCTACTAAATCTACTTTAGGAGGTTAGGTTTCAACAATTCAGAAGTGAATAAATGGGTTAAAATGTCTGGATTACTACCTAGAAAAACTAATGCTACAAAAGTCAAATGCTTGCTTCCAGTTTAAACCAGCCAGAAATTGAACATCCAGTAATTCATTTGCCTATGTTACTTATATTTCATTTTTTCATCATTTTACAGGTTTTCTCTCCACGCCATCAACAATTCTTGGGTTGAGGTAGTAGACAGTTTCCTGACTCTGCTTTACCAGAACAACTTGGATTGACTTTCTATTGCCTTTTCCTTTGCTTCTCCAGAGAGGTTTGTGGGCCTCCCTCTGTACCTTCTTCCAATTGCTGGTTGAGAGGTGTAAGGTGTACCATATATAAGATCCACTGCAGTAACTTGACCAGCCTGCTTTAACAGCAGCTTTCAAACTCCATGACCTCTGCCACCTAGACAGACAAGAGCAGCAGACACATGGGAACACCACCACCTGCAAGTACCCCTCCAAGCCACACACCAGGCTGACTTTGAACTAAATTGTCATTCCATCATTGTCACTGGGTCAAAATTCTGGAACTCCCTTCCTAACAACACTGTAAGTGTGTCTATACCAGATGTACTGCAAGGTTCAAAAAGTTGAGGATAATTTTGGACTTTGAACATGAAACAGGAAGGCACTGGAATTTATTTCTAAATAGTGGCACTCAGTGCTGCAGTGTAAGCTCAGGCTGAAGTCCTGAGATCCATGCTTGGTGCCATACAATTCCAGCTTGCTCAGAATACTGCCATCATTGCTGTTGATTTCAGATCTCAAAGAAGAGCCTCTCACTGCACTTCAGCAATCTTCCCTCCAACTAGGATTGCTGTGTTGCCTCCCCACTATGGGAGTTGGAGAGGCATTATGGAGGACAGATATACTGTCCTCTGCCGCTGGCCTTACTGTCACCTGTGTGCCAGCCAGCCCAGATTGCTGCTGCTCATTCTGAGGTGGTGCAGTCTGAAGCCAGGCTCTCAAAGCCCAGAGCTGTTCGAGGGCATCCTGCAAGGCCTCCTGTAATCTCACTCGGTGAGAGTAAGCATCCTTTACCAGCCATGCTGCAGTCACAGGTGGTAACACGGTTTAGGAGCAATAGGATCATCAAAGGCACCTCTCACACAGGTACTAAGGGATTGGACAAGGGTGAGTAGCTCATTTTTGTTTGCATCATTGGATGGGTTGTTGGACAAAAATGTTTCGTGAATGCATTTGATGGCATCTTTGAGAGTTGGACAATGTCTCAGATGTGTGTGATGGTGGGGTATGTTAGGGCTACGTTAGTCTGGGGAAGTTGTCTCAGTAGGAGTGGAGACTCAGTCTGCTCTCTGATGAGCATAGAAACATAGTCCTGAATCTTCGGCTTGGCAAGCGGGGTGGGGCCTGCTCGCCGAGGCATGAAATGACGCGCGGTGACATTGGGCGAGTGTCCCGACGTCACCGCACGTCATTTAGATTTTCAGTCTGGCAGGCGTGCAGCCAACTCGGGTGCGTGTCCGCCAAACTGTCAAAGGCCTATTAAGGCCATTTAAATATCAATTAAACTAATAAACTGGGCCCAGGCGGACTTTGCATTTTTCATGGAAGTGGATGAGGTTTCATGAAATGTTTATAAGTTGAATAAAATTTTTTATAAAAATTTATTGGCATGTCCCAGCTCATGTGACACTGTCACATGAGGGGACTTGTCTTAAAATTTTTTCTTTTCTTTGTTAAAATTTTGGGAACTGAAACTAATCTCCCTGAGGCAGCTCTGTGCCTCAGTGAGATTTCTGTACTCTTTCATGCGCATGAGTGAAAGAGCATAGGCCCCGACTCAGGGAACCCTGCCCCCCTCCCCCCCCACCCCCACCGACCCCTCCCCCACCCGCAGAGGGAGCGCTCAGTGCTTCCGGGCGCACATCATGCTGGGTGGGCCTTAATTGGCCCGCCCACGTAAAATGGCAGTGTGCAGCCAATCGGGGGTGCCGAATGGTTCCACGCCTGCCACCGCACAAGCCCCCTGACGGGGGGAAAATTCTCCCCATGGAATCATAGAAAATAAAGCAGGAGTAGGTCATTTGGCCCTTTGAGCCAACTCTGCCATTTAACATGATCATGGCTGATCCTCTATCTCAAAGTCATACTCCCGCGTTCTCCTTATACCCGTTGATGTCTTCAGAACACAAAAATCTATCTATTTCTTAAACCACTTGCTTTCAAGTGGCCCAGGTCGTCTCCTCCCATCCTCTCCTTGTTCCTCTCCCTCATCCTCTTCCTCTTCTTGTTCTTTCTTTTCCTCCTCTTGAGGTGCCCTCTGGATCCCTGGAAATGATGACCACAATCTAATAATGATGGACTTGTGGCACATATAGCAGCCCACCTCAAACCTGGAACCATTTTGGACTGTACTGGACTGCACTGCTCCCCTGAGAAGTCAAGGCTTACCTTCCTTGATCTCTCTGTCTCAATTTCTGGTGATAGACTGTCCACCAATATCCATTACGAGCCTACCGACTCCCCCAGCTACCTCGACTACAGCTCCTCACACCCTGTGTCCTGATTGGCTGGTAGGGAATCTACACTGAATTTGAAACTAAAACATTGTTAAATTAATTAAACCAAATACATTAATCACTTAACTAATAAGTAGAGGGTATCTAGACCAGAAGCAGGAGTTTGCTGTTCTTAGAATTTACCATTTATAGTAGAAATCTAACTCTAGGGAACGTACAGGTAATAAGGAGTCAATAAGCAATTATTAGATTGAAATTAATTTATTAAATAGTTCTAGAAATGGCAGTTGCTGGGGTGAAGTGCTTCACCTGTGGGATGTGGGAAATCTGTGATGCTTCAAGTGTCCCCGACAACTACATCTGCAGGAAATGTAATCAAATGCAGCTCCTCACATACCGCATGGATCGGTTGGAGCAGCAGTTGGATGCACTTAGGAGCATTCAGGTGGTGGAAAGCGTCATAGACAGGAGTTTTACAGACGTGGTCACACCCAAGGTACAGACAGATAGATGGGTGACCACTAGAAGGGGCAGGCAGTCAGTGCAGAAATCCCCTATGGCTGTCCCCCTCTCTAACAGGTATACCGTTTTGGATACTGTTGGGGGGGATGGCCGATCAGGGGAAAACAACAGCAGTAGCCAGAGCAGTGGCACCACAGCTGGCTCTGTTGTTCAGCCGGGGCGGGGGAGGGTCAAAGCACAGAAGAGCAATTGTCATGGGGGACACTATAGTCAGGGGCTCAGATAGGCGCTTCTGTGGTTATGAAAGCGACACCAGGATGGTATGTTGCCTCTCTGGTGCCAGGGTCCAGGATGAGTCTGATCGGGTATGGGACATTCTGAAGGGGGAGGGAGCACAGCCAGAGGCCGTGGTACTCATTGGTACTAATGACATCGGCAGGAAGTGTGAAGAGGTCCTGCAGCCGGCGTTCAGGGAGTTAGGCAGAAAGTTAAAAACCAGGACCTCTAAGATTGTAATCTCAGGATTACTCCCTATGGCACGTGCCAGTGAGGCTAGAAATAGGAAGATAGTGCAGCTAAACACGTGGCTGAACAGATGGTGTAGGAGGGACGGTTTCTGAAATCTGGATCATTGGGTTCTCTTCCGGGGCAGGTGGGATCTGTACAAGAAGGACGGGTTGCATCTAAACTGGAGGAGCATCTAAACTGGAGGAGCACCAATATCTTGGCTGCTAGTGTAAGCTATGGTTTAAGCTAGTATGGGAGGGAGATAGGAACCAGAGCAATAGGTCAGCAGGTGAAATAAAGGACTGGGAACCAGTGAATATGGCCAGTGGGACTAAGAGGAAGAGCAGGCAGGGAGAAATTACTGAACACAGTGGGACTGGGGGGCCTGAATTGCATTTGTTTCAATGCGAGGAGTATAACAGGCAAAGCAGATGAGCTTAGATCTTGGATTAGTACTTGGGACTATGATGCTATTGCTATTACAGAGACTTGGTTGAAGGATGGACAGGATTGGCAGATAAACGTTCCAGGATATAGATGTTTCAGGCAGGACTGAGAGGCATGTAGAAGAGGTGGGGGAGTTGCGCTGCTGGTTAAGGAGAATATCACAGATGTACAACAGGAGGACACCTCGGAGGGCTCATGCAGCGAGGCAATATGGGTAGAGCTCCAGAATAGGCAGTCACAATGTTGGGGGATTACTATAGGCCTCCCAATTGCCAGTGGGCGATTGAGGAACAGTTATGTAGGCAGATTTTGGAAAGATGTAAAAGCAAAATGGTTGTTGTGGTGGGTGATTTTAACTTTCCCTATATTGATTGGGAATCACTTAGTGCTAGGGGTTTGGATGGTACAGAATTTGTATGGTGCATCCAGGAGGGCTTCCTGAGACAATATGTAGACAATCCAACTAGGGAAGGGGCAATACTGGACCTAGTATTAGGGAATGAACACAGCCAGGTGGTTGAAGTTTCAGTAGGGGAGCATTTGGGGAAAAGTGACCATAATTCAGTAAGTTTCAAGGTACTGGTGGATAAGGATAACGGGAGTCCTCAGGTTAAGGTGCTTAATTGGGGGAAGGCTAATTATAACAATATTAGGCAGGAACTGAGGAATCTACACTGGAGGCGGATGTTTGAGGGCAAATCAACAACTGACCTGCGGGGGGCTTTCAAACGTCAGTTGATAAGAATTCAGGACCGGCATGTTCCTGCAAGGATGAAGGATAAGCATGGCAAGTTTCAGGAACCTTGGATAATGAAGGATATTGTGAGATTAGTCAAAAGGAAAAGGGAAGCATTTGTAAGAGCTAGAAGGCTGGGAACAGATGAAGCCCGTGGAGAATATAAAGAAAGTAGAAAGAAACTTAAGCAAGGAGTCAGGAGGGCTAAAAGGGGTCATGAAAAGTCATTGGCAACCAGGATTAAGAAAAATCCCAAGGCCTTTTATACATATGTAAAAAGCAAGAGGGTAGCCAGGGAAAGGGTGGGCCCACTCAGGGACAGAGGTGGGAATCTGTGTGTGGAGCCAGAAGAAATGGGAGAGATACTAAATGAGTACTTCTCATCATTATTCACCAAAGAGAAGGAATTAGCGGTCAATTTGTCTAGGGAAGAGTGTGTAGATAGCCTGGATCATGTTTAGATCAAAAAAGAGGAGGTGTTAGGCATCTTGAAGAATATTAAGGTGGATAAGTCCCCAGAGCCAGATGGGATCTACTCCAGAGTACTGAGGGAGGCAAGGAAGGAGATTGCTGGGGCCTTAACAGAAATCTTTGTATCCTCACTGGCTACGGGTGAGGTCCCAGAGCACTGGAGAAAAGCCAATGTTGTTCCATTCTTTAAGAAGTGTAGCAGGGATAATCCAGGAAATTACAGGCTGGTGAGCCTTACGTCAGTGGTAGGGAAATTATTGGAGAAGATTCTTCGTGACAGGATTTACTACCATTTGGAAGCAAATGGGCCTATTAGTGAGAGGCAGCATGGTTTTGTGAAGGGGGGGTCGTGTCTCACTAACTTGATCAAGTTTTTCGAAGAAGTGACAAAGATGATCGACGATGGAAGGGCAGTGGATATTATCTACATGGATTTCAGTAAGGCCTTAAACAAGGTCCCTCATGGCAGACTGGTACAGAAAGTAAAGTTGCACGGGATCAGAGGTGAGCTGGCAAGATGGATCAGAATTGGCTTGGTCATAGAAGACAGAGGGTAGCAGTGGAAGGGTGCTTTTCTGAATGGAGAGCTGTGACTAGTGGTGTTCCGCAGGGATCAGTGCTGGGACCTTTGCTGTTTGTAATATATGTAAATGATTTGGAGGGAAATGTAACTGGGCTAATTAGTAAGTTTGCAGATGACACTAAGGCTGGAGGAGTTGCAGATAGTGAAGAGGATTGTCAAAGGATACAACAGGATATAGATCGGTTTGAGACTTGGGTGGAGAAATAGCAGATGGAGTTTAATCTGGACAAATGCCAGGTAATGCATTTTGGAAGGTCTAATACAGGTAGAAATTATGCAGTAAATGGCAGAACCCTTAAGTGCAACGACAGGCAGGGGGATCTGGGTGTACAGGTCCACAGGTCACTGAAAGTGGCAACGCAGGTGGATAAGGTAATCAGGAAGGCATATGGTATGCTTGCCTTCAACGGTAGAGGTATTGAGTATAAAAGCTGGGAAGTCATGCTGCAGCAGTATAGAACCTTGATTAGGCCACACTTGGAATATTGCATGCAATTCTGGTCGCCACATTACCAGAAGGATATGGAGGCGTTGGAGAGGGTGCAGAGGAGGTTTGCCAGGATGCTGCCTGGTCTAGAGTTTATTAGCTATGAGGAGAGGTTGGAGAAACTTGGATTGTTCTCACTAGAGTGACGGAGATTGAGGGGCAACTTGATAGAAGTTTACAAAAATATAAGTGGCATGGACAGAGTAGATAGTCAGAAGCTTTGTCCCAGGGTGGAAGAGTCAATTACTAGGGGACATAGATTTAAGGTGAGAGGAGAAAACTTTAGAGGAGATGTGTGGGGCAAGTTTTTTACGCAGAGAATAGTGAATATCCGGAATTCGCTGCCAGAAGAGGTAGTGGAAGCAGATACAATAGTGGTGTTTAAGAAGCAACTTGACAAGTCCATGAATAGGATGGAAATAGAGGGATATGGACCCCGGAATTGCAAAATGTTTTGGTTTGACAGGCAATATGAACGGTGCAGACTTGGAGGGCTAAAGGGCCTGTTCCTCTGCTGTACTTTGTTCTTTGTTCTTTGTTCCTGTAAGAACTCCATCCCATTCTCTCAGTTCCTTCGTCTCCGTCACATCTATTCTGATGATGCTACTTTCCAAAAGAGTTCTTCTGATATGTCTTCCTTCTTCCTCAACCAAAGTTTTCCACCCACGGTGGCTGACAGGGCCCTGAACCATGTCCAGCCCATCTCCCGCGCATCCGCCCTCACACCTTCCTCTCCCTTCCAGAACCATGATAGGGTCCCCCTTGTTCTCACTTATCACCCCACCAGCCTCCGCATTCAAAGAATCATCCTCTCCCATTTCCGCCAAATCCAGCATGATGTCACCACTGAACACATCTTCCCTTCACCTCCCCTGTCGGTGTTTCATAGGGACCGTTCCCTCTGGGACACCCTGGTCCACTCCTCCATCACCCCCCAGACATCAACCTCCTTCCATGGCACCTTCCGATGCAACTGCAGAAGGTGCAACACTTGCCCCTTTACTTCCCCCCTCCTCTCCATCCAAAGGCCCAAATACTCCTTTCAAGAGAAGCAGCATTTCACTTGCACTTCCCTCAATTTAGTCTACTGCATTCGTTGCTCCCAATGCCGTCTCCTCTACATTGGAGAGGCCAAATGCAGACTGGGTGACCGCTTTGTGGAACACCTTCGGTCTGTCCGCAAGCATGACCCAGACCTTCCTGTCGCTTGCCATTTCAACATACCACCCTGATCTCATGCCCATATTTCCGTCCTTGGCCTGCTGCAATGTTCCAGTGAAGCTGGAGAAATAGTACCTCACCTTCTGATTAGGCACATTATAGCCTTCCAGACTGAATATTGAGTTCAACAACTTCAGATCATGAACTCTCTCCTCCATCCCTGCTCCCTTTCCAAACTCCCTTTTTTCTAATAATTTATATATTTTTAAAATATATTTTTCCTTTCCCACCTATTTCGATTATTATTTTAAAATTTATTTCCATCCATTGTTTTATCTCCACCTTTTAGCCTATTTCGATCCCTTCTCCCTAGCCTCCCCCCCACCGCCCCCCCAAACTAGGGCCATCTGTCACTTGCTCGTCCTGCTTTCCACCCTTAATGTCACCATTAGCACATCCTCTTGCTAATATCACCACCGTCAACACCCTTTGTCTATGACATCTTTGGCAATCTCTTCTTTGCCTCCACCAATCTCTGGCCCTCTATCCAGCTCCACCTGTCCCACCCACCTCTAACAGCTTATATTTCACCTCATTTCTATTTTTCTTTAGTCCTGATGAAGAGTCATACAGACTTGAAACATTAACTGTATTCCTCTCCGCAGATGCTGTCAGACCTGCTGAGTTTTTCCAGCTATTTTTGTTTTTGTTTTTGTTTCAGATTTTCAGCATCCGCCGTATTTTGCATTCATATTACAGTAATACTGTTGTTTGAGGAGGCCGATTACCTGCTCAACAATATTCTGAATGGCGCAGTGACTTTCACTGAAGGCCCACTTTGCATGCATGGTGGGATGAAGGTAGAGGATCATGAGCCAGTGTGTAGGGGCTGACTCATGTGCCTGAGCAGCCAGCCTCTGGCTCTTCTGGAAGGATTGGTGAGTAGGGCCGACCCACAACCCACAGTGATCACAACAAACTGCAAAATTAACCGTGTGAAAGCCCTCGTGGTTCCCCATACCTCTCCCTAAAAAGATATGGGGGCTGCAGAAATATTTGGGTGCAGTCCATGTGTCCATCAACATTGAGAATTCTACTATACTGCTGAAGTCAAGTGCCTATTCACTCTGTTTGTCCCTACTGAGCAAGAGGGTGATGAACTTTTTTTGTCTGGTGTGTATGGCCTCTGCCATCTCCCAGATACTGCCCTAGAAGGAAAAACCAATAAAACATGGGAAATGACTGGCACTGCTCTGAACTGATCTTGTATACCTTAAAATGGAAGTCCGGTTTGGACCAATACCAGCCATTTCTAAGTTTTACTGGGTTTTCCTTCTAAAAGAGATGACAATGTCTGCAGTTCCTGCCGAAAAGACTCAGGAATATAAAGATTGAAGGCAATGTTGACCTTGACTCCCATTGGCAGACCCATCTTTGCCCTCATGCAAGGATCCAGGTCAGATTTCAGGTAGTGATACAGATCACTGACCCACTTACTCAACGAACTTGAGGTGCCTCAGGCATGGCTCCTGAGCTGGGTGGAGATAGGAGGACTGCTCTCTGCAAACCCTTGATTGCTAGTGCCTTCTGTGGAGAGCCGTCCTACTCCTCCTCCCTACTCACTGCTCTACCCCTTTCTGCATCCTCTGCTCCATATCCTAGTCATGTTGCAGACCAAGATTGAATGAAACAATTGCCACAATTCCTCTACCCTCTCTTAGCATAACAGCCAAACGCCAAAAAGCGACTCCAAAAATCTAGGCTATGTTGTATTATTACATTGACGTAACTTACTGCTCCACTCACCCATTCTAACCTGTCTCTCTCTGAACTTACTGCACTCCATTCTCTCAGGTCCAACCCTGACATTGTCATCAAACCCGCTGACAAGGGTGGTGCTGTTGTTGTCTGACGCACTGACCTCTACCTCGCGGAGGCTGAGTGTCAACTCGCAGACACTTCCTCCTACCTCTCCCTGAACCATGACCCCACCACTGAACATCAAGCCATTGTTTCCAGGACTGTCACTGACCTCATCTCCTCTGGGGATCTCCCTCCCACAGCTTCCAACCTGATAGTCGCCCAACCTCGGACGGCCCGCTTCTACCTCCTACCCAAAATCCACAAACAGAACTGCCCCGGTAGACCGATCGTCTCAGCTTGCTCCTGCCCCACAGAACTCATTTCTCGTTATCTTGACTCCCTTCTCTCTCCCCTTGTCCAGTCCCTTCCCACCTACATCCGTGATTCCTCTGACACCTTACGTCACATCAACAATTTCCAGTTCCCTAGCCCCAACCGCTTCCTCTTCACCATGGACGTCCAATCCCTCTACACCTCCATCCCCCACCAGGATGGTCTGAGGGCCCTTAGCTTCTTCCTCGAACAGAGGCCCGAACAATCCCCATCCACCACTACTCTCCTCCGTCTGGCTGAACTTGTTCTCACGCTGAACAATTTCTCCTTCAACTCCTCTCACTTCCTCCAAATAAAAGGTGTGGCTATGGGTACCTGCGTGGGCCCCAGCTATGCCTGTCTCTTTATGGGGTATGTGGAACATTCCTTGTTCCAGTCCTACTCCGGCCCCCTTCCACAACTCTTTCTCCGGTACATCGATGATTACTTCGGTGCCGCTTCATACTCTCGTCGGGACTTGGAAAAATTGATTAATTTTGCTTCCAATCTCCACCCCTCCATCATTTTCACGTGGTCCCTCTCTGACACTTCCCTTCCCTTCCTTGACCTCTCTGTCTCAATCTCTGGTGATAGACTGTCCACCAATATCCATTACAAACCCACTGACTCCCACAGCTATCTCGCCTACAGCTTCTTACACCCCGCTTCCTGTAAGGACTCCATCCCATTCTCTCAGTTCCTTTGCCTCCGTCGCATCTGTTCCGATGATGCTACCTTCAAAAACAGTTCCTCTGACATGTGCTCCTTCTTCCTTAACCGAGGTTTTCCACCCAAGGTCGTTGACAGGGCTCTCAACCGTGTCCGGCCCATCTCCCGCGCATCCGCCCTCACGCCTTCTCCTCCCTCCCAGAAACATGATAGGGTCCCCCTTGTCCTCACTTATCACCCACCAGCCTCCGCATTCAAAGGATCATCCTCCACCATTTCCACCAACTCCAGCATGATGCCACCACCAAACACATCTTCCCTTCACCCCCCTTATCGGCATTCCGCAGGGATCGCTCCCTCCGGGACACCCTGGTCCACTCCTCCATCACCCCCTACTCCTCAATCCCCTCCTATGGCACCATCCCATGCCCACGCAAAAGATGCAACACCTGCCCCTTCACTTCCTCTCTCCTCACCGTCCAAGGACCCAAACACTCCTTTCAAGTGAAGCAGCATTTCACTTGCATTTCCCCCAACTTAGTCTACTGCATTCGTTGCTCCCAATGTGGTCTCCTCTACATTGGAGAGACCAAACGTAAACTGGGCGACCGCTTTGCAGAACACCTGCGGTCTGTCCGCAAGAATGACCCAAACCTCCCTGTCACTTGCCATTTTAACACTCCACCCCTGCTCTCTTGCCCACATGTCTGTCCTTGGCTTGCTGCATTGATCCAGTGAAGCCCAACGTAAACTGGAGGAACAACACCTCATCTTCCGACTAGGGACTTTACAGCCTTCCGGACTGAATATTGAATTCAACAACTTTAGGTCGTGTGCTCCCTCCCCCATCCCCACCCCCTTTCAGTTTTCCCCCTTCCCTTTTTTTTCCCCAATAAATTATAAAGATTTTCCTTTTCCCACCTATTTCCATTATATAAAAAAAAACCCCACTAGAGCTATACCTTGAGTGCCCTACCATCCATTCTTAATTAGCACATTCGTTTAGATAATATCACCAACTTTAACTTTAACACCTATGTGTTCTATTGTACTATTGTCGTTGACATCTTTTGATGATCTGCTTCTATCACTGCTTGTTTGTCCCTACAACCACACACCCCCCCCCCACCTCTCTCTCTCTCTCTATCTCTCTGCCCCCCACACACACACCTTAAACCAGCTTATATTTCAACTCTTTCTTGGACTCGAACTCAAGTTCTGTCGAAGGGTCATGAGGACTCGAAACGTCAACTCTTTTCTTCTCCGCCGATGCTGCCAGAGCTGCTGAGTTTTTCCAGGTAATTCTGTTTTTGTTTTGGCTTACTTACTGCACAAGACCATTCACTCCCTAATGGATTGGGCAAACAGTGTGAGGGTTCATTTATTAAGGCTAGGCACATGAGAACAATTACACATAGGTACATAGCTTGAATATATCTGAGCTGTATGTGTGCTCTGCTCAAAGAAGAAGTAAGACCGGACCATATGACATGTTTCCCATCTAGTGATGTCATGCTGATATCCCTTCAAAGCACATTACAACATCCCCCTTCTTTTTTAAGATATTTTCTCCTCTGCCAAAGAAGTGTAACTATTTACAATATGTCTTCATGTTTTGTTACCATTACATAAGTACATCAGCTGATGAATCTATGAGTCTTTAAAGCATGAATGCAATCTGCTGGTATGCCCAGATCTTGTGATGGTCACCTTGTCTGGAGGTTTCTTTAATTGCTCACAATAATCTGTGGGATTATCATTCTTGGATGTTGCTCCTGGTTGTACTTGGGATCTTGTCCTAGATACAATAGGACTGTATGGTGGTTGAGAGCTGGAATGGACCTGATTTGTCTTCTGTTACACCTCACCATTGCACCTTTGTGTGTAATAACTTCATAGGAGTTTGGTTCCGAACAAATCCTTGTTGCCTCGACTGTTTGCCATTACCTTCTTTGGGATCCTGGATGTAAACTTGTTGTTCCAAACGTAAACTTGGCAATTCTGTGCCTAAATTTTTATAATGCACGTTGGTCATCTTCTCTTGCAGTTTTAAAATTTTCTCTCTAGTTTCTGAAAGAGTAGAATGCATAAGAGTGGGTAAATTGGTATGCACTGGTCTGCCAAACATTAATTCTGCCGGTGATGGAATGGTTGCACTTAAAGCTGTTGCTCTCAAATGTAACATTGCAATATTTAGATCTTACTGTGTGAATCAACCATTCAGCTCAGCTGTTAGATCTAGGGTAATGAGGAAAAGAAGTAGTGTGATTGATGTCCCACTTCTCAAACATAACCTGAAACGGGTTACCAATAAATTGCGGACTGTTATCTGTAACGATCTCTCTAGGCACACTACATAAACTGAAAATAGCATTTGGAATGTGTGCAACAGTTGTGCTTGATATATTGTACAATTGTCGAATAATGGGATACTTGGTAAATTAGTCAACAATGATGATGAAGTCAGTGTGATGGACACAAAAGAGGCCAGATGTGATTTTGGACAAGGATGGGCAGGAACTTCATATGGAATCAATGGTGCTTTGTGCTGACTTGGCATATCCTCTTGACATGCCCCGCACTTATTCATGACAACTTCCACATCATTGTTCATACCCAGCCAATAGACTATCTCTCTTGCAAGTTTTCTCATCCGTTCCCCATCCATGTGTGAGTGATGAAGTTGTTGCTGAGTTTCCACAGTGTCTAGTGTAGAATCTTTTGCTGTTTCCTCTTGGAGCTGCTGGCATTTGCATTGCGTAAAATGTACCAAATCAATTTGAAGAACATCTTCACGTTCAATGTCAATAAAGTCAATTTGTCGATCTAAGCATATATTTTCTAATTTCTCTGTGTTATGCAATCTGCTTAGTGTAATTGATGCAATCATCAAGTCACCTGTCTTGCACCTAATCTCACATGTTATGGCATAGCCGATGGTAAATGCTGGGCTGCTCAAATCCCAAAGGAAAACTTGAAACAACTGCCACAACTGTTTTACAATTTGTATGTATTTTGAGATGCCTTAAATTCAGTAGTAATAAGACCACCAAGCCTTATAGGTTTTTTTACAAAACCAAGTTAAGCCTTTATTAATAGAAGAAATGATTTTAAGTACACACTTAGATCTACAAATTACTATTGTGATAACTTGTAAATCCCTAGTTAATCTAACTCTGAGTTATACTTTCGTAAGACACATAAGGCAGGATTTTCTCTTCATCGGGCTGGCATGGCGTCTGGGCCCAGGAGTGTTCGTGAAATGGACCACCACCCGCGATCAGGCCCCATCCATGAGTCCACATGGGCTGGCCAATTAGTGGCCAGCCAGCATGAAATGCGCACTGAGAACATCAGCGCTGCCGAGATGGGAGCAGGAGGAGCACAAGCTTTAAAGCTGTGCATGTGCAAGGAGCTTGCACTGAAAGCTCCCTGAAGACACAGGGAGCTAAAGAATTTTACAATGAAAAATAAAGATTTGAAAAATAAAGGAAACATGTCCCCATGTGCGACTCAATCATGTGAACAGGGACATATTAAAAATTATGTTTACATTTTTTTTATTTTTTAAAATTACTGTTGGAAAACTCATCCCACCCACGGATGAGATTTCCTAAAAAATGAAAAGGCTGCCTGGCCTATTTGCCCACCCGCCAATGATAAGGTTGAATGGGCAGCAAAAAATACAAATTAATTGCTAGTTTAATGGCCTTAATAGGCCTCTTAATTGTTGGTGGGTTTGCTGCCAACTCTCCCGCGTGCCCATCGACCAAAATATTGCACGTGTGCGCAGTGAGGTCGGGACGATCACCCGATGTCATAGCAAATTATCTTACTCGCGATCGGGTCAGGCGTATGCATGTCCAAGGGACGTAAATTCTGCCCATAGATTTTAAAAGACCCAAGCAAACAAACATGATACCCTGAACAACCCAATTCAAAGTGAGTTTTCTTAACTTCAGTTCTTTGTAGACAGCAGCTTGAGGCTTAGGTGCTGGAGGTTTTCACACTTGTTAGCTCTTAAAATGCCTACCCTTACACACAGCCTTCACTCCTTTATACATATTTTCCCCTTTGAATGCAAATTCCCATTGTTTCACTATGTCTTTGGACTTTACCCCTCTGATAATAAAAATCTCACATAATATTAATTTTACCAGTAATCTTTGGGAAAAATAAATACACTGTTTCTTAACTGGAGGCAATGCTGTGGAGATTGAATTTGTGCCCTTAGCTTCTGCAGGTTTTCCTCTAACATAGAGCAATACCTTCTCTCTTTGGAGAGCAGAGCAAGTATACCGTATGACACAGATGCCCTTGCATTTCTCCCAGAAATTCTTCAAGCATTGTACTGCTGTGTTCAGTCTAATGGAGTATAAGAAAACTGAACTGGGAAGACCTAAAGCCATCATTTTACATTGGAACCTCATACTTCTCACAACCTTTGTGCTCTTGGGTTATGACGTCTGGCATCAAATTACTATTAAATATTTGTAAAACGCCACTTGCCACACACAAAGTACACAGTGACGTAAACATGTCAGAAAATGACTTTAAATGGCAATTGCACTGAATTCAAAGTTTGTTACAGACTTCACCATGTCTCTGAGGTTTATTTTATAGCATAGAAAGTGAAGTAGGCTGGGTAGTCTTTAAATATATATTGGGAATGTGATTCCCGTACTTTCCACATCCTGTCAGTATATGCCAAAGCAAACTTTGGAGTATCCATAAATATTTGTGGCATTCTCTACTGAAAAAAATCTGGATGATCAGAGCCCTGAGGTAAACACGGTAGAGCAATAATGGCTTCAGACACAGAGTGATGGACTGCTGTCTCTGACTTAAAAAAAACTTTGACCTCTGACAGCATCTGTTGAATAGAACTTTCTCACGCTGAATGCATTCCACATACTAAAGGTTTTTGAGGATCAGATGCTGACAGTGCTTCCCTTTCCAGTTCTTGGACACACTGATTTACTCCATGTGTGTCAGCAGCCTGAGAGACCACTGGGCCTATTGTGTGGTGTGTGGCCTTTGTCACTCAGGTTCATCACCAACCAGATAATAATGTCCACAGATGCAGCAGTTCAGCGGGTACTCCCTGTTGAAGCACCAAAGCCAAGAGTGAGAAAACAAGAGGATATCTTCATTAGAGAGAGAGACCACCTTGAGCCCTTATTTGATATAAATCCTACCTGATCTTTCACCTCTCATGTTTGAATTAACATTAACTTAAGGGGACGATAATGGTTAATCAGATTGACATCTTATACTGTTAATATTATTGACAGAATGTGCACCCACATAGCAGGTTTGGGGACTCTAGTCAAATTATCAATGCACCACTAGCTAAGCCTTTTTAGTCCTGTTTTCAAAATACTGACACTGAGCTGTTGCCAACTCAAACTATTCATAATATTTCCATAATCAATAATGAGCAAAATTCCACCTGGAAACTAACACCAGGGTTATTGTGTAATTTGAATTTGGGTTTGTTTATTCAATGTTTCAAAATAGAAGTAGAAAGGACTGACCAAGTTATAATCCCATGGAGATAGTCAAGTTTCATCTCACATTTAGTATAAACTTGGCTGTAATTTTAAAAGGGTAAAAGAAAACTTTTTAGTGCCCCACTATACTGAAATAAGAGTGAAGTAACATCAACACCGTGACTATGTCAGCCTGGAATTTAAAGCAATTACAATGATTGATAGATCCTGCAGAATAGTGCTCATAGATGAGAAACCTGACCAGTGCATTTTGTAAATGACATACTGATATTTGAGAATGGATGGCAAATAGACACAATACAATACCCACTTAAAATTTTCAGAGTTTGATTCTTTGTCTTCTGCCAAATAAATACATTTTTCCCCACTTCCTGCTGTGTAATTAGTATAACAGATGCAGTTTTCTGAGTCAAACTGAGCTGAAGAGAAGCTTTCATTGAGTGGCCCTCCAGATGCCAGTTAAGCCAAGGACAAGATTTCCAGCTGAGAGCTGTAAATTCACATTGCAACGTATTGCTGAAACAGAGACTGCTTGCTCCATTTAAATTCTCTTGTCAAAAAAAATCTTTCTCTTTTCTTCAATTATGTGGGTTGATCGATACAATAACTATTTGAAAATTAAAAGTAATGATACATACATTTATTTAGTTTCCTGTCTTAATAAAATGTCTCAAAAGCATTCACATAGTGAATTGATTTGGAATGTTGTGATTGATGCTTACTAGGCAGATATTTGTTGAAATGTGGTGAAAAAGGTGAAGGGCATTTAAAGGTAACTTCAGGGAAACTGTGCTCAGCCTGAAGGCTCACTCAATGGGAAAACTGGGATGGCCTTGGATTGGGCTCTTTCACCTGTATCTCAAATTCTGTGATTTGAACTGACGTTGGAACTTTGTAGAACTTACCTTTCCATTCTAACAGCTCGTTTTTTTCCCTCTACTTTTATCGTTATTTTTTTCATGAATGTGCTGACTTCAGCTTGGGTTGCTCCCTGGGCTTGGTCTCTCTAAGGCGTCTCACCCCAAGTGACCACAGTATGTGTAGGGGCTAGGTAGTGAGCCTTAGCAGCCTTTCTAATTGGGAGAAGTATGGCGTGTGGCGGGGTTGGGGGAGGGTGGTGGTGGGGGGGTGGGTGCATGAAGAGGGTAGAAGGGAGATACGGGGAAGTCATTGTTTAATTGTTGCCATCAGTCCCTTGAAACATTTGCCAGGCTTCAGGATTTGTGTGTCCTCAGGTGACTCAGCAGGCCAAACCTGGAGCCGCAGGTCTCTGGGTTGGGAAGACAAGAGTTGTCCAGAGGAAGGGTGGTTCCAAAGCTAAGGTCTGTTCCCTCTCCTTCTGTGTTTGTTGCTTCTCCACAGCAGAGTTATGTGTTCAGTTTCTGACTGTGTTGTGGCTTGTTGGATGAGGTGCCATGGCATGGCAACACCACCAGGTTAGCAGCCAATGTGCCAATGTAAATATGTGCCCTTTTTAACAAGACCTTCAGAGTGTCCTTAAGATGTTTTCCCTGCTCCCTTGAGATTGGGTTCCATCCTGTTGGATTGTGTGGATCCTCATCGCACACCTGTTTTGAGTGGTGGCCAAGTTGATGCTATTGATTGAGTTGATTAGCGGACACTTCATAGGTGGCAACTCTTAGTTTATTTACAAAGGTACTCAAGCTTGGCCTAAATAGCCAAGTGGTTATGGTACTGGGCTTGTAACCCCAAGATCAAGAGTTCAAATCTCACAATGGGAAACAATGTAACTTCATCTGAAACAGATGGAAACATGTTTGCATTTGAAAGAGTTACAAAGGTACTCAAGCTTGGCCTAAATAGCCAAGTGGTTATGGTACTGGGCTTGTAACCATGGCAAATTATGAAAAACAATGTAATTTCATCTGAAAGTTCTGGTATGATAGCCAAGTGGTTATGGTACTGGGCTTGTAACCCCAAGATCAAGAGTTCAAATCTCACAATGTAAACTATGAAACAATGTAACTTCATCTGAATAGGAACAGATGGAAACATGTTTGTACTCGAAAGAGTTATAAAGGTACTCAGCAGCAACTAAATATATGCTTTCACTTCAATCTCTATCTCTACATTACTAACTGCTGAGGTAGCTCATACTACTCTATTGTTGGATACTAACATCATGTGATCTTCCTTTATAACATTTTTCCTAAAGGTATATTACGTGTCAGATAAATCCATAATTACCATGAATCCTTAAATTGTGTAAGGAGGATTTTCTTCTGAGGGGTCATGACAACACCAAAAAAGGTAGTGGAAAGAAAATGGAACTGAATACGTAACAGTTGCTTAAGTACTTTGTAGCCGGGATCACTGGGCACTAAACATTGTCATGAACCCTATCTGTCTTTGCTCCCATTTCCTAACCTTGGGAGCCAAAGCCTCCACTCCAGTAAGATCATCAATCTCAGTATGGATCAGAAACCAAGCCAGAATCTTACTGGCTGGTGTGTCTCAGCTCCACAGCTGGCAGTGAATAAGCCAACTGTACAATCTCATACTCATTCTAACTTTTAATAGAGCTTAACATTTATTGTTTTATGTAACCTCTTCTGCAGTGAGATAAAATAATAATAAAGGGAAAATCATACACATTAAATAAAATGGATTCTATGTAATTGTCATTTTTCCAGTTAGAAGAAACCTCTGAAGAAACTGTATTAAAATAAATGCTTAGGTATACTCATTCTCAGAATTAGTGACCTGAAGGCTAGAAGACCTTTCCATTTATACTTCCCGAAACTTACTCAACAAATAATAAAAAATAACGTTGAGTGATCAACTGACGACCTTCCCTCCATCATAAGGTCAGAAGTGGGGATGTTCGCTGACGATTGCACAATGTTCAGCACCATTCGCGACTCCCTGGACTCTGAAGCATTCCCTGTTCTTATGCAGCAAAACCTGGACAACATTCAGGCTTGGGCTGATAAATGGCAAGTAATATCCATATCACACAAATGCCAGTCAATGACCATCTCCAACAAGAGAGAATCTAACCATTTCCCTTTGACATTAAGTGGCATTACCATTTCTGAATCCTTCACTATCAACATCCTGGGGGTGACCATTGACCAGAAACTATACTGGGCCAGCTATATAACTACAAGAGCAGGTCAGGGGCTGAGAATTCTGTGGTGAGTAACTCACCTCCTGACTCACCAAGGCCTGTCCACTATCTACAAGGCACAGGAGTGTGATGGAATACTGTCCACTTGCCTGAATAAGTGAAGATCTAACAACACTCAAAAAGCTCGACACCAGCCTGGATAAAGCAGCCCGCTTGATTGGTACCCCATCTACAACTTTAGACCCTATCCTGGAGGGAAGGTCAATGTACATATACTGCACCTAAGTTCTCAGATGCTTCCCTGAAAATCATGCTGCAGATTGTAAGGGAGGTTCTGTTCCCTGTGGATGGGGGAAGAAGGGAATAGCAGAGAAAAGCAGGATGGATGGAAGTGGCAGAGGAAGTGAGCAGTAAGAATGTAGTGCCTTGCTCCTGGATACAATACCACAAGAGGTTTAATTACCTGATCAAGGCAGGAATGAGGAGTGGCATTCCACACCAGCCTGTTGCTGCACATCATTGCTCAGGCTAATGCACCTTGAAGGTGCACCTATCCCTATGTCTCAAAGTATCTCCTCACATTCTCATATGATCAGCCACTTTACAGACATCTTATTGCAATGTCACCCCCCACCAGCACAGATACAAATTCTTTAGTGTGACCACTAAAAGAGGTGATTGGATTGTTGATGTGCACATAACAAGTGAGGCAAGAGAAGGTGGGGGAGGCATGGACAGCAAAGTAGGGTTCCCATTGGTGGAACAGTACCCTCCAGGCTCTGTTCAGCTGTAGACAAATGCTGACCATTGGGAGTCATCGATGAAAAGGACTATTCAGGAGTGAGTTTCAGCCAGCATTTCCAGAGGCAGTGTGCATGATTGCTGATGTCTATGTTCATGCTAAGAGTGGTCACCAGCTTGGCATATCAGACCTGGCAGTCCAGTGAGCACACACAGGCCCTCACCATTGACCTGTATATTCAGTTTGCACCTTAAACAGGATGGAGAAAAGACTTGCCTTGGCTTAGCACTTCACTGAAGTGAAGTATAGTGCTCTCCAGCTCTTGGCTTACAGTTGGGCTATGAGAGGAAGGATGGAGAACAAGCACATGGAACTAGGGGCATGGCTCAAAGCATTCCTACAGGTACCTCCCTCCCACCCCGCCCCTCCCCTCCCCCCACCATTACCTCAGTCAGAGCCCACATGCTGCCTCCTGCCCTGGTGGCTAAGTCTTCACCCACACAGGTGCAGTTGGGGCAGTCTTTAGTCAGACCCTCATGAGCTCCAAAATCCAAAGGACATTCAACACAAGAATCTGAGCAGTCAAAGCAGGGGAAACAAGAAGCCTGAATCTAGCTTTGTTGAAACTAGAGATTACATAAGGATATTCATTTGATTGTATAACACTATCTTAAATTATCACATTTCAGTCACAAAATTATCAACCATAAACTTTACTTCAAAGCTCCAGTATTCTGTCCCCATTGTTGCCTGTTGCCAGCTTAGTGTTCTGCTGTGTTGTGGAGAATGGAATGACATGAGTTAGAAATGAGCAGTGGGTGCCTGTGAGAGGGATGGATTGTTGATTGTGGGATGGTTTTATGCTGGGGGGCTGGTGGGGGTTGGAGCTGCAGTGGGTTCAGAATTAGTTTGCCAGATGGCTGCACTGCCTTAGGTTAACTGAGGCTCACCTGAATTAGTCTATCCCAGTCATCACTGTTGCCATGTAAGCAGCCATAGCTGGCTTCATCACATCAGGCTCCTCATTCTCCTTTCCTCCTCTAGTTTCTCCTCCTGTGCAGATGCAGAATGATCATCATTTTCCTTCTCCTGGAGCTCCAGTCCTTGCCGCTGTGCAGTGATGTGCAAGGGGCAGCACATCATGTTCATTCTGGAAACTCTGGCTGGTGCATCCTGAAGGTCGCCTCCTGATGCGCCCAGGCATCTGAATCACATCTTCAGCATCATGATGGCTTGCTCATTGAAACCTCTAGGGCTCTAAATGGCTCCTGAGCATCAGTGGTAGGGCTGCTCAAATGCAGCATTAATGGCATCTTGGAAGATAGCCCATGTCTCCAAGGAGCCATCTGCTCATGCTGTTTAGAGATGTGAATATCTGTTGGAGACTTGACTGGTGTAGGATGAGGGCATCATTGCAACCCCCAAACATGCATGGTGACCTTTTAGTGGTTGCACACCAGCTGAGCAATAAGCCAGAAATTAAGTGATATGGTGACCTTGACTGCCACTGGCAGGAGGCCTTCTTCCAGGATGAGTTTGGAATATTGGCTGAAAGGTATGAATCTGTGAGTATGACTATGTCATGTTGTTGCCTGGCTACTTAACAACTTCATTTATTATGCATTCTACTGAAGGTTCCATTGTGATTCCAGTGAAAGTTTAAAGTACTGGTGGCGGACATGTTCTTTGATTTGATGAACAATAGCAGAGACCTGTGCCCAATGTGCAGCCCAACAGGTTTAATCCTATGGACTACTGGTCAGTGAAAGAGCGAGGTGCCTCCTTCCCGGACCCCCTGTGCCATTTGGAGGCCCCCTCCCACTGTTTAGCCATCCCTGCCCTGTCCAACATGCCCCCCTACTTGCAAACCTAGTCCAGGTCACATCCTGCACTTACTTGGGTTTCAAGGCATCCATGGTTCCACTTCCTCCTGGGCCTCCTGCAATACCAGTTCTAGCCACCGATCTAGGTGTGGCTCATAGCTGCAGGCTCCTGATTGGCTGGCAGCTCAAAGAGGGTGGACTTCCTTCTGGAGGCAGGTGGAAGTCTTGCTTCATGATAATTAAATGGCCGACACCCAAAATATTAAAGTGGGGCAAGCTGGCCAAGCAGATTGGGCTCATCCCAAACATTAACCTTTGGCTGTGGTGAATACACCCTCAGTATATCATCTAGCTTGTGGTAATTTCAGTCTTAATTAAAGACTCTAAAATATTTTTTTCTACCACAGATGCTAAACTAACTAACTTGTAATTACCCAGATTTGCTCTGCCTCCCTTTTTAAAATGGTTTAAATTGGCTACTTTCCAATCCTCCAGCTAACCTCCACACTCAATGGAGTCCTGAAAAATATTTTGTGCAGTCTTGACAATTTCCACCTCCCCTTCCATTAGGATTCTAGGATGTATCCCCGTCAGCTCTGATGCATTGTCTGTCTTTATCTAAATAACTTATTTAAAATTTTACTTCTGCCCATCATAATGTTAATTATGTTCTCAATTCCGAATTCACTTCCTTGCAATATCCTTATCTTTCATAGCTACCAAAGTAAAGTACTTATTAAATATCTATGCCATTTTTGATCATTATTTACAGTTTGACAGTTCTTTGCTCTTGGAGGCCCCACCTTGTTTTTAACTATTTTTTTTTATTGATAGACTTATAAAATACTTATCAGGCTTTTTATGATGTTTTTTGAAACCTACCTTAGTTTTCTATGAAAGGGGCAGGCACAGTTAAAACCAGGAGGCTTTTATTTTGCATGGCTAATGAAGCAGGATTGTTATCTGGACACCTTCTGGTGGCGAATAGTACGATTTTAAACTACAAAATGTGAGCCAGAATCTGTGTTTGTTTGCTGATGATTTGCAAAGAGGTTCTGTTCTCTGTAAAGGAGTACATGCCGTTGTTCCAAGAGTGAGGCAGCAATAGCCCAACCATCCCTACAGTGTGACTTGGAATGAGCTGGAAAATACTTGGCACTGTCAGTAGAGCAAGAGAGATATCTGGTGTGAGTATGAAGAAAAGATGCTGCAGCAGTAGGGAGATGGCTTGATTGAGCAGCTTCTCTTTTTATTCCTGTTGGCGTGGAATGGTTGAACCATCAGACAGAGGGAGGGGCTTCCAACTCTGTCGTAAAAAAGGTGTTTGAGTTTCAGCACACAAAGGTGTGAATGATTTCAGCAGCTGTCGTGCATTTTGTGGTTGTTTCCCCATGTCTGTCTACAAATAAGCTATGGGCTTGACCTAAATAGCCAAGTGGTTATAGTACTGGGTTTGTAACCTCAAGATCAAAAGTTCAAATCTCACAATGGCAAACTATGAAACAATGTAACTTCATCTGGAACAGCTGGAAATGGGTTTGTACTTGAAAGAGTTACAAATAAGCTATTTCACAAAAAAAGTAGATGGAATAACACTGAACACTACCTCCATCACAATAACATTAAGGAATAAGCATTGTGCAAAAGGACAGAAGTTCTGTTCAAAAAAACCAAAAATAAGGATCTTTCTAATTGGCAATACCAGCCTGTCTGCCTTTTCCTAAAGACAGAAAGTGCCTAAGTGGGAGTTGTGGGATCAATATAACACTTGGATGTGAAAATGGTCAGCAGGGTGGGCAGAATCTGGAGAGAGAAACAGGATTAACATACTAAATTTTAACACTTTGATCTGCTCACAGCAGGAGAAACTGGTAGCTGGTCAGGAACACAAAGGTTTGTGCTGTGGGTTTCTCAGTGGTCCTCTAACTGAGCCACAGCATTAGCATCCCACTTCTGGGTTTCCTAACCAATCATAGTAGACAGTCATGGTGTTGACCCAAAACTGGGTGTTGGAAATTCACTATTTTTATGAATCCTACATGGGTGAGAATGTCAAGAGAGAGCCAGCTGCCTGACAGATGGAGTGTCAGTGAAGACTGGCTGCCCCATGGTTCTCAGATGGATCCCTGGAAATCATGCTGCAAGCTCTGTTCTGCTAAAATGTGAGGAAGAAGGGTGCCGTGAAACAATCAGACCTGGCTAGAAGTAATGTTCCCTCACTCATGGATACAATGCCAGAAGAGGTTTAATGACCTATACATTCAAATGCAGACTTCCTCTCTATGCCTTCCCCAGCTTTCTCCTGCACATTACTCCTCAGACCAACAAACTTGTAGATGCACACATGCCTTCTTTGTCATGACACCTTTGCACATCTCCATCTGACTGGCCACCACTAACATTCACCATCATCTTACACCCATCCCTATCAGTGACCCTCCAAAAATGTTGTCCTTCCATCCTCTTGAAACAATCCACAGCTTAAACACCTTGATTTCTTCTTGGAGAAGATAATACAGGACAGCATGGAGAGACAGAAAACCAGGAGTGGCCCAAAGGTCATAACAACCCTGACAGAAACACAAGAGGAAGCACTAGAGAGAAGCTGAGTCTTGGTGTGCCTGGCTATTAGAGAGGTAGGGATCTTACAGTTACCTGGTAACAGAATTAAATTTAGCACTGCCAATGGCAGACTACACTCACTCACATAGATTTGATGTCACTAGCAACTGATATATGATGATCAGCATAATGACGACTTAGAGCTTTCTCACCTTGTCAGCTCTAATTCATGTTTTTCATTTCCCACAGGTCCCAGAAGTGTTGCTGAGCAGCCAGCGCTGGAGGAGGATGAAAACCCCTCAGAGGAGGGCACTCACTCTGAGGAAGCACCAACTCATGTGCGCCCTCCCCCATCTCAAATACACACGCCTTGGTGAAGCCACAAAAACAGGGAGTTGGATAGTCAGATGTTGAAGTGCACATCACAAATCAGCACGGGCAGATGCTGGAGACAGCTATACAGTGAAGGGTGCACATCGACAACCCAAGCTCTGTTCAGCCGGATGCAAATGCTGAGCTTTGGGAGTCATCAATGAAGAGGACAGTTCTGACGCAGCAGCAGAAAATGTGTGAGGCTCTGTCAGCATTTCCAGCTGCACTGTGCACGATTGGAGAGAGATTGAAGGATTCCATTTCTAGCCTGAGTTCTACGATGTCTTAGACATTCACACTGAGTCTCCATCCATGCCACCCGAATGGATCATCAGACATGGTAGTACACTGAGTAAATGCAGGAGCTCATCAATGGCCAGCAGACTCAGACTCTACACCTTAAGCAGGATGGAGGAAATCCTCATCTTGGCCTGCCTCACTGAAGTGCAGCAGAGTGTTCACCAGCTTTTGGCTTCCAGAGGAGTGTGGGCGGGCCATGAGAGGGAAGAAGGAGAAACGACAGATGGAAGTGGGGGCTCTGCTCAAAGTGCTTCCTCTCCTCACTGCTTCCCACCACCATGTTTCCCATTACCCAAGCCCACACCCGCCCGCTTTGTCAGAGTCTCAAATGCTATCACCTACCCAATGGCCAAGTTTGCCCCTTCACAGTTGCAGGTGGAACAGTCACAAGCTCCAAAATTACATTGGCCATGAGCATCTGAGCAGTCAGGTCAGGGAAAATGAGTAGCCTGACTCTAGCACTGATGAAGTGATTGCACCACATAGGGGTAAAAAGAAAAGAAGGGAAAAAGATTTGTAGTTGCTTAAGTTGCTTAATGTTTAACACTTTCTTAAATTATCACATTTCTGGTCAGTCTTTCTCAACTGTAAATTTTATTGCAAAGTTCTATTGTCCCATCCTCAGCACCTGAACCTCTGGCCAAGTGCCCTACAGTATAGTGGAGAATGCTTTGCTGAGAGTTGAAAATGGATATTGGGTCTCTGTATGTGGGACGGATTATTGATTGTGGGACTGTTTTTGCTGGGGTCTGGGGTACAGCTGCAGTGATTTCAGATTTGGTTTGCCAGATGGCCACACTGCCTCAGGATAGCTGAATTTCACCTTAATCCTGATGTATCCAGGCATCTGAATTACATTTCCAGCATCACAAGGGTTTACTCGATGAAGCTTCCTGTGCTCAAAATGGCTTCCATTATACCTTTCCTGATCTTCAGTGGTAGGACCTTGAACCTGTCAGTCTTTCCACAGGCACTATGTACTATTGGAGAGAGTGGAGAATTCTGTCTCTATCCTGTGTGTCATGACTTCTCAGGCCTTCGCACTGATGCCTGTGCCCATGGAAAGAGTGGCCACCTCCCTCCAGCATCATAGGCAGCAATAAACCAAGTACATGCTGTCCCTGACCAATGAGCTGCAGTCAGTCTGCCAGCATAAATAGAACGAAGGAAATAATTTCCTTGGCCATTCAATGCTCAGAGGACTTTGACCAAGAACATCTGAGCAGCCAGAGCTGGAAAACGAGCAGGCTGTCTCAAGCTCTACTGAAACTAAAGTTATAGAAATTCATCAGTGCAATAGAAAAAGGAAGAGAAAGAAGTTGTACTTTGACAAGAGTAATCACTTATTGCTGTATTAAATCATCATAAACATTATTCAAATCAATATTCAGTGCTGCCCATTGTTGCCTGTCACTCGACAAGTGGTTTTCAGCCTTGAGGAAAATGGTATGTCAATATTAGAAAATAAGCAATAGGTGTCAGTGAGAGGGATAGACTATTGACTGTGAGACTGCTTTGTGCTGGAGGCAGGAAGCAGGGGAGAATGGGGAATGGGGGTACACTGGGTTCAGCATTGTCATGCCAATGGGCTGCACTACCTCAGATTAGCTGAAGAGTGCCAGAACGAGTATGTCGTGCGCATCACTAGCTGTTAGGTGAGCGGCTGCAGGAACCCTCGCTACAGCATGTTCCTCCTCTTCCTCCTCAGCCTTCTGCTGCGCCTCGCCTCTTTTGAAGATGCAGAGCAGTCAATATCTTCCTCCTCCTGCAGTTCCAGTCCTCTCTGCTGCACTATACTGTGCAAGACACACTGCACCATTATCATCCTGGCCACCTAGGCTGGTGCTACTGAACAGCGTACACAGGGACCTGAATCGCATCTTCAACATCCCAATAGTTTGCTCAATGACCACCCTTGTGCTCACACTGTTCCGATAATGCCTTTTCAAGGCATCTGTGGTGGGGCTCCACATAGGTGTTGTCATATTCATAACTTTAGACATGGACTGTGCTCATATGGAAGTTTCTGGAACTGTCTTTTCTTTATTTAAAGTGGACACTGAGCTGTTAAAATAGCTGCCAAGGGGTCAAATGACCATTGCTTATTTAACACAGAATATCAAGCTTCATGAAAGTTCTGATTGAATGGCCCTGGGTGGGGACCTCCCCCTGGAATGGACATACCAAGATGAATATTTTCTGTGGGCTTCACACCCGTCATTGTTTGAAGTTTATTCAAAACACAGAGTCAATGGACTCCAAGACTCTTTGTTTCCAGGTTTACAATTCAACAAAGGAAAGCTAATGAGAACAATTATCCACAAGTTAAGTGTGAAAGACTACCATCTATCTCCTAGTGTAGTGATGACTTTGCACTTCCAAACCATTCTTGTTGGACAACACCAGTATTGGTCATGTGATCGAAACCAGCTTGTGATAATGAGTTTCTCTGAAGACTCAGGGAAACCAGGGAAGTCTGCAGAATCAAAGAGACAGCAGCTGCGGGAAAGGCAGTGCCATCTTTGCCTTTCAAGAACCAAAAAGTTGTAACATCTTTAAAAAACCTCCTAGCATGATTCCAAAACTCCAAGTCCATCTACAAAGAAATTTGATCTCCTGATAAAAAAAAACACAAGTGCCCAGCTTCGTGACCTGCTGAACATTCATCACTTCAAAGAAATTCTGCAACAATCCAGATATATTACTTCAACTATTTTAGACTCATTGGAACTACTATCAAAAGTAGAAAATGACTCCTCTTTACTGGACCCACACTGTCTGATCTCCGGCAACAAGTCAAACATGTGAACTGTTGACTATTCTTTTTGTTTAACACTTGTAGAAGTGCACTATCTCCTTTAATTGTATTTTTCTTGAGTGTGAATGATGTAGTGTTTAGACTTTTTTGGGGGGAGTGTGTGAACAAATAGCCTTCTTTATTTTTAAACCCATGAAAATCTGCTGCTGTCTGTTTAAATTGACCACACAAAAACCTTTCCAAAAAACAGAACAGAAAAAAATGGACAGAAGGGAATTGGGGTTTCAGTTAATCTCTCCTCCTCTGTCTGTAACAGTGTCATCAGCCATGTCCTTAGAGGATATCCCTTGTCACCAATTGACTCTGATTGGAGGTGCGAACATCTGTGGGAGACTTGACTAGCATAGTATGAAGGCATAGTAGCATTCCATTGGTATTTAGCCAGATATGCATGATAGCCTTTCAGTGGTTGCATACCAGCTGAAGATTGATGGAGTGGCATCCCTATTGGTTGATGAATAATGCTGGGTGATCTAAAGGCATCTTGATTTCCACATGTGTGTAATCTATGACTTTCTGTACCTGTGGGAACCCATCCAGAGCAGTAAAGCAGAGGGTGGTTTCATTCTAATTGGCATGATCAGTAGCAAAGTAGGTGTAAGTGATGAGCCCAGACAAAACATGGCATCTGTCACCTGGGGGATACATATTGCAAAAGAGATTGTGAAATTTTACAGTTGTCAATAGCAGATCCCTGGAAGGAGCTGGAAGCAAAGAAATTCAGGGCTATGGTGACCTTGCCCACCACAAGCAATATGGACCCATCTGGTCCACTTGGAAGCATATCTTCTTCCAGGAGGCTGAAAATATCAGCAACAGCCTGATAGGGGAGTCTGAGCTGCTTAAGGCACAGGAACTCTGCCTTCTCTTGAAATCCTCTGCCTATATATGTTACATTGGGGTATTACCTCTGCATACTGGAGCTCCACAGTCTTTTCCTTTGCCCTGTGGAGCAACAGATAGTTGAGGAGAAGGGAGCTGCTCCTGTGGTGCTGCCAAGTTGCTGGTGGTGTTGCTGGTTCTGCTCCTCTTTTTCCTCATCAGAGGTCCAAGTTCTGATGAAGAGTCCTACAGACTCGAAACGTTAACTCTGTCTTCCCCTCCACAGATGCAGTCAGACCTGCTGAGTTTTTCCAGCTATTTTTGTTTTTGTCCAAGATCCCCTGCTGCTGAGAAAGCTGACAGCTGGGAAGTAAAGATCAAAGCCAAAAAACAAACTCCAAGATAGCGAAGTATTAAAAGCACACTCTCAGAATAAATCCTGTGAATAAAGGCCTATCGCTTAGGCCAGCTGTCATAGCTCAGTGCTTAAATGCATTCCAGCCTGTCACTTGCTCAGCCCTGTCAATCCCTGCTGTCCTGTCAGCTTAATCAAACTGTTGAATTCCAGGAAACCCAGGAACCCTATGCAAAGCAGAATCCAGGGTAAAAATGCACTCAATTGTCTTTTAGCGTATGTTAATAGCAGACCTGCATGTCCCATGAGGATTTCCTGAAAGTTTAACTTAAATGTGACAGTTGGCAGACTCCTGCCAGCTTCCTGACTGGTGTTTCTTCCTCTTTTGCCCTTCCTCCTGCACTGCCACTTGTCCACTCGGAAAGTTAAAATTCTGCCCTATGTTTCAAGTCAATGACTTTTTGTCGAATGAAAGGTCATTGACCTGAGGCAATAACTCTGTTTCTCTCCCCACAGATGCTATCTGACCTGCTGAGTATTTCCAGCATTCGTTGTTTTTATTTCAGATTTCTAGCATCCACAGTATTTTGTTTTACTTTTCTAGTATGTGTTTCAAGTGCCGTTCAAGGAATTTGGAGTACAGCGGACTCTGGCACTTATTTGTATAGTTATCAATGTGGTTGACTCTTACATGCCCTCTGAAATGGTTTAGGAAGCCACTCAGTTGTACCAAACTGCTACAAAGTCACAAAAAAGGAACAAAACCGGACGGACCGTCCAGCATCAACCTAGGCACCAGAAACAACAATGTTAATCGCAGCCCTGTCGACCCTGCAACATCTTACTAACATCTGGGGGCTAGTGCCAAAATTGAAAGAGCTGTCTCACAGACTAGTCAAGCAACAGCCTGACATAGTCATCCTCACAGAATCATACCTTACAGATAATGTCCCAGACACCACTATCATCATCCCTGGGTATGTCCTGTCTCACCAGCAGGACAGACCCAGCAGAGGTGGCGGCACAGTGGTATACAGTCAGGAGGGAGTTGCCCTGAGAGTCCTCAACATCGACTCTAGACCCCATGAAGTCTCTTGGCATCAGGTCAAACATGGACAAGGAAAGCTTCTGCTGATTACCATGTACCGCCTCCCCTCAGCTGATGAATTGGTGCTCCTCCATGTTGAACATCACTTGGAGGAGGTACTGAGGGTGTCAAGGGCACAGAATGTACTCTGGGTGGGGGACTTCAATGTCCATTACCAAGAGTGGCTAGGTAGCACCACCACTGACCGAGCTGGCCGAGTCCTAAAGGATAAAGCTGCTAGACTGGGTCTGTGGCAAGTGGTGAGGGAACCAACAAGAGGGAAAAACATACTTGACCTCATCCTCACCAACTTGCCTGCCACAGATACATCTGTCCATGACAGTATCGGTAGGAGTGACCATCGCATAGTTGTTGTGGAGACGAAATCCCATCTTCAAATTGAGAATACCATCCATCGTGTTGTGTAGCACTACCACCATGCTAAATTAGACAGATTTCAAATAGATTTAGCAACTCAAGACTGGGCCTCCATGAGGTACTCGAACACAATCTGTAACCTCATGGCCCAGCATATCCTCCACTGTAACATTATCATCAAGCCAGGGAATCAACCTTGATTCAATGAAGAGTACAGGAAGGCATGCTAGGAGCAGCACCAGGCATACCTAAAAATGAAGTGTCAACCTGGTGAAGCTATAACACAGGACTACTTGTGTGCCAAAAAACATAAGGAACAAGTGATAGGCAGAGCTAAGCGATCCCACAACCAATGGATCAGGCCAAAACTCTGCAGTCTTGCCACATCCATTCGTGAATGGTGGTGGTCAATTAAACAACTCACTGAAGGAGGAAGCTCCACAAATATCCCCATCCTCAATGATGGAGGAGCCCAGCACATCAGTGTAAAAATAAGGCTGAAGCACTTACAACAATCTTCAGCCAGAAGTGCCGAGTGGATGATCTATCTTGGCCTCCTCTGGAGTTCCCCAGTATCACAGGCCTAGTCTTCAGCCAATTCGATTCATTCCACGTGATATCAAGAAACGGCTGACGGCACTCAATACTGCAAAGGCTACAGGCGCTGACAATTCTCCAGCAATAGCACTGATAACTTGTGCTCCAGAGCTTGCTGCTCACCTAGCCAAGCTGTTCCAGTACAACTACAACACTGGCATCTACCTGGCTATGTGGAAAATTGCCCAGGTATGTCCTGTGCACAAAAAGCAGGACAAATCCAACCTGGCCAATTGCCACCCCTTTAGTCTATTCGAGATCATCAGTAAAGTAATGGAAGGGGGTCATTAACAGTGCTATAAAGTGGCACTTGCTTAGCAATAACCTGCTCACTGGCACCTAGTTTGGGTTCCGCCAGGGTCACTCAGCTACTGACCTCATTACAGCCTTAGTTCAAACATGGACAAAAGAGCTGAGCTCCCGAGGTGATGTGAGGGTAACTGCCTTTGACACCAAGGCAGCATTTGACCGAATGTGGCATCAAGGAGCCCTAGCAAAACTGGAGTCAATGGAAACCAGGAGGAAAACTCTCCACTGGTTGGAGTCATACCTAACACAAAAGAAGATAGCTGTGGTTGTTGAAGGTCAGTCATCTCAGCCCCAGGAAATCACAGCAGGAGTTCCTCAGGGTAGTGTCCTCGGCCCAACCATCTTCAGCTGCTTCGTCAATGACCTTCCTTCCATCGTCAGTGGGGATGTTTACTGATGGTTACATAATTTTTGGCACCATTTGCGACTCCTCAGATACTGAAGCAGTTCATGTCCAAACGCAGCAGGGCCTGGACAATATCCAGGCTTGGGCTGACAAGTGGCAAATAACATTTGCACCACACAAGTGTCAGGCAATGACCATCTCCAACAAGAGAGAATCTAACCATCATTCCTTGATGTTCAATGGCATTACCATGACTGAATCTCACACTTTCAACATCCTGGGGGTTACCATTGACCAGAAATTGAACTGGACTGGCCATATAAATACTGTGGCTATATGAACAGGTCAGAGGCTAGGAATCGTGCGATAAGTAACTCACCTCCTGATTCCTGAAAGCCTGTCCACCATCTGCAAGGCACAAGTCAGGAGTACGGTGGAATACTCTCCATTTGCCTGGATGAGTGCAGCTCCCACAATACTCAAGAAGCTTGACACCATCCAGGACAAAGCAGCCCACTTGATTGGCACCACATCCACAAACATTGACTCCCTCCACCATCGACGCAGAGTAGCAGCAGTGTGTACCATCTACAAGATGCACTGCAGGAACTCACCAAGGCTTCTTTGAAGCATCTTCCAAACCCACAACCACTTCCATCTAGAGGGACAAGGGCATCAGATAGTTGGCAACACCACCTCCAAGTCACTCACCACCCTGACTTGGAAATATATTGCCATTCCTTCACTGTTGCTGGGTCAAAATCCTGGAACTCCCTTCCTAACATCACTGTGGGTGTACCTACACCACATGGACTGCAGCAGTTCAAGAAGGCTGCTCACCATCACCTTCTCAAGGGCAACTAGGGATGGGCAATAAATGCCAGTGAAGCTTACATCCTGTGAATGAATAAAAAGAAAAGACATTTACATAGCTGACAACTTTTTTTATGTGCTGATGCCAGAAAAGCCATAGAAAAGAACTTTATATGCAGTATTCACAGATTCACAGAATTTTAATGGCACAGAAGGAGGCCATTCACCCATCATTGTGTCTGCACTTGCTCTCCAAATGAGCATTATGACCTAGTGCCATTGCCCTGCCTTTTCCCAGTACCCCTGCACATTGTTTCTATTCAAATAATGATCTAGTGCCCTCTTGAATTCCTTGATTGAACCTGCCACCACCATGCACTGCAGTGCATTCCAGTTCCAAACCACTCGTGTGAAAAAGTGTTTTCTCACGTCACATTTGTATTATTCGAGAGCAAAATATCAGCTCTATTTAGGAGCAGGGCAGAGGAAAGTCGTCCCTAATATTTCTCAGCTACGGGCAGTTGGATGACCAATGGAATAATTACTCAGGGTGATAAACAATGTTCATGACAGCATTCAATATGTCATTGCTCCTCAAACTGGCTGTGATTTGGTTAGTCCTGGAATCAAACCAATTGGAAATATGCAATTCAGCTTTTTATTTTTTGGGATAAATTAGCTTTCTGGTTAAATAGAAGAAATTCCTATTCTTTTAAGTAACAGGATAGGTTGTCCTACTGTTTGGTGTTGAGCTAAACCAAGCAGGATTCCTGATTTGTGCTGAGTTAGCTGTCCTCAGATAGAATACCCTTAGGCTAAGAATGGGAGAAATTAGCTGGGATTCTCACTGCTGATTGTTATTTAGTGATTTTCACCAGGAAGTGCATATGTGGAAATTGGGAGAGGGCAGCATTGGATACAGCAGTGATTCCTTCCTATGATCTATTAGCCTGCCGACACTCAGGGCAAATTGAATGAGGTTACACTCTTGAAAGGTGTTGAGCCAGAGGACCAGGGTTATGCCTCCAACTACTGCTCCAAGTAGAGAGACCCAGCATCATATTTACAGCCTCTCTCAATTTGCCATTTACTGCCAAGAGAAGAATGACCATATAAATCAGATGCCAAAAGGTAGCTGACATCGATATTAACACAGCTCAATGTCTTCAGGAGGGGAGAAGAGGGAATGTTTTGAGGTGGAGGGGGGAGCAGTGAGGTTCGAAGGAATGTGAGGTCCTTTTTAAATTTAATATTACCCTATGTTGTGTGTGTGCACACATTTATGTGTGTGCGTGTCTATACTTGTGTGCATGTGTGAGATACATGCAGGAAAGTACAAAATAAATGAAAACATAGATTGTTTCAAAGCATTCTCAGTCATATCTGTAACCCACAGATTTCATTAAAAACTCTCAGCAGAACGTCTGAAAATCCATTTGAATGCTCATTTGTGATCTCTTGGTAACAAGCTGATGTTTACAATGACTCAGTTCCTGGGTCAAAACTGAGCAACATGTTTTGGGAACCCAAACTGCAACTGGTCAAGTTTGAGTGCTGCAGGATGGTTAGTGTAGAACATGTTCTCCAACCTAAGGTTCAGATTTTTATCTTTACTTATGTCTAACTTCACATTTCAATAATTTGTATCAATGGTAATCTTGACCAGGAGTTCCATAGCCCCTTTCTCACCACCCCCATTCTCTCAATCTTGTTCCAACTAATCTGCCGATCACCCAGCTTCCCCTCCTGGTCTCCCGGTTAGCCAATATTGTAAATGGTTTTCGCTCTGAACAGGTGTTGTTCATCTCTCCTTTTTGCTGAAATCACCTCTCCCCTCAAAAGAACAACCTTTGGCTCCACCATCCTTGCTCCGCTATCCAATCTCCAACCTCTCTTTCCTCTCCAAGTCTCTCCAAAATCTGTTCAAAAGCTTTGAACTTGTTGTTGCCTCCCAAATCGCTCCCATCTTTCCCAGAACTCCATGTTTGAATCCCTCCAACCAGGATTCTACCCCTGTCATAGTACTGAAATAGCTCTTATTAAAGTCATAAATGACTGCGAGAGTGGCAAATATTCCCTCTTTGTCCATCCCCGCCTGTCTGCAGCCTTTGACAAGGTTGACCACACCATCTTCCTTCAATGGCTCACCACTATTGTTCTAGTTGGATGGGACTGTTCTCATCTGTTTCCATTCTTATCTATTTAGTCAAAGCCATGGAAACATTTGCAATGGCTTCTCTTCCTGTTCTTGCATCACTACTTGCAGTGTCCCACAAGGATCAATCCTTGACCCTTTCCCATTTCACACCTATATGCTGCCCTTTGACAATATCAAGCAAAGGCACAGTGACAGTTTTCTCATATACACTGAACACACCCGGCTCTACCTCACCACCACCTAACTCGACTCCTCCATGTTGCTAAGTTATCAGTCTGCTTATCCAACATGCAGTATTGGATGAGCAGAAATTTCCTCCAATTAAATATTGGGAAGACTGAAGCCATTGTTTTTGGTCTCTGTTCACAGCTACTACTTCCTTCCCTCTCCCCGGCAACAGTCTGAGATTAAGCCAGTCTGTTCATAATCTAAAGTGTCACATTTGACCCCAAGATGATCTTCTGACCTCATATTCATGCCATCACTATTTCCATCTCCGTACACCACCCAATTTCTCCCCGTCTTGGCTATCTATGCTGAAACCCTCATTCATGCTTTCATTACCTCCAGACTTGAGTATTCCAATGCAGTCTTGGCTGGTCGCCCACATTCTACCCTCCGTAAACTTGAAGTCATCCAGAATGCTGCTGCCGATACCTTAATTCACACCAAGTCCCATTTCCTATCACCCCTGTGCTCAATGACCAACACGGGCTCCCAGTCAAGCAACATCTTATTTTTAAACTTCTTATCCTTGTTTTCAAATCCTTCCATGGCTTTGTTCCTCCCTATCTTTGTAATATCCTCCAGAACCACAGCCCTCTGAGGTATATGCACGCCTCAAATACTGGCCTCTTCTGCATGCCCAATTTTGCTCCACTATTGGTGGCCATGCTCTCAAGTTGGCTAGACTCGAAGCTCTGGAATACCCTCCATACACCTCTCCATTATTCTACCTCACTTTACTCATGAGACCATAAGACCATAAGACATAGGAGCAGAAATTAGGCCATTTGGCCCATTGAGTCTCTCCACCATTTATACTCCTTTAATACACTCCTTAAAACCTATCTCATTGACCATAAAGCTTTTGGTCTTTTAACCTAATATCTCCTTATGTGGCACAGTGTCACATTTTGTTTTATAATGTTCCTGTGAAGCACTTTGAGATGTTTCATTACATTAAAGGTGCTTTATAAAAGTAAGTATCTGCTGATGTAATACAAAGCAATAGCAATAAGGGTCATGAGGACTCGAAACGTCAACTCTTTTCTTCTCCACCGATGCTGCCAGACCTGCTGAGTTTTTCCAGGTAATTCTGTTTTTGTTTAGCAATATTATAATGTTCTTGGTGAGCCAACTGCACCAAACCTTGTATTTATATAAGCACACTGACACAAGAATGCGGATGACACCAGTCTTAAAATAGGTGCAATCAATGCTACCTTCAATCACCTTATTTATTTTACTCCTTTTATCTTGGAGAGCTATCAGTGAATATATTAAGCAGCAGGTCTCACTGTCACAAAGCAGCTTGTTTGACTACAAAGAAATGTGACATTTGATCTGCCAACAGAGACAGGTGTCAAACCCTGCTGGAGGCAAGTTTGTTTACCTAAAGGATCCCCTGGTGTTTGAACCATGGAACAATAAGGTCTGAGCAGAGGTTATAAAGCAGCCAGGTTGAACTTCCTTTAGATCGTATTCATTGGAGGTGAAGTGTTCAAACAGTTTGAACTGTTTTCCACATCATAGTAAGGACACAGTTAACTGCTCGTCAATGAAGGTTAAAGGTAACAAACCAGTTAGTCAGCGTGCACAGTAGAATGCACTGCTTTCATGGTCATAACTGTGGAACTCCTTACCTCCCTCACTTTTCCCCCACCCAATGTAATTTAATGCCTTTCAAAATGCAAGCTTGAGTTCATCCAACAAGTGTGTCTTGATTTACTAGGCTCGTCTCTTACTCCTGTCATTATTTGTCTTCATTTTGATTTCCTGATTAAAAAAGAATCATGTTTTGATGTAACCAAGTTATTTACTTCTGAAGTCACTGTTGATGTTTCTGGCTACAAGAAGAAATAATTGTGCATCTCTGTTGCCATGAATACTACACACAGTTGCATCTTTCAAGTGTGAGGACAACAGACATTATTGCCTGGGCTTTATGCACTGCTGATCACCCCTTATGGTGGTGTAATTTTGGTGGTCTATAGTGTAAAATGGAGAACCGGTTGGTTCTGGCAGAACTCTGCTTACATTGTGCCCATTGCTGTGCTTAAGGGTTGGGGGGGGGGCAGAGCCAGTGACAGTGGAAGCACCCACCTTAAACAAGTGATTGTTTCATTTACATATTAGTTTTGGGGTGTGCCTGTCTGGCGCTCCATTTCCTGGCTGCATTTATGCGAGACATCAGATTTAAACTATTCAAGTGTAGAATAGGCATATAAGTACACTGAAGGTCATGAAGATGATACCAGTAATATTAAGGT
The DNA here is from genome assembly GCF_017639515.1 of Carcharodon carcharias. Classification (NCBI taxonomy): domain Eukaryota; kingdom Metazoa; phylum Chordata; class Chondrichthyes; order Lamniformes; family Lamnidae; genus Carcharodon; species Carcharodon carcharias. The sequence continues at coordinate 89,167,490 of NC_054470.1, forward strand.
AAGTGTATTTAGTTATTTTGCATCTACCTTTCTTCAGTTACTTCTTTCTTCTTTCCTGTTGCAACACAATTACAAACATCAATAGGATTTCCTTGCGAAGGAGTTTAGAAGAGGATTGAAGAAGAAATGCCAGGTAGTTCAGAATGCATACTGCCATATCAGAATATCAGCATCTACAGACAGAGCTGAATGCATCTAACTTTGGCAAGTAATTAATGCTTATTAAACGGTGGGAAACAGCTAGACATTTTCAATCTCTCTATTTTAGTTTTCAGCATCATTTATCTATTTATCTTCATGCTGATGCCTGATACTTTTAAACTGCCCTTTAAAAAGTGAAGAAAAGTTTATTCAGGAGCACATTTTATGACCTAGTTTTATTCAGGATTGGCTTAAGATCCTGCAAATTCTATGACTGCAGGGCAGCCCAGGCATTGAGCTGGAATTGATTTCCACACTGAATTCCCTATATTAGTGTCTGTGTTACTTGATTAGTTAATGAATCTGAGGATAGGTCACAATCTATTTTAGTATATTTAGTATATTGATTATTATATCCAACATAATGTGTGGCATTACAGCTGTGCTAAATTTAGAACAGATCTAGTAATTAATGGGCATCCATAAGTACCCACGAGCCATCAGCAGCAGCAGAATTGCATTCAACTATAATCTGTAACCTCCTGGACCAACAAATCCCTTATTCTACCTTTATCTTCAAGCTGGGGGATCAACCTTGGTTCAATGAACAGTGCAGGTGGGCATGCCATGGGCAGCACCAAGCTTACCTAAAAATGATGTCAACCTGGTGAAGCTACAATATAGGACTACGTACATGCCAAACAGCAGAAGCAGCATGTGTTAGACAGAGCTAAGCAATCACACAACCAAAAGGGGTCTAAGCTCTGTAGTTCTGCCACATCCAGTCAGGAATGATGGTGGGTAATTAAACAACTAACAGGAGGAGGAAGCTCCACAAATATCCTCAACCTCAAGGATGGGGCAGTCCTGCACATTAGTGCAAAATACAAGTCTGAATCATTTGCAACCATCTTAGCTGGAAGTGCAGATAGGATGATCCATCTTGGCCTTTGCCTGAGGTCCCCAGCATCACTGACGCCAGTCTTTGGCCAATTCGATTCACTCCATGTGATATCAAGAAACCGCTGAAGGCACTGGATACTGTAAAGGGTATGGGCACTTACAGTATTCTGGCAGCAGCCTCTCAATCATCAGCAAAGTGATGGAGTGTCATCCTCGTTGCTATCAAGTGGCCCTTTTGTATCAATAATAAAAATAGGAAGCACTGGAAAATCTCAGCATGTCTGGCAGCATCTGTGGAGAGAGAAACAGAGTTAAGGGGCAGAATTTTCCACTCGTTGGGTGGGTGTGTGCCCGACCCAAACAAGCGTAAAATGACTCGCGATGACTCGGGCGAACATCCCAACAACATCACACACTCGCGCGATGTTTTGGTTGGCTGGTGCGTGCGGGAGACAGCAGTGCGCCCGCCAATAATTAACAGGCCTATTAAGACCATTAAATATCGAATTAAATGAAATTTTTCGCTGCCTGTCCAACCTTACGGTTGGCGGACAGGTGAAAAGGCCAAGTGGCCCTTAGAATTTTTTAGAAACCCCATCCATGAGCAGGATGAGTTTTCGATCAGTCACCAAAAATAATTTAAAAATTTTCAAACTAATTTCTAAGATGTCCCTGCTCATGTGACAGAGTCACATGAGGGGGCATGTTATTAACATTTAAAAAATCTTTCTTTTTTATTTTCAAAAATCTTCATCTTCCTAAGGCAGCTCTGTGCCTTAGGGAACTTTCCTGTGAGCACCCGCGCACATGTGCAAACTTCCGCACTCGCCCTCCTCCCAGCCACCCCCCAACCACACAGGCAGCACTGAGCGCTGTAGCGCCTGTTTTCATGATATACGTGAAAAACTGCAGGGAAGGACCAAAGTGGTTACAGAATGAAATAAGTGCAGTGATTGGACCTCTATCTTACAAAGTGGAGGTGGAAGGCCAGATCATCCGTAAACATGTGAACCATTTAAGGAAGAGAGAGACAAATCACCAAGGTTTGGTTCCACCAAAATGGGTCTGCATTTCCTGATGAGGATACTCAACCCAGAACTGACATGTCTGATCTTCCTGTAAAAGTTGAGGATACAGAACTTCCAATGCCCACTAGAGCATCTGATGTTCAGGCAACTCCAGAAAAGGAGGTTCCTTACATGGAATCTGAAGTTGTGGAGCTGCAACGTTCCACATGTACCAGGAAATCACCTGAAAATCTGAACTTGTAAATTCCTTACCCAGTGTAAATATTATGTTATCTTGAAAAATTTGTAGGTGTAAATATATGTATAGTCAAGTTAAAGGGGCAGGAATGTAGTATTTATGGTTTTATTTAGTGTTTAGTGTACCTTTAAGAATAATACTTGTTAGGGAAGATCACATGATCTGTACTAGCCAATAGGAGAGTATCGCAGGCTACCTCCGCAGTTCAGTGTACAGATAGAGTTGGAGTTGAAAGCACATGTGTAGTTGCTGCTGAGTATATTGTAAATAAACTTAATGTTTCCACCCAAGAAGTGTCTGCAGATCAACTCTGTCACTAATAGTATAACACGGCCACCCTTGCAACAACTTCTCAAATCGGCAGAGTGGGATTTGACTTTAGAAGCTCTGAGTTAGTAGTTCAAGAACTTGACCATTTTACTGTTGTGCCTACAAGTACATGCATGGCTGGAGAAGTCCACTGAGGAAGGCTGGAACAAGCCTTACAGTAGCTTTTTACATGAAAATGAATTATTTTCACTATTTTGCCCATCCACTTCATTATCCTTACTTATATCTTCTTGCGTGCAAATTTTTGATTTTTATAGGAATATGTATATCCTGAAACTAGATAACAGCCTACGCATTTAGTGTTTGAAGGGCTGCTGTATTCAGAAATGGAAGCTTGGATTTTTAAAGGGTTGTGGGGTTGAATGCAGCGGGCTTTGAAAATTGAGGTACTGAAGGTTGTGTCAGCATCCTGATGTCTCTGGGATGGTTCCAAATTTTCAATGGGCCAGCAGTGGGGAGGGAGCGGTGAAGGCACTAGCCTCCAATTAACAGTCCTTTAAGATCCAGAATGGAATGAGATTTACAAAACTTTTCCTGGCAAGCTTACAGTCTTGGGCATGTATTGTCAGTGCGCAGCTGTCAGGTTTGCCGTTGGGTCCAAATAAGTTCCTTTGGAGATGGTTTTGAGGCTAATCTGTGGGGCCAACTTGCACCAGCAAGTGTGCTGGCCCTTACCTTGTTGTGTAAGGCCACTATCTGCCCAGTTCAACCTCCTGGCTTTCCAAGGAGCTGCCTACTCAAATTGGCAAAGGAAACAGCAGCTGCCAATATGGCTGCCATTTGCCTTTGCCACTAGATAGGCAGCTCCCACATCCTGGAGGAGCTTGATGCATAAGGCCATTTGAAGCCTGAATTTTCCCTCTTGTATCGGGTGTGCAGAATTGGGAGAATTCCCAGCTCCGCAAATGTGATGTCCATAAAAGTGACACCGAAGTTCCAATTTTCAGCTCGGGGGTTGGAGTTGGGGCAGGTGACCCCGGAAGCAGTTGGGGTCGGAGACGGGCTTGATGTGGGTTGGGCAACTCAGGCACAGATAAAAAGCAGGCCTTCAGGAGGGCCCATTTGAGAGGTAGGGAGTCCGTAGTGCCATTGGAGGAGGAATCACAAAATTGTCAGGTGAGTGGGAACTCTGTAAATGTTGTCCAACTGTGATCTGGCCCTGGAATAGCTAGCCCATCATGAGCTTTCTAATGGGTCTACTCATAGTTTACCACACTGATGCACTTAATGCGTGGAATGACTTCGCAAGATATAGCTATAGAGACGGCATCATCTTGGCACCACTACCTAGTAAAGATATTCTGCAGTAATGTAGTTAGGTGATACGCTTCAGTGGATTTACAATAAACAGCACCAGGGTCATTAGCCCATGTGACTTCCCTCTTGCAACCCATCAATCACGATTTGCCCATACAGTTGATCATCCTTGACAGGTCCTTCACGTCTGCACACTGTTTAGGCATAACAGTGTGAATAAGACGGAGTAAGCCAGTAGGGCTGTTAGTGGTCGTGGAGCACAGTGTGCTACCTTGGAGCGACAGCTGCAACATCCATGGCATCATACACGAGTGCAGAGCCATTTCCTCGACCACACTTCAACAGTACTCATTAATGAAATGGTGAAAATGGGTAGTGGATGTAAGCAGACAGATATGAATGAGAGCATTGTAAGGTGCATGGCTCACGTCCCTTTTCATCTTATATTTGTGTTGATAGAATGTCACACAGAGGAGACGCAGGTGAAAGGATGGGTCCAGCTGCCCCGAGGCTCACCAGTCAGGACCTGCAAGTATTAGCGAGTGAGGAGCAGAAGAGGAGACAAGTGCTGAATCCTGCTATCTGGCGCAATCATCCAGGCACCGCAAAGAAGGTCTGGCTTGAAATTTCTGTTGTGGTAAGCGCAGCAGGAGAGCACCAGAGATCCTGGATCCAGTGCCACAAAAGGTTCAATGACCTGCTGCATTCTGGCAAGGTGAGTAGCTTGGCTCACCCACACGAGGGTCACATCTGCATGCTGTAGCTAATGTGCAAGACCTGGCACATGCCTCTGCTATAGCATTGAGGTCTGTATGTGTAAGCTGCTCTTGTAGGTACGCACAGAACAAATTTGAATGAGCACTGTGATACACAGACACAGTAAAGAGAATTATCCCTGCATGCACTATATGCCAGGCTAACAAATTCATGTTCTCTTTGCAGTTGAAGAGGGAAAAGAACGCCAAGATGATGGTCTGGGCTGGGTCAGCCTGGCTGCAATCTATTAGAACTGTGGAACATATAGCCATGGAAATAGCCAGAGTGCCAGAGCAGCTGTCTGTCGGTGATGGTGAATCACCAGTATCAGGTGATAAAGGCAGTGGTAAATGCATCTTGGAACCTCATGGTGATGGAGGTCATGATGCCTGTTCACTGAGACAAGGGGATGTTAGCATGAGAGAGAGTGTAACGATGGGATTGTGTCATAAGGGCAACACAAGCATGGCTGAGGGCGTTGGCATGCTTTTGGAGCATGCTTTCACAATGAGAAGGGCTATATCTAAATAACTCCTTTTGTGTCTGACACAGGTCCCAGCTCTGCTCCTTCAGCCCCCTGGGCCAGATCATCTCTTCGGCATCGAGAAGGAAGAGATGTCCAAGGAGAAAGCTTCACGTCATACTCACCCACACTCGGCCTTCTCAGGTACCAGCATATCGGAGGGATGCAGCGCACATGTAGAGTCAGTGGCACTGGGTGAAGGGCACTGTGCGAGGGTACAGGAGGAGGCATCAGAGTCAGAGATATCTGTGCACAGCCCCCTCAGAGGAGGGAGGTAAGTCACGATGATGGTCCAGTGGGCAGGAATGTGGAGCCTCAGGAGTCAACTTTTGACCATTTGGGGAACAGTATTTAGATAATCAGCATCAGGCGTTTGGACATTTGGCAGAGCTCCCTGAGGCAGTGGGAGCTCTTGGACTGTGAACAAAGGAGTCCATCACCATCATGAACTCCACATTGTCCCGGGGGCTCAACCACATGAACTCTGACCATGAGAGATTGGCCTGTCTCATGGAGAGACACATGCAGTAACACTCAGGGGGGATGCGAGAGTAGCATCGTAGTCAGGAAAGGGCGCAAGCCTCCCTCATTAGCCTGGATCAGTCGCTCACTGTATGACCACTGACACCCATGGACTACATGAGGAGCTGCGTACCCATAACAGGACGATCGCACTGTTGGCCCAGCGGTTGCTGGAATGGGCAACTGCTGCGCACCAGCAACCAGCCTCATCAATCCCATCTGAAGGCCAACCCAGGACTGTGGAGGTGTCTGCGAAAAGTGAAAGTACCAAGAGCTCCTCAGCACCCTCATCTTCTTCCACCTCCACAGCCCCTCTGCTAGAGACTTCGCCTGCTCCACAGGTGCCAGTGATCACGGCAGCCCATGCAGAGGCCGAAGTCTGAAGGAGGTCTCCACCAGGAGCCTGTACAATGAGGCTGCCACTATGCTCCTCATGGCTGTCTAGACTGAGAAGTGAGCAGCCTGACTCTACTTCCTCTGAGGCAACGTGTAGGAGTGCCCATGAATGCAAGGTGGCATCTCACCTAGAGCACTAATGGGTTCACCCTGGTTACACTTTTCAAGTTGTAAAGATCACAACTGAGCACTTTATGAATATATGTACATACACTTGTAGGTGTCTCAGTTTGTATTTGTACACTTCAAAGCTCAGTGAGAATGTTAACACAATGAAGGACATTCTTACCAGTGAGACTGAAGGTGGCATGAAGTTCATCTCACATTGACGTCATCAGGAGCAAGGATGTAGCCAGATATGTGAAGCAGTGAAAGGCTTCTTTCTTCTCTGGGCTTTCACATAAGGTAGTAGTGAACAAAGGGTCAAAGTCTGAGGTGCATCATTGTCCATCTTTGGTTGCCTTTAAGGGAAGCTCAATGATCAGATTCCACAAACAGTTGGAGATCAGCAGGTGCATCTCAAGCATGAATGCTGGGTACAAGACAGTCATCTGCAATGTAAGTGTTATACCTTGGCCTAGGTGTAGGTAACACAGTTCTAGATACCATGTATGCTCCTAGAAATATTGCTTGTCTGCTGTTCCCGCTACTTTGGAAGCCTTTGCAATTGAGGTGGCAAATGATGTGCTTTTTGAGGTTAGTCAAGGTTTAAGGAAGCTTATTGCATATGACACCTGCTTCTGAAACTGGACCATGGGGTTGAATGGATGCTGTGCAATTTCATTCAAAGAGCTGTTGTTGCACAGTTTTGGCTTCAACCTGCGCAATATACCTTATCTGCAAGCATGTACAATCATATCAGCATGTATTATGTGTGATGTTTAAGTCCTAATGGCACTCTCGGCATTGCAGGCATGGTTTGAGTGCGCACAGTGTGGTGGCTTTGGCAATCACCCTGTGCCTCATTGACAATCACTGGTGATTACGTGAGGGTGCCATGTTGTGAAGGGCTTCTCATGATGTGTGTTTGCAGTTTGCTGAGGCCAATGGTTATGATGGTAAGAGCTGTAGCCATTTTTATGTGACTGAATCAAACTCATTTATATTATTTTTCTCCCTTGTTTGGGATGGGCATTCCCCTGAGTAAGTGTGACTTCCATGTCAAAGGTTCTTTATTTGGTGGTTGCTCACCAAGGACTGGCTGATGGCAGGTGTAAGATCTGAGGAAATTATGTTAATCTGTTTTACACGCAGACACGTTTGGCAATGAGTTCCTCCTGCTCAGAATTGCCCCTGGCTAAATGTCCATTCCAGCCAGCTGCTTTCTGCCATGGCAACCTCATCACTCTCCTCTAGTTCAAATTCATCAGAATGGACAGGGGCTTCCTCCTCCTCCTTGTCGCCCTCCACCTCATCATCATCCTCCTCTTCAGAGGTTGGAGCTCTGGCCATGGCATTGTTGTCTTCGAGTTATAGGTCCCTCTACTGTTCGATGTTTTCCAATGTGCAAAATACCACTAATATTCTGGATGCTCCTGCTGGGGCATATTGCAGAGCTTCACTTGACCATGTCGAGATACCTGGTGCATTTTTAGAATGCCAATGGCCTGCTCGACTGTAATCCTTGTGATGACATAGCTGCCGTTGTAGTTGTGCTCACCCAGTTTAAGTGTTCGTAAAAGGCGTCATTAGACAAGGTCTTAAGGGGTAGCCTTTGACACCTAGAAACCATCCACAGATCTGTGAAGGTGGATGAAATAGCTGAGGGGGTTGGGAACTCCTTAGTCAGAGTCATGGCAGCTACCAGGGAGCCTTGCACAGACTTGAAGGAAAACCTTGTTGTGGTTACAAATGACCTGGACATTGAGGAAATGGGAGGAGTTTCAGTTGACAGAGGTGTCCGAATGCTGGTGTGGGACCTTCAAGGTGACATGGGTGCAATCAATAACACCCTGACCTAAGGGAAGCCTACTAATTGGGCAAAAGATGTGGCTCTCTGTGCCTGAGATGCCAAATCTACAGGGAAATTAGTGTGCTGTCCCACACAATCAAACAGGGCATCTGTTCATATTTTATTGCAGCTGTGTGCTGATGACTGGGATAATCCAGACAAGTCTCATGCTGAGTACTAAAAAGAACCTGAGGCATAAAAATTGAAAGTGGCTGTTACTGCTACAGCCACTGGCAAGGCATCGATGAAACAGAGTGTGGTTCGAGATGTTGCTGGACCATGCGTCATTTGTTCCTGACCACTTCACGGCTTAACCTCAGGAGCCTTCGGCACTGGCCCACCATCATACTGAGGTATGACCTCCAATATCTGTACACCTCTCCCAAATGGCTGTCCTCTCTCTCCTCCTCCTCCTTCTTGGTGCATTTGCTGCTACCTCTAGCTCCTGACCTGGTGTTCTCTCTCTGGCCGCCAGCTCATCATGTTGACTTGCTTCCACAGCACCTATGTGCAAAGATGCCATGCCCACCTTGTCTGTTCCTTGGCACAATGCACAATGTGACCTTCTCAAGCATAAGTATTCTTCCTGCCACCTGGGTGCCCAAGTCTGTAGGGGCAAAAAAATTGCCCGGCTGAGTCCAGCAGCCCCACCCTCCTACTCCCTTGGGTTAAAGGCAGAGACTTGAGAATGAATATTTACAACTTCTGTGGCACTTAATACAACTTTTAAGCAATTGTTGAAGGGGATGCTGTATCTCTCCAAAAGGATACCCTAGCTATCTACACAAATCTGCAAAGTTCAGACCTGCTCCTACGAGATGTTGTTTCATACTCCTAGTGCACCAAAATTGGACATGATTGGAGGCAACTGCTGATTTATATGGGCAGCTGCATCCATGAAACCCTCATGTACGAATCACACCTCACCACATTTCCCTCTGTGTGAAAATGCTGGGGGCAGTGTTTGCAGGTTGCAGATGGGACTTCTGGATTTTGGCCTCCTCTGCCATTTTAACAATGATGGGGAGGGTCTCATCGTTGTGAAAATTCAGGCCTGAATTTGAAGGTTGCATCGCAAGTGCAACATAGCACAGACAAGGGGCCGGCACCTGGAATTCATTCAGGTTTTGGGTTCCTGACCCCACATGGAAAACCTGGCCTGGGTCTCGGAGCTTTATATTAGGAAAAATATAATTTATTCATAAAATATCTGAAAGCATATTACAAAACATTTCAAAATGGCCATCACAAAAAGTGCAATCATATTCAACTTTTCCACATAGATCATGAGGTGCTTCAATACAATCAATGAACATTACAGATATTTCAATATGGTCATTACAGACAGTCAGACAGTGCAATGGTATTCAGGTTTTCGACATAGATCATGTTGCACTCTGAGGTTCTTCAATACAATTGTGATACATTTAGTACTCACTGCATACATTTAATGTGAGTCATACATCCCAAGGGGTTGATACCCCTCAGTGCACTATGGCAGAAAGGTCTTAGACAGTGACCTTTCCCCGTTGAGGCTTTGCAGGGCTGCCCCAAGCTTTAGTGAGTCCCTCAGCACTTAGTCCTGGACCTTGGAATGTGCCAGTCTGCAACACTCGGTTGAGGACAACACTTTGCACTGGAAGACCAACAAGTTTCGGGCAGACTAAAGAGTGTCTTTCACTGAGTTGATCCTCCAGCAGCTGCAGTTGGTGTTTGTTTCGGTGTGTGTCCCTGGGAATAGTCCATAGAGCATAGAGTCTTGTATCAGGCAGCTGCTTGGGATGAACCTCGACACACACTGCTGCATCTCTCTCCAGGCCTTCTTTGCAAAGGAACATTTCACAAGGAGGTGAACAATGGTGTCTTCCCCACCCCAGCCACCTTGAGGGCAACATGCGGAGGGGGTGAAACTCCTGGTATATAGGAAAGACCTGATGGGAGGCCCTTTTCACCACCAGCCAAGCTACATCTTGGTGCTTGTGGGAAAGTTCTGGTGATGAGGCATTCTGCCAAATGATTTTGAAAGTCTGCTTGGGGAACCATCTGAAAGGATCCAACATCTCCTTTTCCCACAGGGCCTCTAGGATGTTACGTGCTGACCACTGCCTGATGGACTTCTGGTCAAAGGTGTTTCTCTGCATAAATATTTCCATGAGGGACAGGTGGTACAGCACGGTCCACAGCTGCGTGGCCAGACCCATCCTTTGCAACACCGGGGACAGGTAGAACCTCAGCACGTGGTAACACTTGGTGTTTGTGTACTGAGGGTCTACTCACAGCTTCATGCAGCCCACAAAAAGGGGGCCATCAGTATGAAGGCGATGTTGGGCACATTTTTTCCCCTTTACCTAGAGGATTGTATATCATTTCCCTGTGAACACTGTCCATTTTCAACCTCCAAATAAAATGAAAGATAGCTCAAGTGATCGCCACTGTGCAGGAGTGAGGAACGGGCCAGACCTGCACCACTTACAGCAACAGCGAGAGTGTCTCACACTTGATGACCAGGTTCTTACCCGCAATGGAGAGGGAGCATCGCTTCCACATGTCCAGTTTTCTTTTCACTATAGCCACTCGCTCCTTCCAGTTTATAATGCATGCCCTGGTCTCTCTGAACCATATTCTCAGCACCTTCAGGCTGTTTGACCTGACGGTGAAGGAGAGAAAGGATCAGTCAGCCCAGTTCCCAAAGAACATGGCCTTGCTCTTGCCACGATTTACCTTGGCTCTCGAGGCCAGTTCGAACTGGTCACAAATGTTGATCAGTCTGCGCACTGACAGCAGATCTGAGCAGAAGACAGTGGCATCATCCACGTACAGGGAGGCTTTAACCTGAGTGTCTCCACTGCCTGGGATTGTCAGTCCTCTTATGCCCGGATCCTTCCTGATAGACTCAGCAAAGGGTTCTATGCAACACACAAACAGGACAGGGGAGAGAGGGCAGCCCTGCCTGATTTCAGATTTAATTGGAAAGCTTTCTGATTCCCACCCATTGATTGAAACTGCACTAAAGGTGTTAGTATAGAGCAGTTGGATCCAGTTGCGGATTCCCTCCTCAAACTCCATTTTGGAGAGCACATCCACCATGTAGGTGTGCGATAGTCTGTCAAAAACATTCTCCTGGCCCAGGTTGATGAGGCAGGTGTCCCGCACAAAGGCAATCGTATCCCTGAGTAGCGTGAAACCATCAGAGATCATCCTGCCAGGTACAGCGCAGGCCTGGTCAGGGTGGGTCACCAACTCCAGAACAGATCTGACCCAATTGGTGATGACCTTGGACAGAATCCTATTGTCCACATTCAACAGTGAGATGCGTCACCAATTTCTAATTTCCTCCCCTTCCCCCTTCCACTTGTAGATGAGGGTGATGATGCCTTTCTTCATGGATTCTGACATGCTGCTGGCCAGAAGCATACTCTCGTACACTTCTAGCAGGTCTGGGCCGATCCAGTCCCACAGAGCCGAATACAGCCCAGCCAATAAGCTGTCACTTCCAGGAGTTTTATTCTTCTCGATGGACTCAAGGGCCTTAGTCAATACGACAGGAGTTGGTGATTTGTCCAGACTCTCCTGAGTACTGTCTTGATAGAGGACAGGAAGGACTGGGAGGCCGCGCTGTCTGTGGGTTTCACATCACGCAATCCGGCATAAAAGGATTGGCTGATCCCCAACATGTTGGACTGCAATGACTTTACTGAGCCATCTTCTTCCTTAAGACTGTTGATCACAGAGTTCTCTCTGTGTACCTTTTGGAAGAAGAAACATAAGTACGTCTCATTCTGCTCCACGGAGCAGGACTCTGGCCGGAAGTTGATCTTGGAGGCCTCTGAGGCAAAGAGTGAGGCTTGTTGGCTCTTCACTTCTTGGAATTCCTCCTTGACATTGAACCCCATTGACTGCAGCTGGAGAAGGTTCTGCATGTTTTTCTGGAGTCAAGACATTTTCCTCTGTTCCTTTCTAGCTTTCTGGACACCTTTGAAGATGAAAAACTTCTTGATGTTCCCCTTCATTGCTTCCCTCCAGTGTGTCAGGGACTCAAAGAGGGGTTTCACAGTTCTCCAACCTTTGTAATCCCTCCTGAGTTCCTGAATGTTCTCTGGGGTCAGCAGTTGCACATTCCGCTTCTATGTCCCCCTGCCAACCCTCTGATCTTCCTGTAAGTGACAATCAGCCAAAAGAAGGCAGTGGTCAGATAAAAACACCAGCTTGACATTGGTGAATCTGACTGTGAAAGCATGGGACACAAACAGGAAGTCTATTCTGGAATGGCTGGACCCATCTGGCCGTGACCGGGTGTATCTACGCCTGTGCTCCATCTGCAGGGTTGCTGAAGATGTTGTGCAGCTTAGCATCCTTTACTGTTTCCATCAGTCTGGAACATGGTGTCCAGTCTGCTGTTGGCCCTGCCGGATCGTCCAGTCGCATCAATGATGCAATTGAAGTCATCGTCCAGAATGACTGGCCTCGAAGTCGCCAGCAGCAGTGGGCACTGCTGAATGACTGCTGGCCACTCGCTGTTTTGAGCCAGGGCATACACATTAATTAACCAGAGTGGAGCATTCTTGTACAATACGTCTGCTATGAGGAGGTGCCTGCCCACCACCTCCTTAACCTTGGGGATGATGAAGTTGCCTCCCCGCAGCAGAATACCCAGGCCATAGGAACGTGAGTCAGCGTGGGTCTTGGAACAGCTTTTGCAAGGGATTCCTAAAACTCTATTGTGGTTCTGCAGTTTCCATTCCAATGCTGGCTTCATGGTGTCTGAATCATGTCTGTATCAAGGTGCTAATATCATCAATCTGACAAGTGCATCAAATTCCAATAAGCAGTGGGAGGACTTTTTAAATTTCATTTTCAAACTTTATATTTGTTATTTGTGGGAGGGACTATGGTAGGGAATGTAAAAGCTTCTTTGATTAGGTTAACAATGATCTGACTATCCTATCGACACTTCATTAATATTAAGAATGTTAAGGGTGTTGGATTTCATCATCCAAATATAAACTTGACTTTAATTTATTTGCCATTCATTTAAAGTTCTGGTTTTATTTTTAAAAAGTCAGCAAACATGTCTGTGGAGTTATTCAAGAGCTGGCAAGTGCTTCACTCACTGGGAAGAAGTTTAAGGTCCCGTCTTGGTGGGGACGGGGCCGTAAAATGCGGTGAGACACTCTAAACCTCATTGGCTTCGGCAGGAATGTAAAATCCCGCTGTTGTAAAATTTTGTCCACTGTGTTTTTTGGATGTGACTATGAAGAGTTTAACCAGGTATCTATGTAAACAGCCAAGGTGTTGACTGGCACTGTGTCTGTGCAGAGATTAATGGAGAACCAAAAGCACTGCCTGCATTACAGCAAATATATTTAAAAAAACAGCAAATAGCTATTTATATCAAACCAATCTGCTTCTAGATAGTTACTTCTAATTGAAATTTCATATTGATGTCATAAAAACTTTATCCTAATACCATAACTGGCTTATGCACAAAGAGGCACACACAGGTAGCACACATGTTGATCATGTACAGAAAGAGGAGATCTGCACATGTTGGAAGGAATGAAAATGCAAACTATAATTATAGACTAGGAAAGATAATTTAGTAGAGGTGGAGCTACTTATGGAGACATATCAAAAGGAACAGAGGGGAAAGAGACAAATCAGACAGTAAGTAAGATGAGATCAAAAAGAGAATGCACTGAAAGAAAACTAACATTGGACAAAGATGGTAAAAGGAAAAAAAGGTAATAAAAATGAAGAATATTGAGAGAAGAACAAAGAGCAAACAGTGCTAATAAAATTACAGGTCACTATATTCATGCAGAATTGTCAACATGTTTAAACTTAGGAACAGACAAAACAAAGTCATTGCTTTGTTTATGAGGTCTCAGGAAATGATGCAATGGAAATTTTGAGTCTTCTTACAACTTTGCATTGTTTTCAAAGGCAGCACATTCTTTTCATCTTCCCTAGTTCCCTTAGCCTTCAATTAAATCTTAACAGAAATTCTTAAATTTAGAAAAGACTACCTGTCCTGAATTTCTCTCCATGGACACAGATAATCATTCCTCCATCTTACCCCATGAACACTGACAATCGCTCCTGTAGCTCACCCCATGGACAGTGACAATGACTCTGGTATCTCACCCCAGGGACAGTGACAATCATTCCAGTATCTTACCCAGACACACTGACAAATCACTCCTGTATCCCATCCCATGGTGATTGACAATGACTCCTGTACTTCATCCGATGGACTCTGATAATCCCCCCTGAATCTCACCCCACAGGCACTGACAATCATTCCTGTATCTCACCCCAGAGAAAATGACAAAAACTCCTGTATCTCAGCCCACAGACAGTGACAAACACTCTTGTATTTCTCTACATGGACACTGAAAATCATTCCTGTATCTCACCACATGGACACTGACAATCACTCCTGTATCTCGCCACATGGGCACTGACAATCACTCCTGTATTTCGCCACATGGACACTGACAATCACTCCTGTATTTCTCTCCATGGTCACTGACAATCACTCCTGTATCTCACCACATGGACACTGACAATCGCTCCTGTATCTCACCACATGGACACTGACAATCACTCCTGTATTTCACCACATGGACACTGACAATCACTCCATATCTCACCACACGGACACTGACAATCACTCCTGTATTTCTCTCCATGGTCACTAACAATCACTCCTGTATCTCACCATATGGGCACTGACAATCACTCCTGTATCTCACCTCACAGACACTGACAATCACTCCTATATCTCACCACACTGACACTGACAATCACTCCTATATCTCACCACACTGACACTGACAATCATTCCTGTATTTTTCTCCATGGACACTGACAGTCACTTCAATATCTCAACCCAAGGGCACTGACAATTATGCCTGTATCTCATACCACTGACGCTGAGAATCACTCCTGTAGTTCTCTCCAAGGACACTGACAATCATGCCTGTAACTCACCCCATGAGCACTGACAATCGCTCCTGTATCTCATCACACGGCACTGACAATCACTCTTGTAATTATCTCCTTGCACATTAACAATCACTCCTGCATCTTACCCCATGGACATTACCAATCACACATGTATCTCGTCCTGCTTACACTGACCATCACACCTGTATCTCATCCTGTTTATACTGACAATCACTCCAGTATTTCTCCTCATGGGCACAGACAGTTACTTCTGTGTCTCACCTGATGGACACTGACAATCACTCCTGTTTCTCATCCCATGGACACAGACAAGAACTCCTGTATCTCAACCCATGGACGCTGACAAACAATCCTGTTTCTTCCCACCACGGACACAATTAATAACTCCGATATCTCACCCAATGGACACTGATAATCACTCCTGCATTTCTCTCCATGGACATGACAGTCACTGCTGTATCTTACCCCAGGGACATTCACAATCATTTCCATATATCCCTCCATGGACACTGACGATCACTACTGCATCTCAGGCCATGGACACTAACAAACGCTCTTGTACTTCTCTCCTTATGACACTGACAATCACTCCTGTATTTTACCCAATAGACACTGAAAATCAGTCCAGTATTAACCTCATGGACACTGACAATGACTCCTGTATCGCATCCCTTGGACATTGACCATCACTCCTGTACATCAAGCAATGGACACTGATAATCACTCCTGTATCTTATCACATGGGCACTGACAAGCACTCCTATATTGCTTTTCATGGACACTGACAATCACTCCTTTATCTTACCCCACAGGCACTCACAATCACTCCTGTATCTCACCTCACTGACATTGACAATCACTTCTGCATTTCTCTTAATGGAAATTGACAATTGCTCCTGGATACCACCGCCCCCCCACCGCCCCCCCCCCCCCCCCCCCCCCAGTGGACACTGAAAATCATTCCTCTATGTCACCCCATGCCCACTAACATTCACTCCTGCAATGCTCTCCATGGACACTGACAATCATTCCAGTAGCTCACCCCATCAACACTGAAAATCAGTCCTGTTTCTCACTCAATGGACAATGACAATCACTCCTGTACCTCAATTCAAGGACACTCACTATCACTCCTCTATCTCACCACATGGACACTGACAATTAGTCCTGTATCTCACCCCACAGACACAAACACTCAGTTCTGTATTCCTCTCCATGGACAGTGACAGTGATTCCTGTATATCACCTCACTGACACTGACAATCACTTCATTAGCTTGCCCCACGGACACTGACAATCATTCCTGCATCTCACCCCATGGACAATGACAATCACTCCCGTACCACACTCAATGGGCACTGGCAATCAGTCCTGTATCTTACCACACAAGCAGTGGAAATCACGCCTGTATCTCACCCCCCAGACCCTGACACCCACTCCTCTATCTCACCACATGGACACTGACAATTATTCCTCTATCTCAGCACATGGACAGTGAAGATCACTACCCTATGTCACCCCATGCCCACTAACATTCACTCCTGCAATACTCGCCATGGACACGGACAATCACTCCAGTAGCTCACCCCATGGATGCAGAAAATCACTCCTGTTTCTCGGCCTATTGGCACTGATAATCAATTGTGCATCTCACCCGATTTTCACTGACAATCACTCGTGTATGACATCCCATGGACACTGACAATCACTCCTGAATCTCACCCACTTCATTATTACTCCTGTATTTCTATCCATGGAGACTGACAATAACTGTTGTATCACATCCCAAGGACACTGATAATCAATCCTGTATCTACTGACAATCACTCCTGCTTCTAACCCTATAAACACTGATAAAAATGCCATTACCTCATCCTACTGACACTGACAATCCCTCCTGAATCTCACCCAAGGACATTTACAATATATCTTGTGTCTCAACCCATGCACATTGATAATCACTCCTTTATCTCTCCCCAAGGACATTGACAATTACTCCTGTACTTCATCCGATGGACAATGACAATCACTCCAGTATCTCACCTCATGGACATTGACCATGACTCCTGTATCACATCCCATGGATATTGACAATCACTCCTGTATATCACAAGATAGATATTGATAATCACTCCTGTTTCTCACCACATGGACACTGACAATCTGTCCTGCATTTCTCTCCATGGACTTTGACAATTACTCCTGTATCACATTCCATGGACACTGACAATCACATCTGTACCTCACCACATGGACACTGGCAATTGCTCCTGTATTCCACCACATGGACATTGCTAATTACTCCCATATCTCATTCCATGGACACAGACAATCACACCTATATCTCACTGAATGGACACTGACTATCACCTCAATATCTCAACCCATGCACACTGATAATCATTCCTGTAACTCAACCAATGGACACTGACCATCATGCCTGGATCTCACCCAACAGGCACTGACAATAACTCCTGTAGCTCACTCCATGGAGTCCGAAAATCAATCCTGTACCTCACCCAATGAGCAATGAAAATCATGCCTGTATTTCTCTTCAGGGACACTGAGAATCGCTCCTGTAGCTCAGTCCATCGACATTGACAATCACTCTTGTACCTCACCCCATGGACACTGACAATCACATCTGTACCTCACCCCATGAACAATGGCAATCACTCCAGTATTTCTCTCCATGTTCTCTGACAACCACTCCTGTATCTCACCCCATCGAGACTGACAGTCATTCCTGCATCACACCCAAAGGACATTAACAAACACTCCTGTATTTCTTTCCATGGACACTGCTAATCACTCCTGCATCTCCCCCAATGAAACTGAAACTCACTACTGTATTTCTCTCCATGGATACTGACAATCCCTCCTCTATTTCCAACCATAAACACAGATAACCACACCTGTTTTCACAACAAGGACATTGACAATCACTTCTGAATCTCACACCATGCACACATTCACTCCTGTATCTCACCACATGGACACTGATAATCACTCTTGTATCTGATTCCATGTACACTGACAATCACTCCAGTATCTCATCCCAAGTAAATTGATAATTACAACAATATCTCGCCCCATAGATACTGACAGTCACTCCTGCATTTCTCTCCATGGACACTGACAATCAGTCCTTTATCTCACCCTGCGGATACTGACAATTATTCCTGTATTTTTCTCCATGGAGACTGACAATCTCTCCTCTATCACATCTCATGGACACTGACAATTAATCTTGTATCTCACCACATGGACACTGACAGTCACTCCTGTATCTCATCCAATCGAGACTGACAATCACTCCTCTATCCCACCCCATGGGCACTGATAATCACTCACATATCTTACCCCACGGACACTGACTATCACTCCCATGACCCACCCCACAGACACTGACTATTACTCCCATGGCCCACCCCATCGAGACTGACAATCACTTCTCTATTTCACCCTATGGACATTGACAATCACTTCTGTATCTCACCCCATTTACACTGACAATCACTCCTGTTTCACACACCATGGTCACTGACAATCACTCTTGTATCTTACCCCACGGACACTGACAATCACTCCTGTATTTCTCTCCATGGACACTGACAATGACTCCTGTATCATATCCAATGGACAATGATAGTCACTCCTGTGCATCACGAGATGTAACCTGATAATTACTTCTGTATTTCACCCCATAGGCATTGACAGTCACTCCTGCATTTCTCTCTATGGACACTGACAATCAGTCCTTTATCTCATCCTGCGGATACTGACAATTACTCCTGTATTTTTTTCCATGGACAATCTCTCCTCTATCACATCTCATGGACACTGACAATCGCTCTTGTATCTCACCACATGGACATTGACAGTCACTCCTGTATCTCACTCAATCGAGACTGACAATCACTTCTGTATCTCACCCCATTTACACTGACAATCACTCCTGTCTCACACACCATGTTCACTGACAATCACTCTTGCATCTTATCCCACAGACACTGACAATCACTCCTGTATCTCAACACACAGACACTGATGGTCACTCCTGTATCTCACCCCATCAAGACTGACAAGCACTCCTGTCTGACAAACCATGGTCACTGACAATCACTCCTGTAGCTCACCCTATGGACACTGACATTAATTCCGGTATCTCACCCCACAGACAGTGACAATCACTCTTGTATTTCATCCCATGGACACGGGAATCACTCTTGTATTTCATCCCATGGGCGCGGGAATCACTTCTGTATTTCTCTCCATTGACAGTGGCAATAATGTCTGTATCTCACCCCATCAAGACTGACAATGGCTCCTCTATCCCACCCATAGACACTGACAATCACTCCTGTATCCTACCCCATGGACTCTGATAATCACTGCCATATCTCACCCTATGGACACTAATAGGAGCTCCTTTATCTAATGTCCATACACTGACAGTCACTACTGTGTCTTCCACTATGGTCCCTGACAATAAATCCATTATCACGCCCCATGGACACTGACAATCACTCCTTTATCTAACCCCGTACACTGACAATTACTCCTGTATTTCTCTCCGTGGGCACTAACAATCACTCTTCTATATAAGCCAAAGTGCACTGACAATCATTCCTGTATCTCACGCCATGCACACTGAAACTCACTCCTGTATTTCTCTCCAGTGACACAGACAATCACTCCTGTATGCTAGCCCACAGGTACATACAATCATTCCTGTTTTTCTCTCCATCGTAACTGGCAATCACTCTTGAATCACACCCCATGGAAAATGACAATCACTCCTGTATCTAGTCCCATGGGCAGTGATAATCACACCTGCATCTCACTCAATGGACACTGAAAATCACTTCTGTATTTCTCTCCAACAACACAAGACAATCACTCCTGTATCTTACCGCACAGGAACTGATAATCACTCCTGTATCTCACCCCTTCGAGGCTGACAATCATTCCTGTATCTCACCACACAGACACTGACAATCATTCCAGCATTTCTCTCATGGGCACTGACAATCAGTCATGTATCTCGCCAAATGGACATGGACAATCACTTCTGTATTGTACCCCATGCAGACTGGCAATCACTGCTGTATCTTACCCCAAGGACACTGACAATCACTCCTGTATCACACCTAACGGATACTGACAATCGCTCCTGTATTTCTCTCCATGAACACTTGCAATCACTCCTATATTTCACCCCATGCACACCGATAATCATTCCTGCATCTTACCCTATGGACATGGACAATTATTCCTGGATCTCGAGTCACCGACACTGACAATCACACCTCTACCTTAACCCATGGAAACTGTCAATCACTCTTGCATCTCACTCTTGTACTTCTCTCTGTGGACACTGACTTTCACTCCTGTATCTCACCCCATAGACACTGACAATCATCCCTCTATCTCCCCCCATGGACACTGACAGTCACTCCTATATCTTACCTTATGGCTATTGATATTCCCTCCTGTAGCTCTCTCTATGTGGAATGAAAATCATTTCTCTGCCTTTTGCAAGGGGTGAATTTTCAAATGAACTCAACAAGAATTTGCTGACAGAATAGTCAACTATGATTAACAATGCAGCTGAAAATAATACAGTCCAAGGATAATTTTGCTTTGCATACATGCACTATTTCAGGAAGTGTGTGTCTATTTTTAAAAACTGATGGGTACCAGTAGGTGATTAACAAAAACAGAATTCTAAAAGGAAGCAAAAAAGAAAGTCCAATGTGGAAAAAGTAGGTGGGTGGATATTTCAGAGACAAGTACAACTGAAGAGGCACAATGATCTGGCATTAATCTAGCCTACTATTTTCTTTCTCTGCCTTCGCATTTCTGCACACCTTAAAGGAGAATTTCATAGATTGCAATTTTCCCATGTCATTCTGAATCTAAACTGTGTAGCACTGATCATTCTGTTGACTTCCCCTCATCCTCATTTAATGCACTCCATGAGCTAAGATATATTAGTTTGTGTCCATTACTATTAATTAATAAAGGCCTCATTGTGTTGGCATTGGAACGTTCACTCAAGGGTGCAACAAGAACTAGAGGGCACCGATTCAAAATAATGGGCAAAAGGAATAGAGTGATGAGAGGTAATTTTTTTTTACCAGAGGGTGGTTGAAGTCTGGAATGAACTTCCTGAAAGGGTGGTGGTGGCAGGTTCGATCAAGATATTCAAAAGGGAATTGGATTGCTACCAGAAAAGAAATAATGTGCAAGGTTATGGGGATAAGGCAAGGGAGTGGGATTAATTAGAATGCTCTTTCAGTGAGCCAGTTCAGACTTGATGGATCAAATGGCTTCCTTCTGCACTGTAAAGACTCTGTGATCCTGTGAAATGCTTTGCCATTTGGACCATATAACTATAAAAGCATAATTAGCATATATATTGCTTCAATGCTGCAGATCGATTTACAATATTGATTACTCCCTGAACATCCCTCCAATTTAATGAGCTATTATATTTTATTTATGTAAAGAGAAATTGACTATGTAGTGACAGTCATATTTGTGCTGTTGTGTTGGTACAAATCATACAAACACTTGTGCTATGCAGGGTGTTTGTTTCCCAAAGCAACTGCTGTACTTGGAAATCAGTCGTGGAAAGAGGACAGCTGAAACACTTTAGGGATGTCCTTAAAGTATCACTGAAAAGGTCAAACATCCTCACTGACCCATGGGAGACTCTAGCTTGTGATCTACAAAAATGAAGAAGGTTCATTTGGGAAGGCACCAAACACACAGAGAGACTTCATCGGAAGCACACAGAAAGTGCAAAAATTTCTAAACAAATTATCTTCCTCACCCTTCAAGTACCACCTGCTGTGTGGCAGAGGCTTCAGATCATGCATTGGGTTTATCAGCCATCTCAGAACCCATCAATGGGAGTGGAAGCAAGTTGTACTTGATCTCAAGGAACTGCTTATGAAGAAGAAGTTTGTTTACTTTTTCATATTAGCTGGTACGTAAAAACAATTTCATTGCTGTTCCTGATACATAAATGTAATTATAATGTTATTACCTGTAGAAGCAGAGTGATATTTGCCTCCATTCCCTGTTTTGGGGTGAATATTTGAGTATGGAGCAATGGGTTCCATCCAAAGTTGACTGGCAGACCTCCTCAGCCCAAACCCTATTAATAATAACAAATGGGAGGTTCCCCTTTTTTCTTATTCATCTTAATAAAAGGCTTCACCAACCTGATCTTGTCAGCTCTGATGAAAGGTCTACATGCAAAGAGTAACTCTGTCTTCCTCCTTACAGTTAGAAATTGACCTGCTGTATATAGTCAGCATTTTATATTTTTCTTTCAAATTAATAGCATTCACTATTTCCTTTTTATCTTTACTAACAGGAGAATTGGGGTCTGCCATTTGTCTCTGGTTTAGTAGCGTCTGCTATTCTTATGAATGATTTGACAATCTTACATTTTGGGAGTAGACTTACATTATCTAGCCCCTTGTGATATGGACAGCATTTTTGCTTCGTTTGCACATATGCTTCTTCAATTTCTCAGGGGGTGGACCAAGCAAATATGTGGTGAGATGAGGCCCACTGCAAATCATTAAGCTGCTCTCTTTCACAGTGAGGCAAACATATAGAACAGTAATTACGAGTATTCATTTATCTCAAACTTACTTTGATATAATTAATAAAATATACAGTATGCAACATCACTTCACTTCTTTAGATTGTCTTATTTGCTCAAACACAATGTCTTGCAGCTATCACACAGGATCACGTGGGATATATGGCAAAGAAACAGACGCAGTTAACCCAATCCATGCTAATGTTTATGCTCCATTTGAGTCTCCTCCCATATTTTCTGATCTACATTTACTGTTGTGACCATCTATTCCCTTCTCTCTCATGTGCTTGTCTAATTTCCCCTTAAATGCAACAATTGTTCATTCCCCCCACTCCACAACAAGGTAAATAAAATAAGTATGGACTACTGTTTAGTTGCTAAGTGCCTGAAGAAAGTGACCTCAACATGCACACTGCATGCTGAGGCACACGAGATAAGGCACAATGTAATTGTGCAAAAGGGGCTTGAAATAGATGTTAGGCCTTCTATTTGC
Organism: Carcharodon carcharias; assembly: GCF_017639515.1. Classification (NCBI taxonomy): domain Eukaryota; kingdom Metazoa; phylum Chordata; class Chondrichthyes; order Lamniformes; family Lamnidae; genus Carcharodon; species Carcharodon carcharias. Next base: position 89,190,621 of record NC_054470.1, read on the forward strand.
ATATATGAAGGGGCTAACGCCTATTTTAGGTGTATGCTCTGGCACTGATGGAAGAAGTTCATTGCTCATTCCTTCATTCTTTCATCTATTTAGTTTTTCTCTGCCCTCTGTAAAGTAACTTGAGATGATTTCTAAGTCAAAGATCTATCACTATATATATGTTTTCCTTTACATTACAGCATTTCCTGAAACTTCTCTGCTGTCAAAAATTAACATGACACATGAAGCAATGGAGCAGGTGCAGAAGGGCTCAGGTGTCATAAACCTTTAGCTTCTTTGCAGATGGACATACCTGCATTTAAAAATATGGCAGTAGTATGAAAAGGTGTTGCTAAAGGGTGCTTTAAGCTCAGGGGCTATAGTTATTCTGTTCATGTGTCTTATGGACACACACAAATATTATACAAAATATATTGTAAGTCAAACACAATTCTATAAAGGGATTTTGCTTTTATTTATAGAGGGATTGCTTGGCATCAACATTCTGACACTGTGTTGTTATTTAGGCTTGGAGATCAGCATTCCAACATCACTAGTGGCCCAGAATAAGACCGCAGCACACATTTAGCCTTCCCCACATCAGTATTTGCAAGCACCAACACCGTTGCCTGGTTCTTGGAGGATGCAGCTAGTAAGCTTCAGGAGTTGGCATCAGGTGAGTTAAGTAAAGCAAAATGTGGAAACAGGGAAAGAACAGGAGCCTGCCGGCCAGGTGCCCACATATTGTTTTTAATGATCTGTCACACTTTCAAGCTCCAATGTAGTACATGATAGAATTGAACATCCATCCATAACATTGCCAGTCTCTACCCTTGCCTCAGCTTATCTGCAGATGAAATCCTTATCCATGTTTTTGTCGTGACTATTTGAATCCACTCCTGGGTTGGCCTAATATCTCAGAATCACAGCACTGAAGGAGGCTATTTGGCCCATTGTGCCTGTGCCTCTTTGAAAGGGGCATCCAGTTAGGCCCCTGCATCCCATGGCCTTGAAACATTTTTCTTTTCAAGTATAAATCCAGTTCCCTTTGGAAAATTACTATTGAATTTGTTTTCAGCACAGGCAATGCATTCCAGACCATAATAACAAACAACATAAATCCACAACTTTTATTAGAATTGTTCATGGGATGTGGGCTTCGCTGGCTATGCCAGCATTGATTGCCCATCCCTAATCGCCCATGAGAAAATGGTTGTGAGTGGCCTTCTTGAACTGCTGCAGTCCATGTGGTGTAGATACACCCACAGTGCTGTTAGGGAGGGCGTTCCAGGGTTTTGACCCAGTGATATGAAGGAACGGCGTTATATTCCCAAGTCAGGTTGGGTGTGATTTGGAGAGGTGCTGGTATTCATCTCCCTCTTGGTTAAGGTGTAAATTATCTTAAATTTGCGCTGTTTGGCTTTTGACCCTTCTGGCAGTGGAAACAGCTTCTCCCTATCCCATCCTGAGGCATGCAAGATGATTAAAGGATTTGAGGTGAAACATGGAAAGAAATTATTTCCTCTGGTGGGGGGAAACCAGAACAACGGAGCATAACCTTGAAATTAAAGCTAGCATTTTCAGAGGTGATGTCAACCAAACTTTTCAAAACTTGAAATTGATAGATTTCTTTTAGGCAATGGTATTAATGGGTATGGAACCAAGGTGGGTAGATGGACTTAAAATGCAGAGCAGGCATGATCTAATTGGATGAAAGGTGAAACAGGCTCAAGGAGCTGAATGGTTTATTCCTGTTGCTATGTTCCTACGTCCAATTCACCTGTTAAATTCAGCAGGAAACCCTCATCGGTTTCCCATCTGATAATCCTCCTTCTCCCCTCTCTTCTCGGCTCTGAGTGAATATCGGGGCTATCTGTAATTCTAAGTAAAATGGGTTTAACAGACAAAAGTCCTGGTCTAAATATGAGGGAATCCTTTTTTTGTGTTTAAATTTTGCATGCATTCTGGGGACTTAATGAGACTTTAGCACAATAACATAACTTTTATGGTACAAGGTTCTGCACTAAAAGTACTAAATTATATGATGTACCCGGGGTAAAAGCACTCTAGTACACAAAATACAGCTAGTAAAGAATCATAGGAGGAAAAAAGGAATTTTGTTGGAATTCAGCCTTGCTCACCTAGCTTTGTCATATGATTTTGTTCTTTGACTGTTCAACCAGCACAGATGAGCACATAGCTGGCCCTTCTGAATGTACTGAAGCTTGAAATTTAGGATTTCAGATAATGGGACTCATTATTGCAAGTCTCATCTCCCGACACACATCACTGCTTGTAACAAGTGTGGACGTGGAGTTAAGGGCCACAACATTATAAACCTATTGATCCGACGCACAATCATCAGCAGCAAGGGTCTATGTCAGGAATAAATAGAGCCTTCCAAAATGAGTACATTGCTGTTGGCAGGTGGCAGGAAAAATAGGCAAGAGGTGACAATGGAGCCATGCAATATATTTTATGGTATAACTTTGGAGAGGAAAGGAAGGCTGGAGATGAGGTGGTAGTTTGCAAGGAAGGTGGGGCCAAGTGTCATTTTTTTGAGGAAAGGGGTGATAACTGTTGTAATGGGTTCTTTAGATGTCTCAATGATGAGATCTTGAGACTTCTATGTTTAAACATGAACCGTTTATTGTCAATCTTTAACTATTTACAGATCCCAGGTTACTGTCATGCATGGTGCAGTTACCTCCAAGCAGGTTGATTACAGAGTGTTCTCTCCAGTTTGTTCTCTCAGTCTATTGCACGTGACACGATATATCTTACCAAGGGAGTGCTATTCTTGAGTCCCACATTAAGCCTTGCTCTGCCAAGCACTTTTACATTACAATGGCATGCAGGCACATACCAACATCACACAATACCTCCCTTTCTTTTCCAAAGACAGTTTTCCCTTCCAATGAAGCATTACCATTTGTAGTACAATCTTTACTTGCTATTTCTTCTCGCCCAAATCAAATTTCTGAATTTATAAATTCAGATGATCTTTAGGCTTGATGGTTCTTTCACATCTCAGTCTGTCACAAGTGGAGGAATGGTAGTCATAGTCTGTATTTCTGGTACTTGGTTATCTCCATTTGCTTCACTTTTTGTGCTCCTTCGATTTGTGTTTCTCTTTATTAACAACTCGTCTGCTTTTTCCGGACACTGTGAGTTTGACCCATTCCTTCAAAGGGGAATATGCGCTTCATTCATTCCTAGAGTGGACTCAAATTTTCTTTTTCCGTGGTGTCTGCCATGTTCTTGCTGGACATATATGCTTTACAAATGGAACCTTCATTTCCACTTGTTTCACAATTTCAGCCCAACACTTGTTTGCTGTTTTATTTTCAAATCCATTTGCAAGCTTATGAATCTTTTCATTCAGCTCAGCATTTTATTCTTCTAGTGCCTTGCGTTTCAGTGTTGGATTTATGTTTTTCAATCTCATTTCTGTCTTTCCTTTTTCTGACTGCAAACAGAACGTTGTCCTTGTGCTTCAATTGGGACTCATTTTTGGCTAGGTCTGTCTCCAGCGAAGTGTTGACTTGTTTTAGTTTTTTACTTGTGATACTTATGGCTTCATTATCTGCTTGCAGCTTGGAAAGTTCTATGCCTTTTCCTTTCAATGCCTCTTCCTTTCCATTCGCCTTCTTCTTCAGCTCTTCACTCTGTTTCTTGTGGCTTTTGGCTTCCTCCTGGAATATGGAACATTGCAGAATCTTTTCTGCCGCCTGGTTCTTCAATTTGTTCAGAGTGACATTAAATTCATTTTCTTTCTCTTCGTAATTTTCCAGAGGGATAAACTTTGTCCGAAAGAATTCTTGTAGCATGTGAAGGTCTGTCAATAGGTTTTCCTTTTCTTCGTGAAGCTCACTTGCTTCATCTTGAGCTTTCTTGTAATTCAGCAGAGTCTGTTTGAGTTTCTTCTGCTGTGCTTCCATCCTGTTGTTTAAGACAGTCTTCATTTCTTCATGTTGCTGAATGGCTATGCATTCCTTTTACATTTGATCCTGAAGGACAATCAACTGTTCCTTCAACGGTTTATTTTCTTGTTGACCTCTTGCTAACTCACTCTGGGCTTCAGTGCATCATTTTGTTGCTATTGATAGTTCCAGCACAGCTTTTTCTGAAGTAATAGTCAACATCCTTTCTAGCTCCTCACGTTTTTCCATGGCTACATATTGATGCCTCAAGGAGTCTTTCAGGGTTGCAACTTCTTTGTGTGGCTTTTTGGCTTGCTGTTTTGCCTGGCTGTACATCTGGTTGAATTCTTCTGACTCCTGCTTTGATTTGCCAGCTGTGGAATTGAGGGTCATTATCTCCTTCTGGTAACTTTGTGTCGTGTCTGAAATTTGTTTGTTCAGATCTTGAACAGCTTGCTTCATTGAAGACTTCAGTTTATCGTGCATTTTCAAAGGTATATACTCAGCTTGAATCTTGTGCTTCAAATCTTCCAGTTCAGCTCTAATGGGAACATTTTCCTGTAGAACAATTTTACTTACTTTTTGCATGCTTTGCTTCTTTTGAGTTACCTCGGATAGCTTTCCTTCATTCATAGTCATCTGCTCACTCTGCACTGCTATCTGTCTCCCTTGCTCTGGGGCTTTTAGCTCCCTCTCTCTGGGGTGGTCTGTCATCCTTGTTCTGCCCTTGTTATGGGAATTTTGTTGCTCTCTCTCTGGGATCACTTGTTGCTCTTGGCACTTTATTGGGAGTTGTCCTTTCTGGGGTCTCTTGTTGTTCCCGATTCTTTACTGAGCATTTGCTAGACTTTCTTTGAGGGTCTGTGTTCGCCACAACTTGGAGCTTAAAATGTCTGTCAAAGCCTTTTAATATATCACCAAATGTTGTAAAGTATTGCTTAATACAGTGGCTGTGGAATACTTCACCAGCAAATGAATCAAATATGAATAGAAGCTTATCAACTTGTACTTTCTTACTAAATCTTATAGTTCTTCTGTAAACTAAAAATGATCTTCTCCAAGACTCCCACTCATGGGTTGGGTTTAGCCTCTTCCATAACACAAGTATGTCAGGCTCTTCTAATTATCCAACCATGGCTGATTTTTCCTTTCGTGGTTATTGGTTTAAATTTCGTTACCACTTTAAGACTGTCAGTGAGGTAACCACTCCCTCCACTTGGGCTTCTGCAGCTGCTGACCCTCTGCACTGTGAACCACCCACACCAACTTGGGCCCCGATGGGACCTCCAGGGACCATGGCCACCCCCATCCCAAACTGACAAATTTTCAAGGTAGGAGTTTTGCTTTCCTCTGCAATTCTTTCCTTTTTTTTCTGCAGGTCCTCTTCGTTGGAGTTTTGGTGGGCTCGTTGTCTGATCGGGGTCCTTTTTTTAAAACTTGAAACGACAGTGCTTTGTTCTTAAAATCTGCATTATGAACACATCTTGCTTGACCATCATGTGCTGGGGTGGGATTTGAACCCAGAGCTTCTGGCTCCACAAAACCATAAGACCATAAGACCATAAGACCATAAGACATAGGAGCAGAAATTAGGTCATTCGGCCATCAAGTCTGCTCCGCCATTCAATCATGGCTGATAAGTTTCTCAACCCCATTCTCCCGCCTTCTCCCTGTAACCTTTGATTACCTTACCAATCAAGAACCTATCTATTTCGGTCTTAAATACACTCAATGTCCTGGCCTCCACAGCCTTCTGTGGCAATGAATTCCATAGATTCACTACTCTCTGGCTAAAGATGTTTCTCCTCATCTCTGTTCTAAAACGTCTTCCCTTTACTCTGAGGCTGTGCCCTCGGGTCCTAGTCTCTCCTACTATTCAATTCTATCCTTTGAGAAATGATCTCCGGTGCTTGAATTGTTTTTTTCTTAATGACCTTATTAACCCACTTTGCTAATTTTTAGTGATTTGTGTATCTGTACCCCTTGACCCCTACCCAGTGTAGAGGATGATTTTCCTGAAAAATGCGATTGTAAACTGGAACACTGGTTTCACCTACATTTAGCACAGGATGCCACCTTGGTAAAGAAATATAAGCTTATGCTTGGAACAGCTATCCAGAGGCTAATTAAGTAACTGATTGCCTCTTGCAATGCCTTCAAGCATTCAATAAAGAGGCTGCACAGCATTTTGGTGGCTAGCGCCTCAACTACTGCCCTCTCCTAACTAGCTGTTTGTGATAAAACACGGTGTTCATGTCAACTTCAAGCGCTACTTAAAGTGATACTCACCTCTTAAAGGGATACTTAGCATTTCATTGCCATGGCTGCTGGAGTTGTGAAGCAGATTTCTTCAATACAGCAGGAGGCTTTTTACGACACTGTTTCAAGATTACATCAATACTCAAACATTTATTCTGGGAATTCTCTGAGGACTTAATTTAAAAAGAGTAAATGCTGTGCTACTCCACTATATTGTTCATCTCATACGGGTCACGAGAAGAGCATGCTTGGTCATGGGCATCTTGCTAGGGATTCTCCTTGGTCTGGATGAGGATTGGAAGAAGGTCATGAAGCCAGGCAAAGTGGCATCAGCTGCTGCAGGAAAGAGAGACAGGAGGGTGAGGTAGTGTCCTTCCTCCTGCAGTCATATTACATTCTTCCTCCTCTGGACATCTTCCACTAGAACTTTTAGTACTGCACCCATGAACTTGTGTGCCCTCTCAGTTCCTGAACCATCCTGTAACATGCTACGGTGTGCCAGCCAGTGTACACAACACTTTCAGTGAAGTGGATGCCAGGAGCCCACATGCAGCACATTGCATCTAATCAGCACTTGAGTGCTAAACCTATGCCTGCAGACACATTCTAATCAGCCTCAGAATTATATGCTAAATCAGGATTTTTAAACCAGCGCTTGTTATTACTGCAACACTCATTTAGTGCCATCCCTTGTCCAAAATAACCCCATTATCCCTTACTACCCTTAATAGTATGTGCCCTCCTTAGTCCTTTTAGCAAAATGTAACACCTCACATTTATATACAGTGAAACTAACTTGTCAATTGCAAGCTCATTCTGCAAGTTTATTAATGTCTTCATGTAATCCTAATTTAGCACAGCATTCTCAGGCTGATTATTATGATTTGAATGTCTGCAGATGCAGGATCAGCACTCAGGTTGCATACTTCCTTAATATTAACCACACTCCTAATTTGATGTCACCTCCAAATTTTGAATTGTACTCCTGATTCCAGAGCCCAAATCATTGATGTTGGAGACTTATGAATGCTGGAGCAGGTAAGGATCACACAAATCAAAGATCTAAAGCATGAGTCACTGCAGACTATGTGAGATACACGCGGTAAATGAGGGCATCTTTTGTGATTTGCAGTGGGTAAAGGAACATGACATGTGATTGCACTTTGTTCGCAAAATGTCTAAATTGGGAAACATCATCTGAATATTATTTTTAAAATCACACCAATGGTGGTATTATCGAGAAGTAGGAAATTTAACTCATTGAATCCTGTTTTTTTAAAAATGACTTCATTCTAATTTTCACCTCTTTCTGTCACTTGAGATCTACTGCTCTGCTTCTCTGTAAAGCTGCCATAAGCTGGAAATGTAGCAACAAAACAGACTCACAGAAAGCAATAACTCACAGTAACCTAAAACACCTTTTGCCACCTTTTCACCTCCCTTAAGCAGTATATGTTTCACCACATTTCTACTTCCCTTTAGCTCTGGAGAAGAGTCATACGGACTTGAAATATTAACTCTGTCTTTCTCTCCACAGATGCTGTCAGACCTGCTGAGTTTTTCCAGCATTTTTTGTTTTTGTTTCAGATTTCCAGCATCTGCAATATTTTAATTTATATTATGTAAGGATGCCATCTTTCCTTTCCTAAAGGACATCAGTGAACATTTGGATTTTTCCAACAATCCAATTGCATCATAGTCACTATTACAAGACCATTTTTTAAACTGAATGCAAATTGTCAGATTGCCATAGTGAGACTTGAACTCCCAGGCCACAATTTTAACTCTCCTTACCTGCTAGCCAGTTTGCAATTTCAGCCAAAGACCTGAATGAGAAATTAGCTTCCCCATCATGCAAAACCTGCTGGGATCTAAATCCAGGACCAGAAAAAGCCTAAAACCCTTTGCCCTGCCTGAGTTCCTGAACCAGGAACCAGTAATCCAGCTAATGCTTCAGGATCATGAGTTCAAATCCCATCACGGTAGCTGGGGGGTATTTAAAAATTCAATTATTTAGTAAATTTACAATAAAATGCTGGTCTCATTAGTAATGATCATGAAGCTAGGGGATTATTGTAAAAACCTATCCGGTTCACTAATGCTTGATGACGAAAATCTGCTCTCCTTATCTGGTCTGGCCTGCATGTAACTCCAGACTCCCACAAATGTTGCTGTCTCTTAACTGTCCTCTGAAATAGTGTTTTAAGCCGCTCATTTGTATCAAATCACTGTGGAAACATAGTACTGTGTGTGTACTTATACCACATGGATTGCAGTGATTCATGGACAGTTAGGGGTGGCAATAAATGCTGGCCTTGCCATTGATGCTCACATCCCAAGAATGAATACAAAAAAACCCCTGTGGAGAGAAACAAGAGTTAATTGTTCCTCGCTACAGATGGTGCCTACCATGCTGAGTATTTCCAGAATTTATGTTTTGATTTCAGGTTACAGCATCTACAGTATTTTATTTTTATTAAAAAAACACTTCCCTGATTGAGGCCAACACCCTCCCCCATTGGCTAGGCTGTTACTTTGGCCAGCTATCAGGCAGGAATTTGCAGCAGATTACGTAAACCTTGCTGGGGTTTTCCTTTGCATGATCCCCACTTCATCACAATTTATAATGTGATGTTCCTTGGAATACTAGTCCAGCAATGTAACCACAAGACTATATATAAAGACAGCAACAGCTCCAGTTACAGTTACAGGCAGTGCAGTGGGTTCCATGATGCAGCAAGCCTTACTGACTACTCCTCTATTGATTCTAAAACTTTGTGCATTTTAGTCAGTAAATTCCACAAGGCAGCTTTTTTTTTTCTTTGTGGTACTGCTTCAATATCTGGGGAGTTGTGAATGCTGCTGAACATTGTGCAATCATTAGTGAACATCCCCATTCCCAACATTATGATGGAGGTAAGGTCATTGATGAAGCAGCTGAAGATGGTTGGGCCTTGGATATTACCGTCAGGAACTCCTGCAGTGTTGTCCTGGGGCTTAGATGATTGGCCTCCAACAACCACAACCATCTTCCTTTGTGCTGGATACGATTTCAACCAGTGGAGAGGTTTCCCCTGATTCCCATTGACTTCAATTTTACTCGAGCTTCTCAATGTCACACTAGGTCAAATGGTGCCCTGATGTCAAAGGCAGTAATCTCACATCCTGAGTTTGGTTCTTTTGCCCATGTTAGGTCCAAACTGTAATGAGGTCAGGAGCTGAAAAGCCCAGGTAGAACTCAAGTTGAGCACCTGTGAGCAGTTTATTGCTGTGTAAGTGCCGCTTGATTGCACTGTTGACAACACCTTCCATTGTTTTGCTGATGATCGAGAGTAGGCTGATGCTGGACTAATTGGCTGGATTAAATTTGTCCTACTTTGTATGGACAGGACATACCTCGGCAGTTTTCCACATGTTGGGGTAGGTGCCATCTGTACTGGAACAGCTTAACTTGGGACTCAGTTGTTTCTGCAGCATACGTCTTCAGTACCACACTAGAGTGTTGCCAGGGCCCGACATATTTACTGTATCCTGTGCCTTCATCGGTTTCTTGACATCGTGTGGAATGAATCAAATTGGTTAAAAACTGGTATCTGTGATGCTGGGGACCTTAGGAGGAGGCCGGGATGGATCATCCACTCAGAACTTCGGGCTGAAAATGATTGCAAATGTTTCAGTCTTGTCTTTTGCACTGATGTACTGGGCTCCACCAACATTGAGGATGAGGATATTTGTGGAGCCTACTGTTCTGGCTAGTTGTTTAAATATCCACCACCATTCATGACTGAATGTGGCAAGACTGCAAAGTTATGATCTGATCTGTTGGTTTTGGGATTGCTTAGCTCTCTATATTGCATGTTCCTTCTACTGTTTAGCATACATTTAGTCCTGTGTTGTAGCATTATACTTTTAGTCATACCTGAGCTGCTACTGGCTTGTTCTCCTGCACTTCTCATTGAACCATGACTGATTCCCTGGCTTGATGATAATGGTAGAGTAAGGGATATGCTGAGCCACGAGGTTACAGATTGTGGTTGAATGCAATTCTGCTGCTGATGTTGGACCACAGCGCCTCATGGATACCCATGGTTTGAGCTGCGGGATCAGAATCCATCTCATTTAGCATGCTGTTAGTGTCACAAGATATGGTGGATGCTATTCTCAGTGTGAAGACAGGATTTTGTCTCCACAAGGACAGCGCGGTGGTCACTCATACAATACTGTCATGGACAGATGCATCTGCGACAGATAGATTGGAGAGGGTTAGGTCAAGTAAATCTTTCCCTCTTGTTGATTTCCACACCACCTGTCACAGGCCCAGTTGGACAGATATGTCCTTCAGGATTTGAACAGTTTGGTCAGTGATGGTGCTACTCTTGGTGATGGGCAGTGAAGACCCTCACCCAGAGTACAAATTTGGTCCACTGCCACCCTCAGTGCTTCTTCCAAGTGGTGTTCAACATGGAGAAGCTTATTTAAGACAATACAGTAATTATCCTTCTTTTGAATACGACCTTCACAAAATTAATTCATTATTCATTATTTCCCTCCTCTGACACAGCAATCAAAACTCCCTAATGGAAGATATTGTTAAAATGGCTCATGTTACAGCCTTGGCTTACAGAATTAATTAAACTGGATCCTGGTAACTAGTAAACCTCCTGAAAGTTCTGTTTGAAAATTGATGCTCATTTAATGAAAGGCAATGGAGTATTTACTGCATCCTTCCCCAGCCCTAATTAATTCATATCAGTGAGCCTATAAACCTGTTTGGTCACAGCAAGTTTATTGCTGCTTCATGTACAGTTTTTGAAATTTGTATTCCCTTACCATCCTCAAGCCAGTAAACTTAGAGTTTAGGTTTTAATATTTTCATAACTGGAGAGCTCTGGTTTAAGACTTGGATTTATGCAAAGTCTTTTCATTTTCCCTCCCTCCATATTCTTCCACAGTATTAACAGTTGAAAATATTGTTTTCCACATTCGTCAGAATATAAAACATTCATTGCAAAAAGAGAACAAAGATATTTATCTTGACTTTCGGCTTCATTGCCTAAACTTTTATTTCATATGAATGATGGAATTTGCATTCCCTTCAACCAAGCATTGAAAACTCATAAAATATCAATAATAGATTGGCAACGTTGCACACCGACCTGAAAATCTTGAAACCAGCTGAATGGGGAAGTTTATCAGTTGAATTCCTGCACAGCCTGAACAATTATAAATTGTATTTTGTGTTCATACTGGTCTCTTGCACCTTTTCCTATTTTGTGTACATTATGATTTCAATGAATAACATGTTCATCAAAAATTGCTTGTCAAGCTTCATGGTCTGGATAAAAAATTTAGGGCACAGAAGGAGACCATTTGGCCCATCGTATCATGCCAATCAAAAAAGAGTTATTCAGACTAATAACACTTTCCTTGCTCCTGGTCTGTAGCTCTGTAGGTTACAGTTCTCAACATACATATCCAAGTTTTTTTTTTAATTGGATGAGGGTTGCTACCTCTACAACCCTTTCAGACAGTGAGTTTCAGAGCCTCCCCATCCGCTGTGTGAAAAAAATCTCCTCAACTCTCCTCTAATCCTTTAGATTACTTAAAATTCATGCCACTTGGTTATTGACATCTCTGCGAAGGGAAATACGTCCTTCCTATCCATTCCAACTATGTCCTTTATAATTTTGTTCACCTCAATTCAATCTCCCCTCATTTCCTCTGTTCAAAAGAAAAAATGCTCAGTCAATTCAATCTTTCCTCATAGCTAAAATTCTTAGGGCTGAATTTTCTAGTTGGCAGGTGGGCGGAGTGGGAGCGGGCCTGGGCTGGGGCGGGGGCAGGTGTGGACCTGATTGCTGCCTGTGCTCAGGTCCACGCTGCCATTTTATATGGGTAGGCCAATTAAGGCCCGCCCAGCGTAATGCACCACTCTCAAGAATAGCGGGAGTGGGTGGGTGGCGATGGGAGTGCACTGTCTGCCGGGTCCAATGGCAACCCGGCGGCCTGTTTATATGAAGCGCTGACAGCCTTTGCAAGGCTGCTCACAATGGCAATTGCAGGCCAGTCTGAAGGGTAGGGCAGTGGAGCAGGCCAGGCTGGAGGGTAGGGCAGGAGATCAGGCTAGTCTGGAGGGTAGGGCAGTGGAGCAGGCCAGGCTGGAGGGTAGGGCAGGAGAGCAGGCTAGTCTGGAAGGTAGGGCAGTGGAGCAGGCCAGGCTGGAGGGTAGGGCAGGAGAGCAGGCTAGTCTGGAAGGTAGGGCAGGAGAGCAGGCCCGGCTGGAGGGTAGGGCAGTGGAGCACTGTGCCCCTTGTTTTTTGGATGACGGCCTTGCGGCCCTCCTCGAGGAGGTGGCAGCACAGAGGGAGATGCTGGTTCCCCAGGATGGGAGGAGGAGGCTCCCCTCCACATGACGAAATGCGCTTGGGAGGAGATGGCGGTGGTCATGAGCTCCTGCGCCGTGGTGCAGGGTACCTGGAGCCAGTGTCGTAAGCGCTTCAAGACTTGTTGGCATTGGTCACTTAACCCAGCAGGTCGGTTTAACCCCCTGCTGCCCACCCCCGCCCCCCACCCACACCCCCACCCCACCCCACCCCACCCCCCGCCACCCAAGCCTCAGTATCGTGACTGCATTGAATTATTGGCGGAATGTGTCCTTTGCTGGGTGGGCCAGCAGATGTTGCCCATGCCTGGGTCAGCCTGAGAGGATGGTGAAGAGATGGGTTCTGCGCCCACAGCATGTGGTACACTGAGACACACATGACTGTTTTGGGGACAACCTGGAGGAGCTGCACCTAGGCACAGTGCTTGAACTGCAGGACATGTCCAAGTCAAGGTGATGACATGCTGGGAGGGGAGCTTCAAGGTGGTGTGGCAACGAACCATCTGTTGCCCTCTGCGCTCCACATGCTTGCGCCTCCTTGCTATGGAAGGATATACCGTGTGGTGCGTAATGTGATGTAGGCAACATGTGTCCAATGGGGGAAACAGGCCTAATTCCTTTGTGTGAGCTTTCAGCAGCAGTGGGGTGAGGAGGCACTGGAGATCTGATATGTCCCACTCTGGGTGGGGTGGGGCGTGGGCGAAGAGAGTCCATGTGCAATTTACACTAATCGATGCTCTGCTCTCATTTTCAGGAGAAGAATGCTCATAATGTGGCAGAGTGTGCAAGGACTGGCGGCTGCCAGGCGCAGTTAGCCATTCTTAGCCACTTCGAGCAGGAGGCCCTGGATTTGGAGAGGCGTCATGCACCCAGGTCCACTGGTGTTGGTGAGGCTGGGGTGCCATGGCCAGATATTTATTCCCAACAGTGAGGTCAGTATTGCCCTCTCAACAGCTGTAGTAGTGGTGAATGTTTAATGATTTAATTTTGCAACAGGTTTGACCATTGTTTATGGAAGGATGAGTGCACAATGATCCAGGGGACAGGGATGCACATTGACAATATCTCCATGTTAACTCATCCATTGTCTTTGTTCTTTCATCATCTTCAGAGCAGGGCTGGGAGAAGGAGAAGCAGATGCCCCCTCTCATACCTGAGGGCCCTGAAGTCTCACCAGCGTCACACCATTTCTGCGAGGCAGGCACCAGCGCAGATACTAGCACCTCGGTGGGAATTCAAACACCGGCTGGTCTCCCAGGGCACAGTGGTAAGGGCACTTCACAGTCGCTGGAGGAGCTGGCAGGGATAGAGAGTGCCAGCCCGGTTCAGTGTCTACCCCCTCAGCATTTCTCTGTGCATGCTCATCCTCAGACTCACTACTGGGCTCATCGTGTGCAGCCGCAGCCACTGCGTCAACATCTTCATCGTCCACTGCATCCCCCCATTTCCAGCACAAGATTGTGGAGAGCACAGCATTCAACCACTATCATCGAGACACGATCTGGGGGGTACTGGAGTGCATCCCCTGAGTGGTCCAGGCATCGGAAGTGCATCTTGAGAAGACTGATGGTTCTCTCCACCACAGCCCCTGTGGAGGCGTGGCTCCTATTGTACCGCTGCTCAGCTTCAGTTCTTGGATGGTGGAGAGGCGTCATGAGCCTCCTTCTGAAGGGATAGCTCTTATCACCCATCAGCCATCCATTCAACCGAGCTGGAGCACTGAAGAGCCCCGGCACCTGGGAGTGTCTGAGGATGTAGGCATTGTGGGAGCTGCCTGGGTACCTTGCACAAACTTGTAGAATCAGCATCCTGTGATCACATACTATCTGCACATTCATGGAGTGGAAGCCCTTCCTGTTGACAAAGGCACCTGCACCCATTCCCAGGCTAAGGTAAGCCTTCCTGAAACCTGCAGGCCCAGAAAAGATTACTTACTGTTGATAGCCACATGTGTGCAGTCTATTGTACCCTGGATGCGGGGGAAGCCAGCAATGGCCGCGAAGTCTCTGGCTCGCTCTGTCTAGCTGGCCTGGTCCCAATGGCAGTGGATGAAGGTCAATGTACACCTGAACAGATCGTCTGCAACCTGCTTGACACAAGTGTGGACAGCTGATTGGGAGAAACCGCAAAGATCACCCACCGAGCCCTGGAAGGAGCCAGAGGCATAGAAGTTGAGGGCAGCTGTGACCTTTAGAGCCACTAGCATGGGGTGTCCAACCACATAGTTCGCAGAGCTCTCAGGCCCTATCATCTGACAGATATAGCTGACTGTCTCCCTTGAGAGCCGGAGCCTCCTTCAGCATTGCACCTCAGACATATTGAGGTAGCTGCTTCACCGCCTGTATACCCTGGCAGCAGGATAGTGGCGTCTTCTGCGGCCCCTTCTGCCTCGGACTACCTCTTGGCCGTGTCCCTTGTGCCTGCACCTGTCCTCCCAAAGGTGGTTCTCCTGGAGGCTGAATGTGCACTACTGGCTCCTCCCCGTTCTAGCCCTCCCTTCCTCCTCAGAGGAGCTGCCTCCAGTGGACAGATCAGCTCCCATTCCCAGGCTAAGGGAAGCCTTCCTGAAACCTGCAGGCCCAGAAAAGATTACTTACTGTTGAATGCTGAGCTTAAGGTTAAGAGTCCAGAAAAAGCAGCTGGTATGTGTTTTGAAGTATTGCAGATCACACAGGCAAGTTTCAAAAACTTTCAAATATAAATACCTGACTGTGCACACTCGCGACCCCAGTGAGCCCTCTTATCCTGCCCGTGGATGAGGTTAATACAAATGTGTCCTACCTGCCTGCCCATTGCGCCTGTGCACCGACACAAAGATTGCTGAAAAATTGAGGGCCTTAAGTGGCTTGTTAATTAATGGTGGGCACGTGTCGGACATCATTGCACGCCCGCCCAGCGAAATATTGCGATGGCATGCGGTGACGTTGGGACACTCAGCCGACATCACCATGCATCATTTTATGTGTGGACGTGCAGAGCCCGCCCCCCCGCACGCTAATGGAAAAATTCTGCCCTTAATTTTTGTCAAATATCCCTGTAAATCTCCTCTCTACCCTCTCTAGTGATTGCAGTAAGCAGTACACTAGCTGTAGCCTAACTAGTGTGTACACAGTTCTAACATAATATCCCTGCTCTTATATTCTATGCCTCAGCTAATAGAGGAAAGTATGACTTGTGGGAGAATCTGGAACTAGGGGTCACTGTTTGAAACTAAGTGTCGCTCATTTAAGACAGAGATGAGGAGACATTTCTTTCTCTCAGAGGGTTGTGTGAATTTGGAACTTTCTTCCTCAAAAGGGTGTGGAAGCAGAGTCTTTGAATATTTTTAAGGCAGAGCTAGATAGATTCTTGATTAACAAAGGGATGAAAGGTTATTGGGATAGACAGGAATGTGGGGTTGAGGTTACGTTCAGATCAGTCATGCTCTTATTGAATGGTGGAGCAGGCTTGAGGGGCCGAGTGGCCTACTCTTGCTCATATGTTTGTAACTGCCTTATAAACCTGTCCTGTTACCTTTAGGGTTCTGCAGACATGCAGTCCAAGCTCCCTCAGTTCCTCTTCTCAGAATCCTACCCTTTATTGTTTGCCCGCTCCAAATACATTATCTTGCAATTCTTTGGATTGACTCTCTTTGTTGTATATATTATATTGAATATATTGTTGTATATATTTGTTGTATATATTGGACTTAAATGTGGGAGGTATGATTGGGAAATTTGCAGGTGATACAAAAACTGGCCATGTAGTTGATTGTGAAGAGGATAGCTGTTGTTCTCCAGCATGGTATCAATGGTTTGATTGAGTCTATGGAAAAGTGGCAAATGAAATTCAATCTGGAGAAGTGTGAGGTAATACATTTAGGGAGGACAACCAAAGCAAGAGAATACTCAATAAATGGGAGGATATTGAGAGGAAGTGAGAGACCTTGGAGTACATGTCCACAGGCCCCTGAAGGTGGCAAGATAGGTGAATAATGTGGTAAAGAAAGCATATGGAATGCTTTTCTTTATAAGCTAAGGTATAGAATACAAAAGCAGGGGTGTAATGCTGAAACTGTATAAAATGCTGGTTAGGTCACAGCTGGAATTTTATGTACAGTTCTGCTCATCACATTACAGGAAGAACATAATTCCTCTGGAGAGAGTACAGAAGAGGTTTACAAGAATGTTGCAAAGGCTTGAAAATTGCAGCCATGAGGGAAGATTGGATAGGCTAAGGTTGTTTTCTTTGGAACAGAGGAAGCTTGAGGGGTGACTTGATTGAGGTGTGCAAGATCATGAGGAGCCTAGATAGAGTAGACTGGAAAGACCTGTTCCAGCCGCAGAGAGTCACCAGGGGACCACAGAATTAAGGTGATTGGTAGAAAGATTATAGGGGACATGAGGAAGAACTTCCTCACCCAGAGGGTGTTGAGTGTTTGGCATTTGCCAGTGGTGGAGGCAGAAATCCTCAATTCATTTGAAAGGTGCCTAGATCAGCACCTGAAGTTCTGTAACCTGTAAGGGTCATGGACCAGGTGCCGGAAGGTGGGATTAGAATTGCCAGCTAGTTTTTTTTTCTTTTTCAGCCAGCACAGACTTGGTGGGCTGAATGGCCTCTTTCTGTGCCATAACTTTTCTATAGTGCTCTGGGTCTATGAACTCCACTTTTCTCCACACCAGATCAGTCCACTGAAATCTTTTTTGCAGTCCACAACTTTCTTCTTCACTATCAGCCACACAACTAATTTTAACAAAATTTTCAAACTTGTGAATCGTGTCACTTAGACTTAAGTCTAAATCCTGGATGTAAACCACGAAAAGCAAGGGGCCGAGTAGTAAGCCCTGCAGGACCCCATTGGAAACATCCTTCCAGTCATAAGGACACCCATTGATCATTACCTCATATTGTGTCTGAGCCAATTTTGGATCCAACTTTCCACTTTCCCTTGGATTCCATAGGCTTTTACTTTTCTGACCAGTCTGTCAAAAGCCTTGTTGAAATCCTTGGTCTTTATAGGACCATGAGACCATAAGATATAGGAGCAGAAATTAAGCCATTCGGCCCATCGAGTCTTCTCCGCCATTCAATCATGGCTGATAAGTTTCTCAACCCCATTCTCCCGCCTTCTCCCCAAAGTGGAAACTTTCCACTTTCCCTTGGATTCCAGAGGCTTTTACTTTTCTCACCAGTCTGTCAAAAGCCTTGTTGAAATCCTTGGTCTTTCCCTGATTTTATTGGCTTATATTTTTTCATGCCTTCTTTTTGTTTTCCTAATTTTACCCCCTGCAATTTCTATACTCCTCAAAACTTCTGCCGTTGTGAACTTTAGGTATCTCACACAAACTTTCCTTTTTTACCTTATCCTACTCATGTTCTTTGAAATCTGCAGGGGGTGTGGTGGTGTGGGGTGGGATAGGGGCGGTGGGGTATAGATTTGGGAACACACCCCCTTTTCTCTGGGAACATATTTATTCTGAACCTTCTCTATCTCCTGCCTGAATACCTCTCACTTCATTGCCACTGATTTACCTTCAAGTCATTGTTTCCAGCCCACTCTTGCCAAATCACAGTTAAGTAAAATTGGCCTTTCCCCAATTTATAACATTTACTCCGTTCTATCTTTGTCTTTTTCTATAACTACACCAAATCTAACCAAATTACAATCCCTTCCCTTTCACTCTATCTTGGCTGGCAAGCTACATCACATGAATCCTCAAACCCACCTGAGTTTCAGCTGCACACACACTTCACTTGCTATGCATTTCCTGTTTTTGACAAATTTATTCGAGCTCTTTGAGGGTG
This sequence comes from Carcharodon carcharias, assembly GCF_017639515.1. Classification (NCBI taxonomy): domain Eukaryota; kingdom Metazoa; phylum Chordata; class Chondrichthyes; order Lamniformes; family Lamnidae; genus Carcharodon; species Carcharodon carcharias. The sequence continues at coordinate 89,208,948 of NC_054470.1, forward strand.
TAACAAGCAGCGTAAATAAAGGAGAAGCAGTGGATGCAGCATTTTTGGATTTCCAAAAAGCACTCAAAAAGCTGCCACATAAAACATTTCTATGCAAGATAAGGAGAAATGTGAGAGCTGCTTTCATCCAAGTCTGATCCTGCTTATTGCAATGCAGTCCTGAAGTCTGCTTTCCAGAATGAGAAGGTTTGAAATATTGGACCACCACAGCATGAAGGCATCATGACAGTTCTGCTACACACATACATGAACCTCTTCTTGTGTGGTTCCACACCAACTGTGGATTAAGAGGTGAATATCCCTTACACTTCCTAAACCTCCTGGTAGCTGTGGTGGTGCTGAGAATGCCATCTGTATGTAGGCAATAGTACCCTTTACCTCTGGGAAACCAGTCAGAGAGGCAAATGCAAGTGCCTGATCATTCTTGCTATTGTCAGGGGAAATTTACATAACTCCCAGCCTTGGCATATTCCTTCCATCACTTGCCTTTTGCATTAATGGGCAGGGGATTGAGAGACCCTCAAAATATCTACAATAGTTCTCTAGAAGGAACCAGAAGCAAGAAAAGTGAGGAAACTGGTGATAGCCCCCAATAATGCAAGGTTTCAGGCCCAGCAGGTCTTATTTGAGGAGGCTGCAGATCTCTTTAACCACCTGAAGAGATAATTCAGCCTTTATAAGCTCTGTTTCCGGTGTAGTACCTCTTGTGGTGATGAGGTCACAGATTGGGGCTATGTCACCAGCATAAATGGTGAAGCCCTGAGCAGCAGAGGCCTAAATTTCCCTTGTGGAGTGTGGCAGAGCAGTCCTATTCCTCCTAGCCTGACAAAGGGAAGTTTTTGGCTTGTCCTATAGAACCTCTTCTTTGCCACTTAGTCAACCATTAAAATACCATTGAGCTCTTATGGATGTCATGAGACCTTGATGAGCATATATTAATGAAGCTCCTGCCTAAAACAGGCAAGGGCATATTTTACCCAGAAATTAACTCAGTTGAGATAGGTGGCAGGTGAGAATCCATCAGGAACAGATAAGTCTTTTTAGTTGTTTTAGTTACCTGCCCGCTTGTCATGCTCATTGTCTTATACATCAATTTATAAAACATGAACTTTAATCATTTTGGAAACTTCTGGAACTAACTTTTCTTTTAAAAATGGACATTATATGCAGCAGAAGGTGGCTGCCATGGATCATCTGAATTTATCTGTGAATTCAGACTGTCACACTGTCTCAAAAGAGCAAAGAACATTCCAAGCTGATAACTGTCAATGTCCATGTCATGAAACCATCCAGTGGGGATTTCCTGACTTGAATGGCTCTTTTCAGAATAAAAGATGGTGATTTTCTCAGACCCCAATGTGAATGTCTGCACACTAAAACCCAGGTGTGGCTAATTAATTTAAGCCGAACACCATATTTGGAAAGGAGCTGGTAAGGCTTCTTTTGGTTGTCCTTTTATAAAAGCTTTAAGTACTGTCTGAAAAACACAGAATAACAATTGCAGACAGAGCAGCAGAAAGGGCAGCAACATCTATGCTTTTAAGAACTGGAGACTGCAACATAGTAAAGTCTCCAAGCCTGTTCCTTTTCAAGTCCACCAATGCAGCAAACTGACCTGGTAATGAGACTACAAATAGCTAACTTCATGATCTGCAGATTGGCCATCTCTTTGAGGAAATCCTGCAACAACTCTGGTTTTCGACTTCAGCTATTGAATTCACCTAACTACACTTCAGGAGTGAAAAATCTCTTCTTAACCAGCCCTGAGCTGTGTATTTCCAAGATGAGCCAATCACATGAATTACGAACTATTCTTTTGTTTGCAACTTGTAAAAGTTCACTATTTTCTTTAACTATGTATTCCTCGAGCATTTGTATATGAGTGGCTGAGTGAATGATGTAGCGTTCGATTTTTGGGGTAAATATGTGAATAAATAGTCCTTTTTATTTAAACCCATGAAAAGCTTGCTGCTGATTATTCAAATAATCCACACATTTAGAGCTTAAGAAACACACACAATCTTCCTTTTCAAAAACATACTGATGGCAGACAGTACAGGAAGGAAAGAGGAGTTTCAATTCTCTCTATTCCCTATCAGTAACACTGCTCCATTTCCACTGGTCAGATGTGTTAAAATTCCTTCTTTTCATTGATATTCTTTGCCATGACACTTCATAAAAGATACTGTGGCATAGAAAGCAAACCCATTTAGGAAGTATAAAATAAATTAGATGTACAGACAACCTGAAAGAAACTGCCTCCACAGGAACTACAAATCAAGTCAATCAGTATCAAAATGAAAAATATTAGACTATTCATCAGGAGGGAACATAAGATGGAGATAACAAATGATAGAAGATGGTCATTAAAAAAGTGAAGTGAGATTTATGCTGTGTGTTAGTGACTGTGTAGAGCAATAGCCTGTTGGAAAATGAGACTAGATGTTGTACCTAAAAATTAGCATAAAGAATGCAGCTGATTCAGTCAGTTAAAATAGTTGACTTTTGGAAAATACACAGGAACTCTCTCTTCCTATTCGCAGGGCAATATTTCCAGAGTAATATCACTGCATAGTGGGACTCAGTATTTTCAGTGGGATCTATGCTTCACACAAAAATCTTATTTATAAGTTCAAGAATTTGCTCATTGAAGAAAGCTGCAAAATAATAGCTGCTCCTATCAAAGCTGCATATAAAGAGACTATAATTATACATTTTTTCATGGAGCATGCAATTTGTGCCAAGCCTTGACATGTCTTTGGTTACTGTATGATTACATATTTCTATATTTACTAGCAATTTAGGTTTTGCTTTATTATACAGTGTGTGACCAGTAGAAGGAAAGCTAATGAGCCCTGATTTTGTGAGAATGGCAATACTGGAGCTTATGGTGAAGGCTAATATGCCTCCACATCATAAGGGCAGGCCTTGCTGAATATTGCGATCACAATTACCACTTTGATCATTTTTCCCACCCTGTCACACCAAATGTAAACAATTGATTAGTACATGAGGAGATAGACATTAGAGCTTGACTTGTAGTATGCTTATTTCTGAAGTATAAAAGCTGATGAAGCATCAACTCTTTAAGGGTTGCAGTTTGCTTTTAGAGGAAAAGCTGAGATGATAATGGCAGGAAAGTGGATATATTACTCACAGGGGCAGATATGTAAGCAAAGCAGTTCCCTGTTATACTGAGGAGTTGGAAATGCATGCAGCAGTAGGTACACCAAAAGAGGATGGTCCTATCCAGTGTTGAAATTTACCCTCCAGTAAAGGTACTGATGCAAACTGCATGGGGGGATGTCATTGACTGAGTCAATGCAGTCACCCAGGTCCTTTATGTACCTGCAAATGTGGAAGAGTTTGTTGACATCAGGAGAGCATCTACACATTTCACATGATACCCCTTAACCTTGGCACAAGATTGTGAAATACCACTCACTCTTGGAAGCAATGTTCTTTTGCAAACATTCTCTCATTGTGCCAAAGCAGGATGGCTCATCTTGCTGGCAGAGGTGACATATGTAGAACAGCAAATTGCTGCTCAGGCTCCTAGCTCTTCATCCTCACCTGCTGTTAAACAGTTTTTCAGTGGGGTCAGAGCCATGGACTTGCCCCGGTTTCCTAACACCCAGGGTCTTTCTCCTTCCAAAAAATCTGGATACACCGAACTATATTGTTATGAATTATGGGCTCTATGTTGCATAATGAAAGCATCCTGGGAAATAGCCATAGGCATGTACAGAGATGGTTCTTTGTTGGATATCACCTGAATGCTAGTTGAGTTCAAGCCCTTGCTGTTCATGCAGGTCATGCGGTTAATATGAGGGCCACTGATGATGAATTTGGTACCATCTCCAATGGGCTGAATTATCCCAAATTTCATGTTGTGCTGCTGCCAGGACCCAAAGTGAATGCTGAGCCCATGCTCTCAGAGCTGCTGGCCCAATCAGAGGGCTAGAAGCCTGGTTATCTCTGCAGTGTCACCGATAGAGGTGGCTGATGCTGAGGCTGCAGGAAGAAGAGAGCACCTCCATGTTGAGGCACCCTCAAAGGCCGGGTAAGTTTTTTTAATTTAATGTGCCAGGACCAGGTTGACAGGCCCCTGTGATCAGAGGAGTGAACCCTTCAGTGATGATGTTGAGAGGCTGCCATGGTTTAATTAGTGGTTTCGGCAATCCTGAGATTGGTAAAATGCTGGTGAGGAAGGGAAGTGTCATTAATTAGTCAATTAATCGGTTTAATTGACCACCCATCTCTGGCCAACGGATGGCCATGCCACTGCTATTCCCACCATTGACAATATCGCCTTGACGGCAGGAAGATGTCAAGCAGCCCTTTATGAGGCTTCCCACCTCCCATTTGGTCTCCAGAGGGCTGGTAAAATACATTCCAATCTTTGGCACCAAGTAAAGTTGTGCTTTGTTGACTTCATGCTTTCTTTCCATGGAGAAAGTGATAAAGATATTGTCCTTTGCAAACAGTGCATTTGTCATGTGCTTGATGGATGTGCAGGCTGCCTAATGTGACAGATGTCCTATTGGATGACTTAGAAGGACTGTGACATGAAATGCTCTTGTGATGGTGGACTAAGAGGAGAACCATCCATGTTCCATATATCTGCAAGTCATCCTGCAGCAGCTCGCATGGCTGTGTGACACCTTGTCTTGTGGAACATTGACAGCCAGAACCCTGGAGGGGGCTGAAACGCAGGAGGAATGGAGAACCTGCCTTCTTAACTCCCCCCAAGTCTGAGGCAAGAAGGGTTGCAAATGGCCTTCCCATTTGAAGGCCAATTGAGGCTCTTAAATATTAAACCAGTAGCAGGCAGGGGCCACACCATGTGGGCAAGCTGACAGGTGGACTTTGTTGGGTGTGCTTGCAGCATTGTTGTGGGGAGGATCCCTCCTTCTTGGGCACCCTGTGTCTAATGGAGTGATCCGTCAGTGGCAAGAGCTAACCCTGTGGGGAGACAACCCCAGTCCTTTACACCAACACCTCTTTCACCAACTTGTCAAAACCTGCCTGACCTGCATTCTGGGGCATCAGCAACGATCCTCCTCCTAAGGCAGTGTTGGCAGTGGCCACCTCTCCCAATAGCACTGCTGGTACATAGGAGCTGCTGGCCTCTGATTGGTTTCCAGCTCTCAGAGGCTGGCATTTTCTCTCTGCAGGACCCAGGAACCCTGATGGCAGCCAGCAGACTGGCTGATTCGGATTAAATCCCAATGGGCTCCCGGATGTGGCCATGAAGGTGTTGCTACCTGTTTTATAGCCAATGGGCGGGCCCACTACTATGGCCATTAACTTTTGTCCAGGGCCTCTCTAACATGCCCAGGTAATGTGGGATCTATGAGTATACATCCTGGAGCAATGATAAAGGTGGACCAGGTTTTTCCCCACACGCAGTTGGGAGGGGGAAACACAGAGGTTCAGGCAATCAGAATTGCTGTTGTCTCTCTCTCCCAAGGCCTGCTCGAAAGTGGCATTGGCAGAGCATCAAGGTTAACCTCTCAGTAAGAGTGGTCTCGTGGCAGGAGAGATGAGAAGAGTAGAGAGAAAAAATAAATTCAAGAAAAATATCTTGTAAAAATAATAGGAAATGTTATAATTTTCAAGACATGAAATGCTGGTGGATGGAATTAGGTTGTCAGGAACTGGGAATGTTATGACAGATAAAACAATATAATCTCCTATATTCACAGTTTAAGATTCAAGAGATGGAAATGATTAGTACTCACAGCTTTCACCCCAAAAAGGGCTTCCCTCCTTTGGTGCACCTCATTCAGCAGGATGCAACTGTTCGTTGTCAAAGGGAACAGTTTTGCTTACATGTTTCTGTTGTGAACAATTAGTCCACTTTTCTGCCATTACCACAACTTCTCTTTTAATAGCAATTTCAACCTGCCGCCTATCAAGTTACACATATCCTTTCCTTTGCTGTCTCTCTAATGCTGCCAGTGGAGGATTAAAGTAAATGTGTATCAGAATATTTGCAGCAATCTAAACTAGTAAAATATGGCAGCATCATAAAATTAAATAAGTATCAGGAATATGATTTTAATTTGCAAATGCGCATAGCAAAGTGAGAGCTTGGATGCAGAAACGAAGATGTTGCCTTTATGAAACAGAGAAGACATCCTGAAGTGCACCTTGTGGTATATTGTACATCAGCCCTCTCTGTTCTACTCGGGATTATGAGTAAATAAAGTTACTTCAATAATGGCTACTTATACTGAATTCACATGATGATCTCTGCTCAGTACAATAGACAACAGAAAGATGATGCTGAGGCTGGGATGGAATTCTTCTTTACATTTCATTTGAGAAATTAAGCTCATTGTGACATATTTCTGTGACTTCTAAACTTGATTTTCAGGAAGCTTCAGCAATTTGAAAGGCCCTTTCATGTGTACACATTGTATTCAGGTAAACATGGTGGGAGGAATCATTCCAGATTTGCACTAAGTGCAGTCTGGGATGAGTAAAACAATATTTTACCCACCAGCTCAGATGGCAGGTTTTCACGCCGTATCGTTCCAATCCCGTCACATTATTTATCCATTCCCTAGAAACATGTCGTTTCGGGCGGGCGGGTGGGCGGGCTCCCATTCACCTGCCCATCATCATCTCGCCGTTTCATCTCACCATATTTTAAGTTCAGCCAGGCGCCTACATCACAGTGCTTCCAGCGCATGACTACTGCAGGGAAGTTGTCCATGAAAGGCATGAAGACTGCAGCTCCCAAGTTTAGCGACGCATCACTGGAATGGCTTTTGGATGCCGTGGAGGACAGCCACCCACTTTTAATACAGGATGAATGGTCCCATTCATTCCACCAGGGTAACCCACACTTCTCATCACTCTCAACTCAGACACTCACAAACCAATCACACATCCACAGGGATCTCACACCTCGAGGGACAACACCACTAACTTTCACACACACCCTCACATCTCCATCAGACTCATTTCCTCTGGAGATCGCGTCCTCATCCTGTCCATGGCTTTGCTCACCACACAAGCATTCCATGCAGTGCCATGCATCCTGCTCACATTCTCTTCATCTGGTTTCATGCAGGAGAAGCCTGCTTGCATCAGCAGGAAGAGGTCCCAGACCGTGGGTGGAGTGGCCCACATTAGGTCCCTCATTCACTTTCAGGAGCGTGCCATCGTGCTAACTGGCGAGGACATGGACTGTGCCTACAGTGACGGTGAGGTTAGCGGCAAACACCCACCTGAGGATCCCGCAAAACAGCATCCCTCCCTCAACACAACTGTGAGTGCTCTGTCTCTCCTGCTTTTGACTCTGCTGCCATGCACTGCTTATCTCTACTTTGGTTCACAGGGAGCTCAGCCAAGTGACCAACAACCTCAGCCAGCCAGACCCTCTGCTCCATCTGTATCCTCACCTCCAGCCAGGAGGACACATCCTCCAGTGAAGAGGTGGAAATCGTCAGCCTGGAAGACCTGTCACCGCAGAGGGAGCAGCCAGCCCATGAGTGATTCTGGAGGGAAAAGTGTATGCGCGGCAGGGCCTTTTGGAGCCTTGTACAAGCACTTACCCGCACATGGATCCTTCATGTTTCACACTCATCTCAATGTCCTGAGCATTTTCAATGTTGCCTGCTGTGCTGGGGTTTGCTTTCAGTTGTCCATCTGAGCTGACCTGCATCTCCGCCCACCCATTGATCACATGCACATGCAGCACATGATCTTGCCCACCAGGATTCTCGTTTCACTTTTGATTTAGCAAACATGGTCTGATTTCACTGCATTCTGCGCTCCCCCATCTTTTACCCTCCTTCACTAACCCATTTCCTCCCTACCGTCACAGTTGACCCCACCCCGGCAACACCTTCCACCTCCCCTCCATTACCTACCAGCCCTAATGCTTTTCCTTCAGGGATGTCCAGGTGAATGTGCATGTTCCCTTCCTTCCCAAAAATACCGCCCCCATCCACATTCACCTCCCCAACCTCGTCCTTCCCACTCCCAGGGTCCATGTCTGCCCCCGGGTCTCCGCCAACCACTCTCGCTATTGCTCCTGTCAAACCCACACGTTCCCACCCTACTGCCTCATTCTGCCCTCGGTCATTCTCACCCTTCCTCCACACCACACCCAGCCTCAGTTCGCTTCACAGGAGACAAACATGGACCTATCTGACCCCTCCCATGCACATTCATCTCCAAATTTCCCTCACCGCACTCCTTCCCTCCTCTGCATTCCTTCTCCCCCTCCACACCCCTTCCCCCCTTCACATCCCTTCCTTCCCCCCCGGAACCTCTTCCTCCAGCCCCCAGAACTTCTTTCCCCCACTACTCTTCCCACATAGTCCCACCTCCCCCCACCCCCTGGGATCCCCCACACTTAGTCCCTCCCCCTCCTGAATTCTTCCTCCAGCCTCACTTCATCCTCCAGCCTTACTCCTATCCCCTTCCTGACCCCTTTCTCCACTCTTCCCACTTCCTCCACCCTTACTCCCATCCCTCTCTGCACCCCTTCCTCCCCCCAGATTCCCTCGCCTTTCTTCACCCCTTCGTCCCCGAGATTATCCTCCCGTCTGCACTCCTTCCCTTGCACCTTCCACCACCCCTTATACTCCCCAGTTGCCGTTTTCTCCCTGTTACCCCCTGCTCCCCTGTTCTCCCTCCTCCCCAACCTACCCCCGACAACTTCATTTCCCCCCCACAACCTCACCCCCCTGACACCTTTTCCTCTCCCACTCTATCGACCATCATTCATTGTGAGCATCAACAGTGACTATCCAACTTCTGCGCGCTTCAGAGAACTTCGCAGTAGAGCCATGTCCATGAAAATCCAACCCAGCATGCCATGGATGTTCCTCCAGTGTGCAGTTGCTGTCGGGCTCCAGCATCTTCTGCCCCTCAGATGTCTGCGATGTAAGCAATTCTCTGACGGTAAATTCCGACTTCTGCATGTCAAAGTTGTCAAGACGTGTTCTATACTGGTATGCTTTCCCACCAGCATGGGCAGACGATTCAGCAGGGGGCATGGACAGGCCTAATAATGATATGCTGATCAATTACAATGAGGTTCCTGACATCCAATGGCAGAGAACGCGGCCTGCCTTCGGCAGGCTGAGCGGATGATCACAAACAATTGCACCATATTGTCGGCCATTGTTATGCCACTGAACATGCCCGACACCGGCTGGCATGGAAAATCCCAGTCGATGAGTTGGCGCTGCACACGTCATAGAGAAAACAGTAATGTTCTAGGTTGTGGTAAAGCTCCAGGATGGAGCCTTGCGTCAGGTTGAGATTGTGGTAGATCTAAAGCTAGTTCAGCTAGTCAGGGAGCAAGAAAAACAGCACATGGAGGATGAGAGTAAAAGGGCTGAAGATATAATTCAACACCCACAGTAAAAATGAAAGTCAGAGATTTGGGAATTATTTTCATTGCTGATCCAGCTGTAGGCATGCCTGTTATCTCAGAAGAAATCCTTAAGTCACATTTCATTAAGCAAACCTGGTGTCAAACTGACAAGTTATTCCCATAACAATATTCCAATGTTAGGAGAACCGAGTGTTATAATGAAATTCAATGATGCCTTCTATTACTTGACATTGCTGGTGGTAGGAGGGAACTAAGTCTCCCTGATAGGAAGGAATTGGCTTATGAAAGGACGATTAAATTGGGCCAAATTATGATAGTAGAGATCCGTAAGATGTCTGACATTGGGGATATGCTAAGAGAGCACAAAGTGGTCTTTCAGCAAGGAGGACCAAATGATAGAATTAGCCATCAGTACAATATTAAATATTGTAAATCAGCAGATCATGCAAATGTGGACTCTTTTTTTCATGATTTCCCCTGGCGACTGTTTTATTTATAGCCACTGTGTTAACTGTAAATTATTTTACATACACAAATGACATGCCAGTGTCTGTTAGAGAAATTAGTGAAGAAACATGTAAGGATGTAGCGTTCAATAAAGTACTCAGTTATTTCATCAATAACTGGTCGAAAGAGTACGATGATGAGAAATTGCAGGAGTATTTCACATGTAGAAATGAACTGAGTGTTGATCAAGGCTGTCTCCTATTGGGGGTTAAAAGTCATTATTCTACCAATGTTTAGAGATTGTTCAAGGAAATTCATTAAGAGCACACAGGGATAGTCTGTATGAAAGCAGTAGCAAGAAGCTATTTTTGGTAAGGTAACTAGAGATATTGAACAGTTGGTGAGAAGTGGTGAAGTGTGCCTCAGAATGAGAAATGATTCAACCATGGTTGCTTTCATTCCATAGTTAAATTCAAGAAAACAGTTGAAATTAGTAAATATCAACTTTTTTGGCATGGAAAGGAAAGAGTACCTTGTTTCAGTCGATAGCTGTAGCAAGTGGATAAATGATGAGCCTATTCGTTTAATCACAAGTGACAAATGATTTGTCCTTAAGGCATGGAAGAAATCATGAACTATGTAAATCAAACTTAATTCTTTTTTTCTTATTTAGAAGTATACTTTGCTGAACAAAAGGATGGCCACCACAAGTCACCTGATGTCTGGAATTGTAAGATGACCACTAAGGCATTATATGGATTATATTGGAGGCATGCCCTGACATGTTGCTCATGAAATCTCACACCTGGGACTGTGAAGGTCCATTTCAAAAAAAGAACTATTGAAAGGAAATGGATGTCATTTGCATTTTTATAAGCTTGCCCCTTTAGCGGAATCTGAGGTTCTGCCTAGACAATAGCTCAATAGCTACCTGGAACATGGTCATCAATATGGATAATGACTCTTTCAGAGGCTAATGATTGGGGCATTATAAGGCACAAAACAAAATCCAGATCCAGACACCAGATAAACATTCCTTTATAGAAACATAGAAACAAAGAAACTAAGAGTGGGAGTAGTCCATTCAGCCCTTCGAGCCTGCTCCGCCATTCATTATAATCATGGTTGATCATCCAACTCAATAGCCTGCTCCCACTTTCTCCCCATACGCTTTGATTCCTTTCATCCCAAGAGCTCTACCTAACTCCTTCTTGAAAGCATACAATGTTTTGGTCTCAACTACTTTCTGTGGTAACAAATTCCACAGGCTCACCACTCTCTGGGTGAAGAAATTTCTCCTTATCTCAGTCCTAACTGGTCTACCCCATATCCTCAGACTGTGACCACTGGTTCTGGACTCCCCACCATTGGGAACATCCTTCCTGCATCTACCCTGTCTAGTCCTGTTAGAATTTTATACGTTTCTATGAGATCCCCCCTCATTCTTCTGAAATCCAGCGAATATAATCCTAATTGACTCAATCTCTCCTCATATGTCAGTCCCGCCATCCCAGGAATCAGTCGGGTAAACCTTCTCTGCACTCCCTCTATAGCAAGTACATTTTTTTTCCCCTTAGTGTTTCTCAGTTCTACCCATACAGATTCCACATCTTCGGAGCTAATATCTTTCCTCACTATTGAGTTAATTTCCTCTTTAACCAGCAATGCAACTCCACCGCCTTTTCCTTTTTGTCTGTCCTTCCTAAATACTGAATACCTCTGGATGTTCAGTTCCCATCCCTGGTCACCGTGCAGCCATGTCTCCGTAATCCCAACTATATCATACCTGTTTGCATCTATTTGCATAGTTAATTCATCCACTTTATTGCGAATGCTCCTCGCGTTAAGGCACAAAGCCTTAAGGCTTGTCTTTTTAACATTCCTTGTCCAGTTCCCACTGTTTTTCACTGAGGCCCTGTTTGATTCTTGCCCTTGATTTCTCTATCACTTTTCTTATTCCGCTTTCTGTCTTTTGTTCTTGTCTTTGATTCCCCTTCCTCTGGCTCCTTGCATAGGTTCCCATCCCCCTGCCATTTTAGTTTAACCCCTCCCCAACCAGTCTAGTAAATGTTCCCCCTAGGACATCAGTCCTGGTCCTGCCCGGGTGTAACCCGTCCAGTTTGTACTGGCCCCACCTCCCCCAGAACTGGTCCCAATGCCCCAGGAATCTGAAACCCTCCCACTCAAACTATCTCTTCAGCCATGTATTCATCCGATATATCCTGCTATTTCTACTCTGACTAGCACATGGCACTGGTAGTAATCCTGAGATTAATACCTTTGAGGTCCTACTTTTCAACTTACTTCCTAACTCCCTATATTCTGCTTTTAGGACCTCATCCCTTTTTTTACCTATGTCGTTTGTACCAATGTGTACCATGACCACTAGCTGTTCATTCTCCCCCTTCAGAATGTCCTCTAGCCGCTCTGAAACATCCTTGACCCTAGCACCAGGGAGGCAACATACCATCCTGGAGTCTTGTTTGCAGCCACAGAGACGCCTATCTATTCCCCTTACAAATGAATCCCCTATAACTATTGCATTCCCACACTTTTTACTACTCCCCTGTGCAGCAGAAGTCATTGTGGTGGAAGGAGGTCACATGACCCTTTTGATATCTCTTTATACAGTTGAGAACTCAGGATCAGACAGTCTACTGATTTAACCCCAACCTGCAAACATCTGATAGCAGGTCTCCAGGTTGACCAAGCATCTACAAAAAGACCTCCTCAAAGCCTTCTAAGTTGAAAGTTGCTTTCCACTGCCCACCAAAGAGACTAAGTATCTGAATATCAACCTCATCTCACTGCATTGCCATCATTTTTAAAGGACTTCTACTCTTCTACCTTCAGCCAAGAACCTGCCGGAACTGGAACTTCTCCATGAGGGAACCCCCTCTGAATTTGGACTTTCTGGACTCTGGAAATAACATGAACTGATATCCATTTTTGTGGGTTTTTTTTACTGATAAGATATTCATAGTTGTAAAACTCCCCTTTCTTATCCCCTTGCTGTATATTTATGTGTATGTCTGTGAAGTAGCGATTAACTCTGCCCCCTGTCCCCCAACCTTGGGTTTTGAATGTGTGATTAAACTAAACTTTGGACTTAATCCTAAAAGTTTGCTGTGAGTCACTTTAAAAGCTCACTACAAAAATAAAGGGGTTTTTTTTGGATTAAGTGCCACAGCCTATTTTAAAACAAAAGAAATCTCTGTTTATGGACAGATGGTGAGAGAAAGGAGTTCAGTTTTGCCTCTTTCTCCTGTCTGTAACACAAAACTATTGAGGTTTAGCAAAGTTGATTTGCAATTTGTGGGTTGCCAGAGCTGTTGGCGTTAGATAATAGTCCAATTTATTTTGGGAGAGTTGTAAATATTTCTGAGTAAGAATGGAGTCAAACATACTCTAATACCATCATATCACCCAGTGTTGAATGGCGTTGCAGAAAGAAGTGTACAGGTTGTGAAGAGGTCTTTGCAGAAGTATTTGCTAGGTGACAAGTTAGGCAATAATTCCCATGTTTTGTTCAACACAGGCTAGACAATTTTCTGTTCTCATACAGAAAAGGTCCATGGTTTACAATAGGTTGCTCACCTTACAAATTCGTGTTGAAACACTTAGGGCATGGTTTAGTTTACTTAAGCATGTCATCAATAGCAAAGAAAGAGAAGGTCAAGGCATAGTGAAGAACAGTCATGATACACAAGGCATGAAGCTGAGAGAGTTCAATGCTGGCCACAAGGTCATGGTGAGAAACCACCGAAGAGACAAAAGTATGTGATTGGAGTTGTTGTAAAAAAAACTAGGTGCATTCAGGCATCTAGTGAAGATTGGAGAAACTCCATCAGTGCCATGCAGATTGTTTGCTTGAAAGGGGAAATCTGTCAAAGGGATAGCATGATAAACCTCCTATAGCCCAATTTCCCCCAACAGTCCAAAGTGAAAGTCTGAAAGAAAGTGAAAGTCAGAAGGAAACTAAACATTTGCCAATATCACAGAATCACCCAGTAGAGAAAAGTGAGCCAAACCAGTCACTGTCTCAGACCCAACCATTGAGTGGAGTTGGTAGCCAAAGTCAAAGCTGACACAGTCAGAGATGTTGAGGGAGCAGAATCAAGCTAATAGAAGTGGAAGAAGATACACAGACAGAAAGAGAAAGAACTCAGATAGGTAAATTGAAAGCAAGTAGGAAGGAAGAAGAAAAACATTGTTCTTTTCATTATTTCTTGCAAATGATGATATTTTTGTTCAAGGCATACTGTTGTTAAGGAAAAACAATTTTTACATGTAAATTACTGTGGTAATATTTGTTTTACATGTTTTTGTTGTGATTATAGTAAAAACAAATCCAAATTTCAAGTGTTGTGGATATTGTTTTGGTTATATTATATTCTGGGAACTTATGTACATGTACCATTTTACATTTTAATGTATAGGTTTTTTTTAAGGGGGGAGGAAGTGCACTTTGCTGCCTTCTCTGCCCTGTTGGGGAGGTGTAAATAAAATTAGTTCATTAGTGGCTGCTTACACTGAATCCATTAGTGAATTCTTCTCAATGCAATACACATACCCATTCTATCAATGAAAATGGAAAGTTTATTTAAATAAATGGTGAACGTTTATTTGTTTCCACCCTAAAGGAAGTTTGGAAGGCTGCATAATGATTACAGTGGATTGAAATCTTGATACCCTGCAAAAGGAACCATTCCCATTAACGCATGTTCATAGTCCATGTCTTGCATACCTGCTGGTGGACTGCAGTGAAAGGATCACTAACAGTCAGTGATGGAGGGCCTGTTTGTTGCCTATGGAACTGCCTACATACATGGACACACTCAAAAAGCAGTGGCACCATCATGGGAATAGATGGTTAAGTTTTTATTACACCGTCCCAGAAAAATGTCACAGAAGCTCTCCTGACTATAACAATAGTAAGGGTTAAATTCTCTTTTCTAACAATATAACTATAATACTTAAGGTTGTGTTGAGTTAATCAAATTGGGAATGACGTTAAATTATCAATGCCGATAACCACTCTGATAATTAGTGAAGCTGTTTGAGGCTGGACATATGAAATAATGGGCCACAGGATTATAAAGTTATTTTTAAGTAGGCAATTAAGGCACTTGTAAGGCTCATAATTGCAATGCAATTAGCCTTTTCTGAGGCAGTTCCACCAGTTTCATGAATCCACAGCCTATCTCAGTCCTGCAGACAGCTGAATTCAACAATTCACAGAATTAATAAGGCTTTTCCAGCTTTATAATGCCATATAAATAAAGAAAAATTAAAATATGTGATATACATTTCATTGAAATAATACCCTGCACTCATTTGTCACCAAACCTATACATCGAAAATGGGGTCTGTCAACTAATTATTATGCATTAATTAATGCACTGTCAGAAATCAGAAATATAATTCTGCATTTTAAGAGATCACTGAAGTGTTATAAAGTGTATTGAGTACAGCTCTGCATTACTACCCCGTTTCAAGTAAACCTGATAATTTCCTAATGTAAGGTAATTTATACTTAAGCTGGAGGTCACAGTGGGATTGAATTGTTTTTATTGCTTAAATGTTTACCAAATAAACAACATAAATGTAACAATTTCCTTGAAGTAATCTAACTGATGTAGAATTATTTATGAAAATAGAATTTTTCAGAATGCAGTTGGAAGTTCTGTTTGTCAATTTGTTGCTCATTTGTAGAGGGTTGTATCTAAAAGCCTGTCTTTTAATTGATTCATGTCAGATAATGATTAAGCATTACTGCTTTATTTAATAAGATAATGTGGCACTAGATGCATATGGAACAGTGACTCAAGTGTCAAATTATTTTTATTTATCTTGTTCTGGCACAGTCAATGGTATTGGAAATTGCTGGCATCTGCTGATGTTTTGTATGCATGAACTTTAACCAACTGCCTGTACGTTCTAATGTCATCTTGTTCCACTTTAGTAAGTGTCATTCTTTTCCACATGCAATATGCAGATGTATTTCATTGCATGTTATAGGATACCACACATCTGTCATTCGCTTTTAATCTGATATTACTGTATACCATTTCCTGAACTACTGTCTTTGAACTGGACAGTTGTTTCTCTCACTTCCCTTTTTGTTAAAAAATATTAAGACATTATAGTCTCATCATTGATTATATTTAAGGTTAGGATAGGCAGATTTTTGGTCTCTCAGGGGATCAATGGATATAGGGAGCAGGCAGTAAAGTAGAGTTAAAGCGCTCGATGGGCTGTATGGTCTTCTGCTCCTATCTTTTGTGCTCTTGTATTCTAGATTTCATGATATCCTATTTTG
The DNA here is from genome assembly GCF_017639515.1 of Carcharodon carcharias. Taxonomy (NCBI): domain Eukaryota; kingdom Metazoa; phylum Chordata; class Chondrichthyes; order Lamniformes; family Lamnidae; genus Carcharodon; species Carcharodon carcharias. The sequence continues at coordinate 89,225,081 of NC_054470.1, forward strand.
TTGCTGCTGTGAGCCTTAGACACCTGTAGCAGCTGAAAGGAGAAATGGCAACAGAAGGAGTATATGAGAGGGAACGAGAAGTGAAGGCAGCCAGCAGTCTTTCAGGACGGAGAGCATCAAGTTTCACTTATGCAAAGTTGGAGATCCTCTGGGAAACAATGACAAGAAGGTGAGCAGGACTCTGGTACACAGCTGAAAAAACCATCTTGCACCACAGTGAACGCACAATCGGAGGGTGGTGGCTGAATCAGCTAGTTCCACCCACACAATACCCAGATTCCAGATCTGCAGATCACTGCCAGAACAAAAATGAATAAACTGAGAAAAATGGATAAAGTAAGTGACTCATTCATTCCATTAAAATTCTGTCAATTACCACCTTGTATATTTTCACAATATTTGGCACATATTTGATGCTATCAATATCTCATTTGCATGCGCTGACAGTAAAAGATGTAGTGAAGTTCCAATGCTCTCACACAGATTTGTCATTCGATCAAGACTGTGACAGATATTACATGATTTTCAGTAACCCACAGGCTTCCCATTTAACTATCACTGGCAGTCCTCTACATTCGGTCACTGGCTGCCCTTTCAAATTCCTACTTGTGTTGAATGAGCCTGTCATTTAACCTAAGCTGCAGTGGTGTTGCAGAAAAAGATGTACACAATGCAACAGAGAGAAATCCACATGTGGGGGTGTGGCAAACTTACAAAATGTGATCCCTCCTGAGGTGAGTGCATTCAGCATTATTGGGTATCTGATGATAAAGGTGCTTGAGATGAAAACATTGCTTGGGTAGCTGGCTGAAACAGGGTTTCGCATGGATGGAAAACATCTGTTTTCTGAGGCCTCAGGAGAAAAAGTGTGACATTAAGCAGCCTACAGTGAAAACTTGTATTGAAAGGGATATCATTAATTTTATTACTCTGTTCATCAAAAATAGATTCTCCCAAGTGTGACCGATGATATGGTAAAAGAGGAGACTTTTCACTCTAGTTGTAAACCTCTCAGAACAGTGTCACCCACACCATCATATTCTATTACATTGAAGTACTTATTCGGAGATAAGCTGCCGAGGGCTTCAGACTTGTGATAGGGAAGAGTTGTCAGGATGAAAGGGGTTACAAAATTATGTCACCTCTGATGAAATAGATCAGATTCTTCAGATTTTGGCTGAGCGACTTTAGGACACAGGTTGCATCCCACCAGCCTCCATATTCAACCGATCATCCTCTGCAATTTCCACCACCTCCAGCGTGATGCCACCACAAGACATATCTCCCCCTTCCCTTTTCCTTCCGTTACACCTTGGTCCACTCTTCAGTCATCCTGAACCGCTCTGTTCTCTTTCCATGGCACCTTTCAATGCAAGCGCAAGGAATAAAACATCTGCCTTTTTACCTCTTATCTCCTCACTGTCTAAGGCCCACTGTCCAGATGAAGTAGCAACTTGCATCTTCTTCTCCCAATTTAGTATATTATAGTCAATGATTACAAAGCAGTCTGCGGTACACTAGGGAGACCAAATGCAGATTGGGTGACCACTCTGTGGGACCTCTCTATTCAGTCCATAAGCATGATCCTGAGCTTCCGGTATCTTGCCATTTTCTTTTTCCACTTTATTCTCATGCTGACATCTCTGCCCTTGGCCTATTGCAATGTTCCAGTGAAGATCAATGCAAATTTGAAGAACATCACCTCATCTTTTGAATAAGTACTTTGCACTCTTCCAGACTCAATGTTGTGTTCAATAATTTCACACTGTAATATCTGCTCCTTCATTTTGTTTCCTTTTCTTTGCATGTTTTGATCTTAATCCTGTTTTTCTCGGTTTTGCATTTGGATGGCAGCTGTTGATTATTCTTTAATTCACAGCTCCACTGGACATGTCCTTTGTCTAAAATAATAATAATAAAAACAAAAAAACTGCGGATGCTGGAAATCCAAAACAAAAACAGAATTACCTGGAAAAACTCAGCAGGTCTGGCAGCATCGGCGGAGAAGAAAAGAGTTGACGTTTCGAGTCCTCATGACCCTTCGACAGAACTACTCCTTTGTCTGTCTACTTGTCCCATTACGACTCTCTTTGGCTCTGCCCCACCAGCTCTTTTATCATTTAATGACTCCCGTCTTCCACTCAATCACAGGCCTTCTCTTTTCTTCTATGTCCAGCCTCCCCATTTTACCTACTTAAAGGCTATTACATTTATAACTTCTTCCAGTTTGGACGGAAGGTCATGATCTGAAATATTAATGTTTCTCTCCCCACAAATACTGCCAGGCCTGCTGAGTATTTCCAGCATTTTCTGTTTTTCTGTCAGTATTCACAGCCCTGGCTTCCAGGCAGAGAGTTCTTATGGAGCATCAAACCCATGTGCAGTCACTGCTGAAAAATAATCAACATCAACACGCACTGCTGCAAGAGTCTGTCACCAACATGCAAAGCACCAAGATTCCTCACTGCACCATTCCCGGGGGAGAGTTGCAACTTAAGGAGATATGCCTGTGAGCTCTGGGGCAATACCTTCTTCTCAAGAAGCTGATCACATTGCTGCTATTGGAACCTCGTGTGCCAACATTTCTGTTTGACACCATTTGATTTGCTTTCTAGTCTTATTACTTGCTCCTTGAGAGTACGTCAACCGCCAGTGCCTTTCCAGCCAGCTAACACAATAGAAGATCTCACTTTATTCAAATCAAATCCAACAGCAAGAGTCCCAGGTTGCCGTGTTGTCTGATTTGGAGATGAAACCAGCAGTTGGCCCTTCTCAAAAGAATGCCATGAGGCTTAGCAGCAAATGTGGAGCAGCCAGCCATTCTCTCCACTTCAGTCATTTAGTGGCACCTGGTATTTGCTTACTGTTAAAACTGGTAATAAAACCATTGCCGTGGGACTCCAGGATCCATGAAGTCTCATGACACTTGGTCAAACATGGGCAAGGAAACCTCCTTCTGATTACCGCATATCACGACCCCTCAGCTGATGAATCAATGCTCCACCATGTTGAACACCACTTGGAGGAAGTACCGAGGGTGGCAAGGGCGCAGAATGTACCCTGGGTGGGGGACTTCAATATCCATCACCAAGAGAGGCTTGGTAGCACCACTACTGACTGAGCTAGTTGAGTCCTAAATGACAAAGCTGCTAGACTGGGTCTGCAGCAGGTGGTGAAGGAACCAACAAGAGGGAAAAACATACTTGACCTTATCCTCACCCACCTGCCTGCCACAGATGCATGTGTTCATGGGAGTGACCACCGCACAGTCCTGGTGGAGACTAAGTCCCATCTTCATATTGAGGGCATAGTCCATTGTGTTGTGTGGCACTACCACTGTGCTAAATGGGATAGATTTCGAACAGATCTAGCAACTCAAGACTGGGCACCTTTTATGTTTTTGGTTGTCAGGTTCACTTTGGCCTATGAACACGAGCTGCCCCCTTGATATTAACACATTATTTGGTGCTTGGAACGATATAGGCAGAGAGACCGATTAACTGAACAAACACTGGTGGTTTATTGGAACTAAGAACAGAGCACTAACATCATGTGTACTTCTTCAATCACCTCCAGCTCTCGACTTACAGTTACCCAAAAGCCTGTGTTGTGTAGCGATTGGTCAATACAATCAAATGGTCAACTAACTACATTCTCTTAAAGGTACATAGCACTCCACTTTACCACATCCCTTCCCCTTTGCTTGAAAATACAATTGACAAACATCGCAACATCCCAATTATTTACATGAATAACTATTTACAAGTCCAGTCTCTCAGGAGACTTCCTCAGATGTGTCGAGTGTTGTAGCTCAACGGCCTTAGCTGGTTTCCCCGAGACATTTTTCTCAGGGGTCAACTGTCCACCAGAATCTTTGGTGAAAGTGGGCAAATTTGTGTCTTTGACCCTATTGGGTTCAATGGGCCCCATCGATACTTAAAAACCGTGTGACATTTCTTCCACGTGTAGTGCAGGCTTAAACACAAATGATGATGGCATTCCTTCTTGTGGGGCTGTCTCTCTTCTCCAAAGATGATCCAAGTGTTATCTAATTATTCAGATATTTACTGACACATTTAAGGAAAGAGATACTGTCACGGTGTTCACTTTGCCTAATAGGCAATTGGGCCCATCTCCAAAGCTCTTCGAGAGAACTGTGTCTCCCACCATGAAATTTCTTTCATGATTATGGCCATCATGTCTGGACTTATGGGCCTTTTGGCTTCTCTCCACTCTCCCCCCGAAATTTGGCCTGATAAGAATTAGACGGGTACGGAGATGTCTCTTCATTAGTAATTCAGCAGGGGCAATACCGGTGGTTGTGTGTGGCATCATCTGGTATGCAAACAGGAACCACGACAATCTGGTGCTAATGGAATCCCTGTCCACCTTCTTCATCCTGGACTTAAAAGCTTGGACTGCCCGTTCAGCCACACCATTATGAGCGGGGTGCTAAGGCAAGGTTTTGATATAAGTTATTCCGTTGAGGGTTGTAAACCTGTGGCACTCCCCGCTGGGAAATACCATCCCATTGTCTGACATGAGCACCTCCAGTAACCCTCTGCATTGCAAAACTCTGTTGCAAACGGTCTATGGTGGCAGCAGATGTGGGTGACCGGACTTTGTATACATCCATCCACTTGGAGTGGGCGTCTATTAGTAAAAGGAACATGTGCCCACGAAGGGCCCCACGTAGTTGGCGTGGAGGCGAACCCATGGGCACCCTGGCTATTCCCAGCGGTGCGATGGAGCTAAGGGGGGAAGCTTTTGTACCTGCTGGCATTAAAGACAACTTTTGACTGGGGTTTCAATGTCCACGTCCACCTCTGGCCACCACAAGCAGCTGCGTGTGAGCATCTTTATCCTACTAATGCCAGAGTGAGCGCTATGTAATTTGTCCAGTAATGGCCTTTGCCCTCTCAGGGGCACGATAACCCTTGCTCCCCAGCACAATATACCATCCTGGCAGGTGAGCTCATATCTGTGATTGAAATAGGGCTTCATGTCATCAGACTTTGGCTCCCCTGCCCATTCATTCAAGATCTGCTCCTGGAAGTGAAATAAAAGTGGATCTCGGCTTGTCCACTCATGGGTTTGTTTGGCCTGGACAGGGGAGGTATCTAAAAAAATTTAGTACTAAAGCCCCAAGGGTTGAATTTTGACCCCCATCGAGGGGATTGTGCGGAGGGCAGGCAGGAGCTAGTGCGAACCTGATCGGCACCCCCGATTGGGTGTGTGCCACCATTTTACGTGGGTTGGCCAATTAAGACCAGTGTGATGCTCACCCAGAAGTGCTGAGTGCTCCCTGTATGGACAGGGAGGGGGATTCCCTGAGTCAGAGTGTGCTCTTTCACATGCGCGCAGAAGAGCACAGGAATCACAAAGGTGCCTCAGGGAGATTTGTTTAAGTTAAAATTTCTAAATAAAGTATTTGAAAGCTTTTAAAACATGTCCCCTCATGTGACAGCGTCACATGAGCTGGGACATATCAATGATTTATTTTAAAACATTTTAATTGAACTTTTAAACACTTCATGAAGACTCATCCCGCCCATGGTTGAGGTTCCATTGAAAATGCGAAGTCCGCCTGGGTGCTTCACCTGCCCGCCAACGTTAAGGTTGGACAGGCAGCTCTTAATTAGCACATTCGTTTAGATAATATCACCAACTTTAATTTTAACACCTATGTGTTCTATTGTACTATTGTCGTTGACATCTTTTGATGATCTGCTTCTATCACTGCTTGTTTGTCCCTACAACCGCACCCCTCCACCCCCCCCTCCACCTCTTTGTCTCTCTATCTCTCCGCCCCCCACACACACACCTTAAACCAGCTTATATTTCAACTCTTTCTTGGACTCGAACGCAAGTTCTGTCGAAGGGTCATGAGGACTCGAAACGTCAACTCTTTTCTTCTCCGCCGATGCTGCCAGACCTGCTGAGTTTTTCCAGGTAATTCTGTTTCTGTTTTGCTCATTTAATTGTTTAAATTAGTTTTTAACAGGCCTTAATAGGCCTTTGACAGTTCGGTGGGCGCGCAGCCGAATCTGCTGCACGCCCACCAAACTGAAAATCTAAATGAGGCACAGTGACATCGGGATGCACGCCTGACATCACTGTGTGTCATTTCACGCATCAGCGAGTGGGCCCTGCCCCTGCTAGCCAACTGGAGAATTCAGCCCTAAGTTCCTGGAGAATTGGAACATTCACGTTGTTATCTGGAAGGGGGAGGTGGCTTAGCGCATTGGCACATGCAATCTGGCTTCCCAATCAGTGAATAAAAGTGTACTCGTAAGCAGCCAATATCAGTGCCCACCTCTGGATGCTAGAAAATGTGATGGGGGTTATCGCCTTATCCTCTCCAAATAATCCCAGCAGAGGCTTGTGGTTGGATATAATGTGAAAATAAGGACCATGGAGGTACTGATGGAATTTCCGAACACCAAACATAACAGACAAACCCCCATTCTCAATTTGAGAATATCGTCGCTCTGCAGCACTGAGCGTGTGAGAGATATAACCAACAGCTTGTTCGGAGCCAATCAATGTGAAAGTACAGCCCCTATTCCATAAGGGGATGTGTCGCAAGTTAAAATCAATTCTTTCTTTGGGTCAAAGCGGACTAGTGGGGTTGATGACCTTAGCAATTGCTTTATCTGGTGCGGAACTTGCCAAATCCATTTACGGCTTTTCTTAAGCAATGCATATAAAGGAGCCAGTACGGTTTATAGATTTGGTAGAAATCACCCATAGTAGTTTATCATGCCTAAGAAGACCTTTAGTTCTGTAGTGTTTCTCGGTGCAGGTGCCTTGTGAATAGCCTTGACCTTTTCTTCCACAGGATGCAGGCCCTGCACGTCGACCTTATGGCCCAAGTAAACTACCTCTTTGGCTTGGAAAAGATATTTTTCTCACTACAGGTGCACCCCCACTTGTGAGAAACATTTCAGCACCTCCTCCAAATTCTTCATAAGTTAGTCCAGATAAACAGCGACATGGGGCAGTCCCTGAAGCAGATTTTCCCTGGTACGCTGGAAAATAGCACACACCATGAGGCCCCAAAGGGTAGTTGAGTATATTGATGCAATCCTCAATGTATATTGATAGTCACAAATTCCCTAGAACCTTCTAACTGATGGTAGGCATGGCTCATGTCGAGTTTTGAATATGTGATGCCTGCTGCCAATTTTGAATATAATTTGTCAATCTTCGGTCTCAGGTCTATCAAGTTTGGTCACTCTGTTTACAGTTATGTTATAGTCACCACATGAGCGATCATTCTGGTCTGGCTTCAGAACGGGAAATATGAGTGCCACCCACACGGAAAATTGCACCAGTTGCAAGATACCCAACTTTTCCAGCCTGCTTATCTCATTCTTGACCTTGCCCCATAGAGCATGAGGGTCTGGTCTGGCTCTAAAAAATCTAGGCTAGGGTCTACGCAGATTTTGGCTTGTAGCCCACAAATCCTTCCTAGCTTGTCACTGAAATTGGAAGCGTACTTTTGTAATAATTCCTGTAAGTTTCTCATTCTGATTTGAAAAATTTCGGCCCATTGCAATTTAATTTTTTTGAGCCAGTTGCGACCAATTAAACTGGGCCCTGCCCAAGCTACTATTATAAGGGGTAAATTTGCAGACTGATCCCCATACTGCACCAGGACTTGACATAACTCTTTCAGTCTTATTTCTTTGCCAAAATATGTTTTTAATTTAGTGTCCAATTGTTCCAAACTTAAAGGATGGACTCCTTTATTCAAATATCTGAATGTATGTTCTCTTATGACAGGCGTTGATGCCCCAGTATCGACCTCCATCTTGATAGGTTATTCATTGACTCTGATGACTACCTGGATTGGCTCAGTTTTATCCACTTACAGGTTAGAAAATGAATAGATGCCAGATTCTGCTTTCTCTGGTTCTTCAACAAGACAGATTTCATGATTTCTACCTTTGTTTTTAAAATACTGTCTCAGCCAATCTTGACAGTGCTGCATTATGTGACCTTTGTGGTGGCAAACAAAGCATTTGATACTTCTGAACCATCAATTGTCTGCAGGCTGCCTGGATGCATTTCTCTCATTAATGTCGTGGGTTTTCACTGTGGTACTATTATTCTCCAATGGTCTGTATGTAGGGGGCATTTCCCGTCTTTCTGTGGAGTCTGACCTTTTCACGCCTTTTGTGACTGGTTCTCCCCGCCCTACTAGATGGACAGTGCCATTTTGTGTATCTTTTATTGTCCCTGAGTCCCTAACAGTGCTCTCCATGGCTATTGCCAATTCTAATACCTTACTGAAGTCTAGATTAGTTTCAGGTAGCAATTGCTTTTGAATAGTATCGTCCCCGATTCCGCATGTCATTAATTGAAGTTCCGAACTCTCAATATTCCATTAATTCCTTTAAAGCAGCTACGTAGCCAGCGATTGTCTCTCCTGGAAACCTATTCCTTGAATTGAATTTAAAACGCTGCATAGTGACTGAGGAATTTGGCTTCAGGTGGTTTTTTTTCCAATGTTTACTAACTCGTCAAAAGTCTTAGTATCGGGGGTGTGAGGTGACATGAGGCTGTGGGTCAGCCCATACGTTTTGCTCCCACATGTGGATGAAAGAATTGCCCTCTTCTTGTCCTCCCCTGCGGTGTTAATAGCGGTAAAGAAGAATGCTAGGCATTTGATGTAAAAAGACAAGTAATCAGAATTGGGGTCGAATGGTTCAAAATGCCCAAACCGTGGCAAACTCAATGACTAAGGAAACTGCACTTGCAAACAGCTTTTAAGGTAGTGGCAAAGTAACATAACTGGCTTACTGTGACTTTCTTGATTGCCGTCAATTGATCTGGCTTATCCTCATCACCAGTTTTATGTTTTGGGTTATCAGGTTCACGTTGTCCTGCGAACTTAGCTGCGTCCTTGATATTAACACATTAGTTGGTGCTTGAAACTATATAGGTGGAGAGACCGATTAACTGAACAAACATTGGTGGTTTATTGGAACTAAGAACAGAACACGAGCCCCATGTGTGCTTCTTTAATCACCTCCAGCTCTAGACTTACGGTTACCCAAGAAACATGTGCTGTGTAATGATTGGTCAATACAGTCACATGGTCAACTTACTACATTCTTTTAAAGGTACATAGCTCTCCATTTTATCACAGCACCTATGAGGTGCTATGAGCGATCAGCGGCAGCAGAATTGTACTCAACCACAATCTGTAACCTCATGGCTTGGCATATCCCCCACTCTACCATTACCATCAAGCCAGGGGATCAACCCTGATTCAATAAAGAGTAGAGGAAGGCATGCCAGGAGCAGCACCAGGCATACCTAAAAATGAGGTGTCAACCTAGTGAAGCTAAACACAGGACTACTTTGTGCCAAACAGCATAAGCAGCAAGTAATAGGTAGAGCTAAGCAATTCCACAACCAATGGATCAGATCTAAACTCTGCAGTTCTGTCACATCCATTTGTGAATGGTTCTGGACAATTAAACAACTTACTGGTGGAGGAGGCTCCACAATTATCCCCATCCTCAATGATTGGGGAGCCCAGCACATCAGAGCAAAAAATAAGGTTGAAGCATTTGCAACAATCTTCAGCCAGAAGTGCTGAGTAGATGATCCATCTCAGCCTCCTCTTAAGGTCCCAACATCACAGGTGCCAGTCTTCAGCCAGTGCCATTCACTCCGTGTGATATCAAGAAACGGCTGAAAGCACTTGATTACTGCAAAGCCTATGGACCCTGACAACAATTTGGCAATGGTACTGTCCTCCAGAACTTGCCGTGACCCTAAGCAAGCTATTCCAGTACAGCTACAACACTGGCATCTACCCAGCTATGTGGAAAATTGTCCAGGTAAGTCCTGTACAAAAAAGCAGGGCAAATCCAACCCAGCTAATTAGCGCCCCAACAGTCTACTCTCGATCTTCAGTAAAATAATGGAAGGGGTCATTAACAGTACTACCAAGCACCATTTGCTTAGCAATAACCTTCTCCCTGATGTTAAGTTTGGGTTCTGCCAGGGTCACTCAGCTCCTGAACTCATAACAGTTTTGGTTCAAACATGGACAAAAGAGTTGAACTCTTGAGGTGACATCAAGGCAGCATTTGACCGAGTGTGGCATCAAGGAGCCCTAGCAAAACTGGAGTCAATGGGAATTAGGGGGAAAACTCTCTGCTGGTTGGAGTCATACCTAGCACAAAGGAAGATGGTTGTGGTTGTTGGAGGGTAGTCATCTCAGTCCCAGGACATCACTGCAGGGGTTCCTCAGCGTAGTGTCCTTGGCCCAACTATCTTCAGCTGCTTCATCAATGACCTTTCTTCCATTATAAGGTCAGAAGTGGGGATGTTTGCTGATGATTGCACAATGTTCAGCACCATTCGCTACTCCTCAGATACTGAAGCAGTCCATGTCTAAATGCAGCAAGACTTGGACAATATCCAGGTTTGGGCTGACAGGTGGCAAGCAACATTTGAACCATATTAGTGCCAGGCAATGAGCATCTCCAACAAGAGAGAATCTAACCATCGCTCATCGACATTCAGTTGCATTACCATCACTGAATCCTCCACCATCAACATCCTGGGGGTTACTATTAACCAGAAACTGAACTGGACCAGCCATGTAAATATTGTGGCTACATGAGCAGGTCAGAGGCTAGGAATCCTACAGTGGGTAAATCACCTCCTGATTCCCCAAAATCTGTCCACCATCTACAAGGCACAAGTCAGGAGTATGGTGGAATACTCCCCACTTGCCTGGATGAGTGCAGCTCCAACAACTCTCAAGAACCTTGACACCACCCAAGACAAAGCAGCCCACTTGATTGGCACCACACCTACAAACATTCACTCCCTCCACCATTGACGCACAATGGCAAAAGTGTGTACTATCTACAAGATGCACTGCAAGAACTTACCAAGACTCCTTAGGCAGCGCCTAAGATGACCTAAAATGGTCATTATTTTTTAAACAATGCAAAAGCAAAATACCGTGGATGGTGGAAATCTGAAATTAAAATAGAAAATGCTAGAAATACTCTTCGGGTCGTCAGTATCTGCAGAGAGAGAAAGAGTTTATGAGACAAATGGGAACTCCATTGTACTGAGGAGCAGAACAATTCCAACTTTTATTGAAGCCAACATATATATTTGGAGAACAGCAAATTCACCCCACCCCAGCCCCCTCCACTGCTGTTATAGTGCTGAAATGTCCTTTTATGTTGGCCTTCTTGATTTTTTTTAAATCCATTTATGGGATGTGGGTATTGCTGGCTAGGCCAGCATTTATTGCCCAGCCCTAATTGCCCTTGATAATTGCTCTTGAGAAGGTGCTGACTGGCTACCTTCTTGAACCACTGCAGTCCATGTGCTGTAGGTGCCCACAGTGCTGTTAAGGGGAGAGTTCCAGGATTTTGACCCAACAACAGTGATGGAATGGTGATATATTTCCAAGTCAGGTGAGTGAGTGGCTTAGAGGAGAATTTCCAGGCAGTGGCGTTCCCATATATCTCCCCCTTGTCTTTCTAGATGGTAGAGATTGTGGGTTTGAAAGGTGCTGTGTAAGGAGCCTTCGTGAGCTCCTGCAGTGCATCTTGTGGATGGTACTGTTATGATCCCAGCTTAAGTTACAACTGGACAAGCCTGATCCCAGGGTGGAACCCAGCTTGATAGATCCTAACTTTTATTCGTTTGTTTAGATACGTGGAGAGTGGCTACAGAACATAGTCACCGGAGTCAGCTAATGAACTTTTAACAGAAGTATAAAATATTTATAAACAAGAAAAGATGAACTATATAACAATACTCCTTCACCCACAACTATACCTTTACAGATATATGCAGATTTTTAAGGATAACACAAGTTACAAAAACTATCTTTTACTCTAATGTTTACAGCAAGTACACAGTCCATGTAAACTAGTTGGCAACTTGTAGCCAGGCACACTCTGAAACCAAGTGACAGATGCCACCTCAACTAGATGCTATGAATCTCTCTACAACTCCCCCCAGACTCTTGTCACACCTTGAGCCAATCAGTCTCACTGAACTCCATCCTTCAAATGAGGGTTTCCAATCTCCACTTTCCAAGAACCCACCTTGGAACCTTCTTCCAAACCGATGCTTTCTTTCAGGCGCCTTCGCAAGGGTTCACCTCCAGGGTTTCAGACACTGGTCAACCACATGCTTTCAAACTTTCTTCCATGCACTCTCTCTTACCGACTCAGCTGTTAACAGTACACCACTGCTTCACATGCCTGTAGCAAAGAATTACAGACCTTCAGCCATCTCTTTGGACCTTCTGGCTTTTCTCAAGTCTTTATCTCTCTAAGCTTAAAACTTGAAGCCTTTTTCTGCCCCTCGCTCTTAACTTTACTTAACAGACTCTTTCCAGGTTCCTGTTCTTCCTTTGACTAGAAGGTCTGCTTAGGGCTTTCTTCTGCTCCACTCCTCTGTATTCTTGGGTACTTTCTTCTCTAGTTTGGGACTGGCTATCTGTCTGTTTTGCTCCACCCTCTCTCTGGCAACTACTTTCAACCAACTTTAACTTGGAACTGGCTATCTGTCCCTTATAGGTTGCTTGTGTTTGGCAGTTGTCTTCAAACAAACTGAACCCAAAAACTGCTATTTCTAGTTTCTTTTGTGTGTATAGGTGGGAAATAACTGCCTCTCGGACCCCTGTTACTAAGCAACAACCCAGTTTTTCTCCTCTTGTTTGCTTAACTTAGCGGCAATGGTCCTAAAACTCTCATTAGAAATGCATGCACCTTTAAAGTGAAACTAAAACTCAACTTGACCTTTCCTTAACACACAAATACAGAAATGCAAATCAAACTTAAAAGTTAAAGTTAAAACTCATTCCTAATACCTATAAATACAAATATAACTTACTTAAACTATCTCTATTTCCTAACAGTACACACTGCTGTCACTGTGTGTTGGTGGTGGAGGTAGTGAATGTTTGTGGATAGGGTACCAATCAAATGGGCTGTTTTGTTCTGAATGGTGTCAAGTTTCTTGAGTGTTGTTTGAGCTGCACCCATCCAGGCATGTGAAGGGTATTCCACCACATTCCTGACTTGTGCCTTGTAGATGGTGGACAGGCTTTGGGGAGTCAGGAGGTGTGTTACTCACCACAGGATTCCTAGCCTCTGACCTGCTCTTGTAGCCACAGTATTTATATGGCTAGTCCAGTTCAGTTTCTGGTTAATGGTAACCCCTAGGATGTTGATACTGGGGGATTCCACAATGGTAATGCCATTAAATGTCAAGAGGGGATGGTTAGATTCTCTCTTGTTGGAGGTACGCATTGCCTGGCACTTGTTTGGCATGAATGTTACTTGCCACTTGTCAGCCCAAGCTTGGATATTGTCCAGGTCTTGCTGCATTTGGACATGGACTGCTTCAGCATCTGATGAGTCATGAATGGTGTTGAATGTTGTGCAATCATCAGTGAACATCGCCACTTCTGACCTTATGATGGAATAAAGGTAATTGATGAAGAAGCTGAAGATAGTTGGGCCTAGGGTGCTATCCGGGGACATGATCTGTGAGTATGACTATGTCAAGCTGTTGCTTGACTAGTCTGTGAGACAGCTCTCCCAATTTTGGCACAATCTGCCAGATGTTTGTAAGGAGGATTTTGTAGGGTCGACAGGGCTGAGTTTGCTGTTGTCATTTCTGGTGCCTAGGTTGATGTAGGGTGGTCCATCTGGTTTCTTTCCTTTTTATTTACCCTTTACTGGTTTGATACAGCTGAGTGGCTTACTAGGCCATTTCAGAGACCATTTAAGAGTTAACCACATTACTGCAGATCTGGAGTCACCAGCTGAGGATGGCAGATTTCCTTCCTTAAAGGACATCAATGAACCAGATGGGTTTTTTATGACAATCGACATTGGTTTCATGGTCATCATTAGACTTTTAATCCAGACTTTTATTGAATTCAAATTCCACCATCTGCCTTGGTGGGATTCAAACCCGGGTCCCCAAAGCACTATGTGAGGGCCTGAATTGTACCCTCGGGTTGTGCCCAAAGACGGCCTGTCCGGAAGTGGACATAAAACTTTCTCCTGGTCGAGATCGCGCTATGAACATGATCTTACAATAGCTGGCCAATTAACGGCCAGCCAGCATGTGACATGCCCGGACAAAAGCTCAGCACTGCCGGTGGGAGCGGGAAAAGGTTGGGCGCTGACATCACCATGGGTGCTGTTGAGCACTCCCATCGAGCTCTCTGAAGGCAGGCAGCTGTCTTGGGGAGTTGCAAACCTCTAGATAATAAAAAAGTCAAAAAATGCCGCAAGAAATGCCCATGCAGCACAATCAAGCACCTGAAAGCAGATCTCTTAAAAGAAAAGTCCCCAGATATTTCTTTTTATTTTACATCCCAATGGAGATTTCATCCCACCCTTGAATGAGATTTCACCAAAAACGTAAAGCCCGCCTGGTCGACTGGCCAACTGTAATGTTGGACTGACCACAAAAAATTGCTTTCACTTGGGCCATTAATGATTTTAAATGCCTGTTTAATTTTTGATTGGCACTCTTCCAACCTTTGCACATGCCTGCCAAGTGAAATGTTGTACGAGTGCCCAATGACCTCGGAACGCTCGTCCGACGTCATCCCGTGCAATCTTACGCCCGTTCGGGTCAGACGCGTGCCTGCCCATGGGATGTAAAATTCCGGCCTAAATCTCTGGATTATAAGTCCAGTGATAATCCTGCTAAGACACCGCCAACACCCCCCCCTCCCCAGTCTTTATTCAAATTCTACTAAAATGTCCTCAATATTTAAAGGGATGTGCGGAGGATTTTGGGCAGGCCAAAAATAGCTGAAGAACTTCCCAAGGTTTAGGGTGGGAAGTTCCTGCTGAACTTAATGGCAGAATCTCTTTAAGACACCTTAATTCAATTTCCTGTCCAGTAGCTGATGGACATTCTAGCTGGTGGCTGAGATGGAACACAAGTGGTAGGAGGATAACCCTCATCAACCAGAAAGTTTTGAATAGAGGGCATGATTGGGAGCCAGGAGGTGAAGATTGGAAGGGGGAGGGTGGTCAGCAATCGTGAGTGGGTGGGTGAACCTGGAGAGCTTTTTTTTTAATTCATTCATGTTTTGAGCATCACTGGCAATGCCTGCATATATTGTCCATTCCCAATTGCCCTTGAGAAGCTGGTGGTGAGCTATTTTCTTGAATCATTGCAGTCCATGTGGTGTAGGTATATCCACAGTGCTGTGGATGGAGTTACTGGATTTTGATCTCATGACAGTGAAGGAACAGTGATTGTTCCAAGCCAGGATGATTTGTGGCTTGGAGGAAAAATTGCAGGTGGTGGTTTTCCTATGTAACTACTGCCCTTGTCCTTCTAGGTGGTAGGGGTCACAATTTTGGATGGTCCGGTCAAAGGAGCTGTGGCTAGTTGGAGCTGGGGAAGGCTGGAGGCTTCCTTAATGGACTTGGGGGGCTCATCCTTCCCCACAAAGAGTCATGAGAAGAGTCTGTGGAATCAGTAACTCTTACCAATCTTTTATTGCCAAGTTTCCCAACCTCTGGAATACCCATATAGCAGCAATAAAAATTTAAATCGGATTCCCAATTGCATATGGCCACTTGATTTAAATTTGTTAATCAAGAGCCCCACCTCTCCATGGGCTGATATCCGCCACTGTAAGAAAGGAGCAGACGCGTACACTACATGTACGGGGAACCTTTCCATATTTCACTCTCACCCCCAACACTCTCTAACCCGGTTTGGGTGATTTTAATATTGAGGTAAGTGTGTTTGGCACATGATAAAAATGAGGATACATTGTAAAAAATGTAAATTTTAAAACGGCCTGACAACAATGTAGGAATAGTTTTTACAACATAATAATGAGCATTCTTCATCACGGCCTTTCCACATGTTTTGTGTGTGGTCAATTTTTAACTTAAAGTCCAATAATGGGGCAGTAAGATAAGATGACATTGCTTCAGTTGATCAGAAGTATTTAAATCTGGCCTAATTCTTTAAGGATTAATAAATCAGCACTCACACAGAGTTACTGTTTTTCTGCTGAATATATTTCTGGAGAGTTAGCTGAACAAACATCAAACATTAGCCTTTCACAGTGAGTTGCTGTTTTTCCTGTTACTAAGCAACTTTGCATAGCACACTTGATGCCATTATAACGTGATGCCTGTTCCTGCAGAATCAAACACAAACATGTATGCAGATGAACCACATGCAAGTAACTAAATTAATTATTTATGTGGTTTGTCAAAGATATGGTAAATAGTTACACAAAGATAAGGGGCTGAATTTTACACTGATTGTGTGGGTGGGCACGCCTGACACACCCGGTCGGGTGTGAAATCGCATGAGATGACTTCAGGCGAGAGTCCCGACGTTATCCGGTGCTTGTGCGATATTTTGGTTGGTGGGCAAGCATAGAAGTCGGAACTGCACCAGCAATTAACAATTAAGAGGGCAATTAAGCCCATTCATGGCACAATTGTGTGTCAGTTTACGTAGCCTGTACAGCCTTACTGTTGGTGGACGGCAGATCAGCCAGGCAGCTTTTATATTTTTCAGCAAACCTCATCCAAGGGCAGGATGAGGTTTCCGTTATTAAATAAAATAGAAATAGATATCTGTGGACTTCATTTTTATAATCTATATGTTCAGTTGCCTGATTGTGATTCTTGGCATTTTTTCCTGATTGTAGGTACTTTATTTCCTGGGTTTCAGATCTTCAGCTCCCTGAGGCAGCTCTCTGTCTTCAGGGAGCTTTCTGTCAGTGCTTGGCAACATTGACATCACCGCCTGCCCTCACCCTGCCCCCAACCCAGTAGCGCACATGTCATGCTGGCTGGCCACTAATTAGCCAGCAAGCATGAAATCGCAGTTGGGGGCTGATGGCAGTTGGCATTCAGTTTCCTGACTGCTCCCAGGCCTGCCAATCACACCCACCTGTCGAGCTGAAAATTCAGGCCAATATGCCCTGTATTGATCCAGTGATGCTTGGTAGCTTTAGTAATAGAATCGTGGGCTGAGGTTTTGTCAACAACGTACCAGTCTTGACATAATAACTGAACTGTGTACCACCACTTACGCTCACTCTTTTTCCCGTTTCCCACACGATTACAGTTAAAATTCTCAAGTGCTGGCAGCATGCATGTAAAACATGTGTGATTCAGCGGTGGGGCAAGCTTATCATTGGTGAAACCTGCCATCAGCTGACAATGCAGCAGGTACACGTGAGCTATAAAAGAACCTCCTGGTCAAACAGGAAGGCTCTGCATCACAGCCACAACTTTCCTGCCCAAATACATTGCCATTAATATGTCACTTAATGAGCACAAAGTTGGCACGTATGTTCTCAAATTTAAATTTCACTTGTAAACATTTCATATTACATTGATTTCACTTTATTCATGTGTGCATCATTGTTATTTGTTGAGGTCAGCTTAGTTAGCGAGCTAAATGTACTGGTACACCTCATGGTTGGCACACATGAATGGTTACAAGAGAATTAGGGACATTTCCTTTATTGTGTAAGAAACAATGTTTTGTTTTTTTTGTTGACGCTTCATTGAATGTTCATGTTAGTGCCCAGCGTTGATCTAGCCACTCTGTGGGACATGGCACAACTTTCAGCCTCATGTGCCCTCCTTTTCATGCATTGTAAAGGACATCGCCTATGGTCACTCTCCATGGGGAGAATAGAAATGTTGTAGATGAACTCAAAGCCCTGTAAGGACTCTACCAGCCAATGCTCTGAGATAGACACATGTGGACAGTAATGACACTACCCTTTAGGCCCCTCATTTTCTTACCTTGACTGACTGCCCCCACCACTCCTCCATGCACCCAACTACACACTCTGACCTACCCTGCATCCCTTTTCCACTTTTTCCTGCCCTGCCATCACTCCACAATTCTCCCTCAACGCTGATCCACCTTGCCAGTCCCTTGAGTCTATGTGCAAGCTGCCATTCTCCTGCTCCCCTCCCTTGAGGGCAGAATTTAGCCTTCGATGGGCTAGCGGGCCCCACCGGCTCAGCGGCGGGTGGACAGCCGACACCCCGCTGCCGAAACGGAGCCCGCCGCCATTTTGAGTGGGCGGGCCAATTAAGGCCTGCCCAGCAGCAAGCACTTCCTGTGCGGGGGGAGGGAATCCCCAACTGTCAAAGTGTGCTCTTTCGCGCTGCTCCCTGAGACAAAGTGCCGTCTCAGGGAGTTTACTGACAGGTAGGAAAAGTCAAAAAATAGAGAAATATTAAAATTATTAACATGTCCCCTTCATGTGGATGAAGTTTCATGAATAATCTGGTGTGCAATGGGGCTCCTGGCCTGCCCGCCAGCCTTAAGCTTGGATGGGCAGGGTCTTTAACAAGGTTAATTAGCCTGTCAATAGCCTTAATTGGCCATTGACAAGTTTGCTGTCCGCCCGCCTTCCTGAAGATTTAAATGGACCAGGATGACATTGGGGGCTGCTCCCAACATCATCCCACATCATTTTCCCCTCGGCGAGTGGGCCCTGCCCCCAAATCACCAGGGAGAAAATCCTTTAAACCACTGACCTGACACACAACTATATGAAGCCGACTGGTGCATGCTACCTTTAAACAAATGTGAACTAGACACCACCAGGTTCTTGTGTGCTGCTGAATTTATCCCAAGAGTCGGACTTTATTAAAAACTGTTTCATGTTATTGAGTATTCATGGCAGGCAAATGCATTACAAGTACAAACCCACCACATGCTGAAGATGTGGAAGGCATTAAACAATACACATTCTTTATCCTTGTGCCCAAAAAGAAAGGTCAGACTTGAATGGTTGGGTAGAAATAGATGGTGCAGTGTCTCTGTGATCTTGCTGAATTCTAGGTTTGTAATGGTGAAACTGACAAAATACTATTTCACTCAGAGGGTGGTAAGCCTATGGAATTCCCTACAACAGAAGGTGGTGGAGGCCAAGTCATTGAACATATTGAAGAAGGAAATAGTTAGATTTCTGGACTCTAAGTGTGTCAAGGGGCCTGGGGAGAGTGCAGGATAGTTGAGATAGAGGATCAGCCATGATCATACTGAGTGGTGGAACAGGCTCAAAGGGCCGAATGACCTACTCCTGCTCCTATTTTCTATGTTTCTATTTTTTACCTGGACTGACATTTTCAATGCCTGTCTTTGGAGTTGCAGCAGTTACTTTATTTTTTAAAAGCCTTACTGGAATATTTAGGCCACATTCTGTCTTTATAATTGTACATTCTGTAGAAACTTCTGTTAGAACAAGGGATAACTGGCACAAGAATGTAAAAATTATTTTTCTTACTTTAAAGTCGTTAGGTCCAACAAACTTATCTTTTCTTGTTAAGATAAACTCATTTACCTTTCTACCCACACACTGATCCTTTCTCCATCCAGAAACATTTTTAATGAATAACTTTCCATTTTACATTCCTGTCATGGGGACTTACTCTCCAGAAATAAATATTAAGAAATTTAGCTCTGAAGAAGAGTCATGTGGGCTCAAAACGTTAACTCTGTTTCTCTCGCCACACATGGTGCCAGACCTGCTGAGTTTTTCCAGCATTTTCTGTTCTTATTTCAAGAGGGCAGCCTTGTTTTTCTGTCCATTAATTATAATGGATGGAAAATCATTGGCTGTGAACTTGGGCTTTGCATTCCCTGCAGGCATAGACTTCACAGGTTCACAGTTACAAACATGACAGCGAGTGTTTGACCACAAAGATCTCCATAAGTCAGAGGTCCTAGTAGACAGAGCAGCTGTCATTGCCACTATCCTGTAGTGGAGCGAAGCCTAGAGATAAGAATGCTAGAGAAATCCCATCAGCAATGCTGCCCCTGCATCCTCCGGATTCAATGGTAGGATTATCAAACAAATTCTGGTGTCCTTCTTGAAGCCAAATCCACAAGCATTCAGACAAAACACCTATAAAATCAATTTCAGTTGTTTAGAAAGTGCCTGGATGGTCAAAAAGCATCTCCCCTGCCAGACCCTGTTTTCTGAACTCTCAAATGGCCAATGTTCCAGGGGAGCACAAAGAAAATGTTGCAAAGACACCCTTACACTCTGCTTGAAGAGTAATAGCACTGACTTTACTGATTGGGAGGAACTTGTCACCAATTGTTCAAATGGTGCCAACATGTCCATCAAGCTGAATAATGCTTTGAGCCCCAATATCATAATGATGATGTTAAGTGTCATTAGAGAAGGAAGGAAAAGGAAGCAAGTCCTGCACTCCAGATCCCACTATCCCATGCATTCTGCCCCATGTGCCCAAAGATCTTTGGTGAAAGAATCAGCTTGTTCAGTCACAACTTGACCCATGGCAGAAACTCACAACCCTGATTCTATGTCATTCTTGAATCGAGGGACAGTCCTACAAATGTTAAGTCTTCATTGAAACACAAAAATGTAAAACTACCTTTAAAATTCCCTCAAACTCGGTTAGTGCAGTAATTATGGTTTTATTTAATGTGTAATGTACCTTTAAGAATAATACTTGTTAAGGATGATCACATGATCTATAATAACCAATAGGAGAGTAGCACAGGCTACCTCGGTAGTTAATAGTATAGAGTTGGAGTTGAAAGCACACATGTAGTAGCTGCTGAGTACCTTATAAATGAACTTAAAGTTTCCACCCAAGAAGTGTCTGCAGATCAACTCTATCAATAGTACCAGCTGGGCCACCACTCACAACAGTTATAAATTTCATTTGTATTGGCTTTCTTTGTAACTTTTCCCCACAACTCTTGAAACCTGTCTGGAAAATCAAGTCCATAACAACTGGTGATGAGGATAAATTGGTTCCAGCACTATCCCTTTGACTCAGTCACAGAGAATTGGAATCAATATACAGAATGCCCCAGTTTCTTTTCCCAAGCAAACCAAATAACAGTTAGGAAAAATTAAAGCAATTCTCCTAAGCGTCTGTGGGGGTAAAACATATTGGTCAGAATTTTTCACTCATTGGGTAGCTGCGCGCCCGACCTGAATGAGCATAAAATGAAGTGTGATGATGTCAGGTGAGATATTTTGGTTGGCGGGCATCTGCGGGAATTGGCAGCATACCCACTGACAACTAAAAAGCCTATTAAGGCCATTAAAATAATAGTTAAGTTCAATTTTTCACTGCCCATCCAACCTTATGGTTGACGGGCAGGCGGAAAGGTCAAGCGGCCTTTGGATTTTTTAGGCAACCTTATCCACGGGCGGGATAAGATTTCCAACCACAAATAAAAATGAAATAAAAATGCTTAAATTTCATTCAGGGTTACTTGAAGGGACATTTATTTTTAATTTTTTAAATCTTCAGCTCCTTGAGGCAGCTTTGTGCCTCAGGAAGCTTTCATTGTGTGCACCCGAAAACCTCCGAGCTCGCTTTCCCCCACCCACAACCTCCCCCCAACCCCCCATCCCAACCACCCCCCACCCCCCACCCCCCCCCCCGCCCCCCCACCTCCTCCACCGGCAGTGGTGAGCACCGCAGCGCATGATTCGTGCTGGGCAGAATTGGGCTGCCAGTGTCAAATCGCGGTCGTGGCCCGATCGTGGGCAACGGTCGGCATCCCAACCACTCCCACTCACCCCTGTCAAGTCCACTTGACGAGGGCAAATTCCTGGCCATAATTTAATCTGTAGTTTAATGGCCCAGAACGCTCCCGTTTTGAAGACCTTCAGCGAATTGGTAGACCTCATAAAGGGTCATTTTCAACACAGACCCTCTGTAATCACGCCGAGGTTCAAATTTAATTCGAGTGTAAGAACCCCGGGAAGACCATTAGCAACATATGTAGTGAAGTTGAAACACCTAACTGAACGTTGTGACTTTGGGGAGACCCTAAACGATATGTTAAGGGATCGTTTGGCCCATGGTGTGTATGATGATGCCATTTAATGACGGTTATTAGCTGAAGTAAATATCAATTTTAAAAGAGCATTGGAAATAGCGCTTGTGTTGGAAAGTGCCAAATGGGATTCATAGGCCTTACAGGGTGTACAAAATGGCGCCATTTTCCAGTTGGGGAGGGATCAGGTTGACCATCCAATGCAGATAGAGCATGAATGATCTTATCTGTGCAGCCAGGGTATGGCAACCATGTCAGCACTCCAAACACACTCAAGCCCATCACATTCACTGGCATCTCACTCACTACCAGCTGAAGGGACATCACCACTCACTCTTCCACACATATCCTCACATGTCTATTTGGCCTCATCTCCTCTGGAGACTGCCTCCTCAACCCTCACCATCTTAAGGCCACTTGCACAGATCAACATGTGCCTCCATACACACCCTGGGATACCCTCCTTCTCCTGTGCAGCCTTCACCCTGCAGCCTCTTCCCTTGCCTAAGGCCACTTCTATCCCTTCGCCAAGCAAGCCTTAGCCCTACAGCCATTGAAAAGCCACCCATGTATGGCTGGTCTGGGTGGCCTTTGAGCCCCCTAAAAGTGATGTGGTGCTGTCTGTGAAGCCTGGCGCTGATGACTGCGAGTGCTAACCGAAGCAAGGTGGGCAAACAAACCTTGAATTCCCGAGTGCAGTGCAGTCTGTCAAGTGCACATCGCTTATGTGTTGTTGTGAAACAAGTAGGCTTGTTTTCCTGCTGATGTCGACAGATAATCCAGAGGGCGGGGACAATTCTGGCAGGCTGGCCTTATAACGATATGCTGATGCATTACAATGATGTTCCTGAATGTGGCCTGCCATCAGTGGGCTGAGTGGATGATCGCAAACTGGTTTCACGCTGTCGTGAACCGATCGCCCCATATTGTCTGCTCACGCCACCAAGCATGCCTGATGCTGGCGGGCATGGAAAATCCCAGCCAATGAAAGGCCCTCCACAATATTACAGGTTCAACACCTTTAGAGTTACTTATGAAGTGCCCCCTCCATATGAGATTAAGCCTGGTACATCCCAATTTGGAGGGGAAGGTAGAGAACATTCAAGGGAATCAAAAAGTTACTCATGATTTGTACAGTTGAGACAAAAACTTACTGTGGGTGAAATATTATTTGTACAAAACTTTGGTGGTGGATTGAATTGGTTACCTGGTGTAATAGTTTCTGTGACCAGGCCGTTGCTGTACCATGTAGAAGTGGAGGGCCGGATCATCCGAAAATACATGGATCATTTGAGGAGGAGGGAGATACCCTAGCAAACCGATGTTCCACCTGTAACCATTGTAGAACCTGTGGTCCCCATTGTCATTGATCAGCCAGAGATAGACATACCAGCTGTCTCTGTCAGAGTGGATAACACGGAACTGCCTGTCCCTAAGGAGGTACCTTATGTTGCTGCAGTTCCACAAAATGAAGATTCAGTAAGAGATTCTAAAGTCGTGGAGCTACGGTGTTCCACCTAGATCAGGAAACCACATGAGAAACCGACCTTAAAGCTACAGCCATGACATTCCTTAAATCTAAAGTTACCACAGTCTCTGAGGTGCCTTGATCAATCTCCCTGATCTTGTTCTGGCCTCCTCTTGAGGTTGAGAGGACATTTCTTACTCTCCCTTCTGTTGATGTGAGTGTTCTTCTCCTGGGTGGCTGTAGATCTTGTAGAAATCTTTTTTCTTTATCAGTATCTGAGTACTAAGCCCGAGTTCCAAGGCGTTGCAGCTTCTGTTTCAATTCTGTACAATCATGATTGTGGAGTTTTTTCAATGATTATATCTTCCTTCCTGTTGGTCTCGGACCCATACTCTCTCCCCGGGCTTCAACACTAGTAACTCACGTGCTCTATGCCAGTGATTAAAGTTCTGAACCTGGTTCCTTCTCTGTTCTTCCCCTTGCTGGTTTATCCTCGCGTGATCACCATAAATAATTGTAACTGGTGAAAAGCCTGCTGAAAGTTAAATGAGCGTAACAGAGTATGTAGACAGAGAGCAATCCAGTCCTGAAAAATATAGTAATTTTGACTCTTAATTTACAAAAAACTCAAAGCAGCCAGTTAGAAAATGCATTTAAAGGTTAAAATTCCAGCTCAATGAATAATATGTTATCTGATTTTTGAGAAGTGTTCCAAGTCCCTTTACAAAATGTAATTATGTTTGTTGGAAAAATGGACCATTTGTTGAATTATTGAGAAAAAAAAGCATTAGTGAAAAACAAAATTAGCACAGGCCATTTCAGTCATGATAACATCTCATGTATACATTTCTACAATACATTGATGTACTTTGGAACAAAATGATATGATTCTATTCAAATATTTGGCAAATGAAAATTGTTCAGCAAATGCTTTCCTTTTGAACAATTTTCTCCTCCTTGAATGAGTTAAATTTTCGATGGAGTAAGTGCAATGGTGGAAAACCTTGCACAAATATTTATTATGCATGTGTGAATCCAAGAGAGTATTGGGCCATGTGTCTCTCAAAGCCATGAGCTTGACATTCACACACACATGCACTTTCAGAAGGGCTTGATAATGAGAAGCAAAGTTAGCACATGTTTTCAGCAGCTCTTGCTGATTTTCACTTTCAAGAATGCAAAAGCTAATTGCAGGTACTTTTCTACCATTACAGCTGACATCAGTTTAAGCACAGGTCAGAGATGAAACCTAGGATTTTCCTGATTGTTAGGATTCAGCTATTCAGAAGCATAAACCTGTTGAGCCAGCACATTAAAAAAATGTAGATTGTTTTTGTTATGTTCTACTATGGGTCACTTTGCTTGCGAGCTGGTTGTACTTTGATGGCAGGTGAGTTGATTACAATATATGGCAGATGCAGAGACCAATGTGAAATGAAGCACATGCTATTTATTTACACAAACAACAGAACAGTAACATGTGTGCTCCGCTGGCCAGACCCTACCCTAGACTAACATTAACATGGTACACAGCTATTGGGTCTTGCAGTCACATGGTCAACCTGCTCATTCTCTTAAAGGTGTGTTACACATCAGATTACCACAGTTTTTATGCTAAACTAGGTGTTATTTATTAAGCAGTGCATTGGTTTATTCTAACTTTATTCAAACACCAGAGTTATGGGGCTGCATTTTACCATGGGCTTTGGAACCCTGACAATGGGCTGAAAAATGGGCCCCACACCCAGGGGCAGCTTCATAACTGATCCTCTGATCGGGCTCACTCTCCGATTAAGGTTGGTGGCTGGGTTGCTGAGGCTGCCATCCGAATCCAAGGGCCAGCAGCTCTGAAGCCCCAGCAACCCCAACAGCAGAGTAGGGGCACTGCTGAGGCAGGCCAGAGACGTCCAGGGCGCTTCAAAATGGAGGCACCCATGTACAGGGATGTAAAAGTTGAAGCTTTCGGGGCTGAACAGAGATCCTACTGGTTGTCTAGGAGAAATGTCAACTCCGAACTGGCTGATGTTAAATTAGGCTGCCCCGGAGCAATAATGCACTCTGGGCAGCATTAAGGAAGTAAAGGTGGTATTTCCATCCCTCAGTGGGCTGATTTTGGTGGCCAGGTGGGAAGTGACAAAGCAAGGGGGTAAAATTGTCAGTGGGGGGCTGTGTCATATGCACATAGGACACCCCCTCCTTGGATGTCCCCCTTGGTCCCCACCTTTTAACCAATTTTGCTTAAAAAGAATCCCTGCTCACTCTTGCCTGCCTCCCCACGCCAACCGTATGATGGCATGGGCAGCATAATACTGGGGTCAGTTGGCTTGTTAACAAGTCACCCAGTAATTCTTTTTTTAAAAATGGTGGTTGGGCTGCCGATTTGGGCGCCTGCCCGTCTACCATTTTATGGGGGTTGGGTCAGGGATGGGAGGGAAGGTGTTAGGCTAGCCACCCATCATATTTTACATGCTCCCCTCTTCACTGAAAAATGTAGGCCTGGCTGGGGGGCCATAAAATCCAGCTGCTGGTGCTGAGGGTGGGAGGCCCCATGTGAAGGAGGGAAGCATCTCCGGGGGATTGTTGGGGCCGATGAGGCAGCCTTTCATGTTCTCAGCCTCCACTTTGGGTTGTGGAGCCTCTGGCACAGATGGCCCGCCAAGGTTGCCACCTCTGAGAAGGGCCAACAGTCACTGTAAGATGGCCTGTAATTGGGGCTTTACTTATGCAAATCAGCTGCCCACCTCCAAGAATTGGGCAGCTGGTACAAATCTCCGCTGCTCAACATGACTCCCCGCTAATTCACTGGCCTCCCCCTGCCTCCTTCTCGCCACCCAGGGGATAAAACACAACCCAGATTGTGTAAAATGTATTTCGGATAAAAAACTATTCGAAAAGTTTTTCAATGTTTTCAGTTCTGGCGTTATAAATTTAAATAAATCCAGAGATAGGTATATGTGCCAATCTCAGATGGTTTTCTGCTATTAACAATTTCTCTGTTTCCTCACTTGCGGTGGTTTTATTTGTAAAGCATGGATTTCCAAATTACGGAATTTGAAGTACAACAGCTTGGCATGGTATCATGAGACTCCAATATGCCGTGCCAGTATTCACACATGCATTTATTTATCAAACTTCAAGCAAATGAGATGGGGAGCAAGGAACAAAAATTCTGTAATCATGGAGAATTTTTGGATATCTGATCCAAGGTGGATTTGATCAGGAACAGCTCAGTGAGAAGAGTGCAGACAAAATTACATAAGTCATTAATTTTTAACAAATGTGAATCCAAATACTAGATTTGCACTAGTATTTAGGTAAGCCTGATTTTGGAAGGCCATGTTTGTGTGGCTTGATTTTTGTAGGCCTAAGTGGGCCTGGCAGGCAAATGGAGCTGCCGCTTTACTGGAATAATTACTGAAATAAGGCCCAACTCCTTGCTCTTTCTCCCTATCCCTGACCTTTTTGCCCATTCAGTCTCAGACAGGCAGGAAAACTGGACAGAAAGAGGAAGTATGTATCCAAGTCCCTTTTGAATATTGCTATAGAATCAGCATCCACCATTCTTTCAGGCAGTGCATTTCATCCTTTAAGGCATTGTAGATGATGGCAACTCTGATTTAAAAAGGTGTTTCCTCATGTTGCCTCTGGATGATTTCTGGGTCCCAACCCCACATCTCAACTATGTCACTGATGTGATGTTAGTTTTAACTGTAAATGACCTAACTGTCCAGCACCCAATTAGTGATGCCAAATGCCTCCAAGAGTTGGGAACTGCTGGCTTGGCACCAGTACAGGGGAGATGGTGGCATAGTGGTATTGTCACTGAACTAGTAATCCAGACACCCAGTGTATTGCCATGGGGACCCAGGCTTAAATACCACCAAGGCAGAAGGTGGAATTTGAATTCAATAAAAATCTGGAATTAAAAGCCATGAAACCATTGTTGATTGTCATAAAAGCCCATCTGGTTCACTAATGCCCTTTAGGAAGCTCCAGATTCACAGCAATGAGGTTGACTCTTAACTGCCCTCTGAAATGGCCCAGCAAGCAACTTAGTTGTATCAAACTGATAAAAAGCCAAAAAAAAGGAATGAAACCAAACGGACCATCCAGCATTGACCTAGGCCCTGCCTTATCGACCCTGTAAAGTTCTTCTTACTAACATCTGGGGGCTGTGCCAACATTGGGAGAGCTGTCTCAGACTAGTCAAGTAACAGCCTATAGTCATGCTCATATAATGACAGTCATTGCATATAATATCCCAGATGCTATCATCATCATCCCTGGGTATGTCATGTCCCACCAGCAGGACAAAGATGGTGACAGTGGTATACAGTTGGGGGAAAGTTGCCCTTAGAGCCCTCAACATTTACTGCAGACCCCTTGGAGGAAACACTGAGGGTGGGGGACTTCAATGTCCATCACCAAGACTGACTCAGTAACACCACTACAGACTGAGTTGGTTGTGTCCTAAAGCTTGACTGGGTCTGCGGCAGGTGGTGAAGGAACCAACAAGATGGAAAAACATATTTGATCTCATCCTAACCAACCTGCCTGCTGCAAATGCATCTGTCCATGGTATTGTCAGTAGGAATGACCACTGCACAATGCTTGTAGAGACAAAGTCCCGTCTTCACATTGAGGATACCCTCCATCATGTTGTGTGGCACTACCATGGTGCTAAATGGGATAGATTTTGAACAGATCTAGCAACTTAAGACTGGGCATCCATAAGGCATTGTGGGCTATCAACAGTAGAATTTTACTCGAGCACAATTATGGCCACACCTTATGGCCTGGCATAGCCCCCAAACAATCATTACCACCAAGCTAGGGGATCAACCCTGGTTCAATGAAGAGTGCAGGAAAGGCATGCCAAGAGCAGCACCAGGTATACCTAAAAATGAGGTGTCAACCTGCTGAAGCTACAACAGAGGACTAATTGTGTGTCAAACAGCATAAGCAACAAGTGATAGACAGAGCTAAGTGATTCCACAATTAATGGGTCAGATCTAAGCTCTGCAGTCCTGCCACATCTAGTTGTGAATGATGGTGGACAATTAAACAACTCACTGGAAGAGGAGGCTCCACAAATATCCCCATCCTCAATGATGGGGGAGCCCAGCACATCAGTGCAAAAAATAAGGATGAGGCATTTGCAA
Source organism: Carcharodon carcharias (assembly GCF_017639515.1). Classification (NCBI taxonomy): domain Eukaryota; kingdom Metazoa; phylum Chordata; class Chondrichthyes; order Lamniformes; family Lamnidae; genus Carcharodon; species Carcharodon carcharias. The sequence goes on from NC_054470.1 coordinate 89,253,578, forward strand.
CAATCTTCGGCCAGAAATGCCAAATACATGATCCATCTCGGCCTCCTCCGTAGGTCTCCAGCCTCACAGATTCTAGCCTTCAGCCATTTCGATTCACTCCACGTGATACTGCAAGGCTATGGGCCCTGACAATATTCCGGCAATAGTACTGAAGCAGTCCAAGTCCAAATGCAGCAAGACCTGGATAACATCCAGGCTTGGGCTGACAAGCAGTAAATAGCATTCATACCGCACAAGTGCCAGGCAATAACCATCTCTAACAAGAGAGAATCTAACCATCACCCCTTGGCATTCAATGGCATTACCATCACTGAATCCCCCAACTATCAACATCCTGGGGGTTACAATTGACCAGAAACTGAACTGGACTAGCCATATAAATACTGTGGCTACAAGAGCAGGTCAGAGGCTAGGAACCCTGTGATGAGTAACTCGTCTCCTGACTCCCCAAAGCCTGTCCACAAGGCACAAGTCAGGGGTGTAATGGAATACTCTCCACTTGCCTGGATGAGTGCAGCTTCAACAACAATCAAGAAGCTTGAAACCATCCAGGACAAAGCAGCCTGCTTGATTGGCACCCCATCCACAAATATTCACTCCCTCCACCACCGACACATAGTAGTAGCGGTGTGTACCATCTACAAGATGCACTGCAGAAACTCACCAAAGCTCCTTTGTAGGCAGCACCTTCCAAACCCACGACCACTACCATCTAGAAAACAAGGGCAGCAGATACATCTGGAAGTTCCCCTCCAAGCCACTCAGCATCCTGACTTGGAAATATAATCGCCATTCCTTCAGTGCCGCTAGGTCAAAATCCTGGAATTCTCTCCCTAATGGCATTGTGGGTGTACCTACACCACATGGACTGTCATGGGTCAAGAAGGCAGCTCACCATTGCCTTCTCCAGGGCAATTAGAGATGGGCAATAAATGCGGGCCTAGCCAGAGATGCCCCCATCCCATGAATGAATAAAACAAAGGCAGGTGGTAGCCACAGTGGGGCCTGCTGCTGCCTTGTCATAGGGAGCATCCAGCTTATCAGAAGGCCAGTGAGATAAATACTTCAGGATATGGATGACTAGGCCAAACTAAGGAAACACACACATTCCCACTCTGATTAACCAAAGGCCCAATCATTTTCACTGATGGAGCAAGAAGTTTTCTCTGGCCCTGTGGTGAACCCAACAGCTGGACCATGTACCAGACTGTAAGGGCACATTGAAATAAACATTAAAAGCTGCATTCCTGACTGCATACGCAGCTTGACATGCTCTGAAAGGACATAATGGGCCATTAACATTGGAGATGAGCAGGTTTCCTGTTCCATCTCCCCTGCCGGCTCTTTGCAAACTTCAGTCAAAGGTATCAGGATCCTGAGATAACCTCTGGGACCAGGATTTTCAAACTGTATCTGCGCCAGGTACTAACCCTGCCAACATTTGAAAATCCAACCTCTGGTGCCTGGAATTAAACACGATGTGGCCTGAATTTTCAATCTGCAGTTGTGAACCTGATCCCTGGATAATTTCCAGGTCCAAACTCTATGCTCCATCCACATTGCATGCTCGATGCTTTCTTCTTTGTAGGTGCCCTAATTGCCGCCCTCTGAAATTACCAGTGTCTTAAAAGGTTGGGGTCTGGACACGCCATCCAGGAGTACTATTTTCAAAGTGCATCTGCCCCCATTCACAATCACATGTGATGCTAAATCAAGCCCAATATTCCAGCTGAGGCCTAGTCAGTGAAGGGTTAGTACAATCTCTTTGTTTTTGTACTCTATGCCTCTCAATGCAGCCATGGAGCATATGGGTGGTATTTAATCCAGACAACGGAGGTCTTGCCTGCCAGCTGGAGAGCTGGTGAGAGCCCTTCTTGCCTCCTTTGGTAACTGCCCCTGTATTAAGTGCCATTCAGACACTTAAATGGCCAGCGGTGGACTTTCCATGGGATCAAGAACCCTGGGTTTAGAAGTCCTGCCCCCAGATAGCTGCCAGCCATTCATGCTGCTGCTGCTGGCATTGCAGCCACTAGAGGCCAGGATCACAGAGGGACCCAGACCACAGGTGAGAGAGAGCGGGGGATGGGTGTCACGGGGTTGAGGTCGCAGAAGAGCGGGAGAGATGTTGGCAGGAAGGGCAGGGGACTAGCTTTAAGTGGAGCCCCTCTTCCAATGCCAAAACCCATGATCAGGCACTTAAAGCCCGACAATGAGACTCTCCCTCCCCCACCTCGGGAGCCCACAAGCAAACCTGATGGTATTTGGCTTTTCAGGCTCCCCACAGAGCGAGCCCCCAGCCTGCTGCTAATTGAATATGGCAGGATAAAGCCCTTAAGTGAGACTTCCCAGCCTGGACTTAATCGGAGCCGAGGCGAGAAGGCTGCTTTGTGTTACATTTCATCTGCAATGGATTTATCCAGGTCACCAGTCTCTATGTCCTCCTGAAGTTATTTGCCATCTGCAACATTTGAAGCCATGCTCTGTATAGTTAAGCCCAGGTCATTAACATAAATAAAAAAGAGAAGTGATCCTACTACCGACCCCTGGGTAATACCACTGTATACTTCCATCCAGCCTGAAAAACTTCCATGCGCCAATACTTGCTCCTTTTTGCCCCTTAGCAAAATTAAAACCCATGGGATTAAAGGGACAGTGGTAGTATGGATACAAAATTGGCAAACAAGTCTATTACATAGTACTTTGTCACATGAGCCTTAATGTTCATTATTCAGAATGTCCTCTTAATTCTTGGATTCTTTTCATTACATTTGCTGAGTGACCATTATGCTCTATGTTTCTAAGCCATTTTGGCCGGATGTTGATTTCAGCAAAGGTCTTGAAATGGTTTGTTGGAAATTAGTTTAATTATCATTTGCTGACTGCATATTTATTTTCAGTTCATATTCTAACAACCTTTTTCCATTTTGCATTTAAATAATTAGTGGCCTGCAAATGGATGAACCTTTTGAGTTACAGTGATCTTATGCAGCCTGATTTGATATAGTAATTATGGTAATATTGAGGTAGAGAGGTACAGAGGCTTTACAAAGAGAACAAAGAAAAGTACAGCACAGGAACAGGCCCTTCGGCCCTCCAAGCCTGCGCCAATCATATTGCCTGTCAAACTAAAACATTTTGCACTTCTGGGGTCTGTATCCCTCTATTCCCATCCTATTCATGTATTTGTCAAGCTGCCTCTTAAACACATTTAGGAAGATTATTCCAGATTGTGGAGGTTAGGTGGCTGGAGGTACAGTTGTCAAAAAGCAAGATAAAGGTGTAGGGTTGCACAAGAGGCTGAAGTCAAAGAAATTGAAAGTTTGGGGTGCAGTTGTGTATCTGTTGGTGTTACAGGGCTAACTGTGTGGAACAGGAAGAGGAACCACCGGTGGATTTGTTCAGGTAGGTAAGAGCTGGACGGTGAAGCAGAGTTATTGCACCATGGGCACAGTCATAGAAAATGTCATTTGTGAATTTGGTTAGGACAAATTGTGCTGAAGCATGGATGGAAACTGGATTAAGGAGATTCAAATAAATGGAGAAAGAGTCATAGACCTTGATATTAATCAGAGGATGGCTTCTGTATGGGAGTTTGGAACTGCATGTGGAAACTGTGGAGGTCAACTGTGCATGTTGGAATTTGTGATTGCAACTCAACTGAACCAATTGATTTTGACTTCTGGGACATGGGTCAGGATGAATGGTGGAAGTAGAGCAAGAACAAAATGTAATGATGCCTTGCTGTAATTACCACTGATCACAGTCAGGACCAGGGAAAGAGACTACTTTACCCCAGCAATGGGAGGAAGGAACCTGCAACTTTCAACATTTGTATTTGGAAGCAGCTAAGAGCAGCAGGAGTGTTGTGCCCAGGTCAAGGATACAATGTAGCAAGTTGTTTAGTAACCCAATCATGTCTGGGAAAGTGGATACATTTGCTGATTCAACTGCAACTTGTGCCTTAAACCCTCGCCTATTCTGTCTTGCTAAATGTTATCCACCACATCACTCCTCACAACCACTCAACATTCAGCAACAATCAGCCTTCACTTTCTATGCACTTCATCACCTTTCCCTTTATCCATTCACCGTTGACACCCCGCCAATCCCTGCGCAACATGATAGATGTGTCTGATAGTCACCCTCACTAAGTATACTGCAGCCATCAGTTGAAGACTTTACCATCACACATTCAAGCCTGTTCTTACGCTCCTTGCAGGAGAACACAAAACAGAGGTCTGGGTGTAGACCACCACAAATAGTACAGCTCACAACGGAGGAGGCGCTGGAGATAAGTGATGGGTCTACATCCTTTTCATTTGAAGATAGAGATTGGGAGTTTGCAGGTAGCTGATGACAGAATTACAAATATCTCTGTCACAATATGGAAACTTCATTTCATCCTTGACTGAACCATAAAAAGACTAAGCATGGTGATTGTTAAGATTGTGACTTTGCCATGATGAAATCATATCCGTTTCTTTTGTCCTCTAGGTCTTTCAAACACCCAGCAAGTGTTGTGGACATTCATGAAGACAATTTCTCAGGGACTGCATTCCTTCTGAGGATGCACTATCACAGCTATGCACCAGTGCAAATACTCATGCACCTAAGGGTCCACCTAAATACTAATTTGAGTTTTCACCTGGAGATTTACACCTCACAAGTGAACATGAGTAAGCACTATTGGCAAGGACAAGTGTGGAAGCCTGTGTCAAGGTTGCAATTCTCCCCGAGCTCTGCTCAGCTGGACAAAGATGCTGAACACTGCAGGCTACTGTTGAGAAGGAGAATGCTGGAGATGCATCAGCAACCTTGCCAGGCACTGAGACATGTGCCAAGCACATTCTACACAAAAACAGAGGATGGAGTCATCCAACTTAATTATTAGTGGATTAGTCGCACTAAAAATTGTGTGAATGTTTGTCATGGAGACTGGTCACATCCATGGATCTTGAAGCAAGGCTCTTAAATGAGTCCAGGTAGGCCATAACCATTATCATGCGGACTTTGGATGCCAACTTGCTGCTGTCTTAAACAGGATGACAGATGCCTTATTCATGGTCTTACAACTTAGCACCAACCTTCCAGTGGTAGGAGTGATGTGCAACTAGCCCAGGAAAGGGATAATGGTGAAAGAGAACATTGAAGTCAGTCAAGTGCTCCCACTTTTCACTTATTGATCCCACCTCATCCCTCAACCAATTCTCAGCAAGCTGTCTCATTTTATCAACTGCCAAGTTTCCCCCCTGCACAATTGCAAGTGGAGCAGTCTTTGGCAAAACTCTGAGGTTCCAAAAGCTAGAGTGCACAGGCCAACAGCCTTTCAGCAGTCAAGCCAGGAATCTGAGCAACCTAACATTACCTCTACTGAAGCCACATGAAATGCATCACATAGGAATGGTAGTAAATGTATGTTGGAGAAATTGTAATGCACTAAGAGTATACACATGGGTTTTGACAAAAGGTTACATGGCTCAGTTGCCAATTTTTCAAAAAGTAACAAATTGCACAGTAACACATTTTGTTCATTTGTGCATTGTGAATGACAACGCACTCTTCCACTTGTTTCATGATGAATGTTGATACATGATTGGTCTATTGATGTGTGCACAATAGGTGGGTGAATGGTTGAAAGACCATTGAGTGCAAAGCAGAGAGGGTTGTTGCAGGGTGGGGTTGCTTGATGCTGCTGTTTGGAGTGGACTGAAGGGTTTCATTTGTCATGTTTCACATTCCCAGCATCTCAAGCAGCAAAATAAATAGCTGGTCTGGAGATGGGTGCCCCATTTCATCCTCAATGTGTTCCTCACCCAAAGATAAGTGATGAACCCCTTTGTGCTCCTTCACCTGCAACTCTCTCCTGGGCATGTGCATGTCCCATCAAGGTACATCTTTCCTGCTGGGGCTGGCAATGGTCTTCCACTCCTGAGCTACTTGTCAAACATATTTTCAAATCTCCTTCTATCCTTATCATGTCAATTTGAAATCCTTCAAGGTTGAATGAAGCTGTATCTACTCTCTGCCAGATGTTGCCAGAGGCACTGAGAGTACAGAAGCTGCAATAAGTCAGGTTTTATTCAGATGGGACAACAACATTTTTTAGTACCAACCTGAACAACAGCACAATTTCCCTGGTCAGTTTTCTGAAACCTGGGAAACCTGTGCTGTTCAAATAAACTTTGGAGCCAAGGTAAAAACTATTTTAAAATACCTCATTAACACATCCTAAAAATGTTAATTGCACCAAAAGGTACTCATCTGCATCCAATTAGGAAATCCCAGACTTTGGCCATGTTTCCCACTGGCTCCACATGCACCACTTTAACCTTGAAATGGCACTTTGGAGCAAGATTGCCTTCTTGCTCTTGTTACAATCAGATGAGAAGAGGAAGAATGGCTCCCCTCTTTCCCTACTCCTCATTGGGCCCAAACAGGTTTTTATTAAAAAGGATATGCTTGCCAATTTAATGAGTGTTTAACTGTTTCTCTGCTGTTTCCTTGAGATTTTAAAAAGAAAAGCAAATAGCAATTATTGCACTTAATCTACTATAAGAAAAATAATAAAGACGCTCCAACTTTCTCACACACACACTCTAAGTTCACACACACAAATTACAGAGTGGGAGGGTAGATGAAGCAATTGAAAGTCCAGTAAAATTAAAGGGTGTATGGCTCTTGAAGTTTGGTTGGCTTCAGGCTGAACTCAGTGGTTCTTCTGGGTTTGATGTCAAGGCAGTTTAAAGATGTAAACAGGTGACTTATCTGTTCTTCTGGGGACAGCTGGGTTGAGTTCTTTAAAAAGATCTCTGCTTGCTGTGCATGGATAGTCAATACCAGCAGACAGGGTTCAAAAAGTGCAAGTTGAGTAGAAAGAGGGAGAGAAGGAATACACTCAGCATCTTGATTCTTCAGGGTCTCATTTGTTTGTGCTCTCATGGCAGAGAAAAAAGGTGCATAAACACATAAAGGGTTAGCTGGCTTATCACACATCCCCCTCATTTTAACTGCCCAGTGACCCAAATATGGTCATGATTTGTGGATTCCATTTGCCTGGTTTACATGATTAGATTTTGTCTGGGCACAATCCTTTAATAGCCAGAGTCCCATTGTCCAAGTGATTACATCTAATGGCTTGTCTCCATACAGCTGAACACCCAGATGATTGTCTGGATGCTTTGCTAATGTGGCAGGAGACGGCCCCCATTCATACTCCTTCAAGGCAATTGCTCTTGTTGAGGCTTTACAGTCAGGTTGTCTCCATTTCAATGGCTTTGAAATGTAGGAGGTACAGTGCTGCAAATGCTCAGCCATCTTTGACTGTGATTTTAAGTCATTGTAATGAGGCTTTAGTCTTTTTTTAAATTCAATCAATGGTTTCCAGGTATTAAATTCATAGTCATTTTATAAGCTATGGCTTCATAACTCTTTAAACATTAATAACTTTTATCACTTCCTCCTCCACCCAACCATCCTTAGAGGTTGGTTCCCTAACATAGAACCATAGAATGATACAGAACAGTAGGACACCATTCAGCTCATTGTGCCCATGTTGGCTAGCTGCTAGAGTTATCCAATTAGTCCACTGCCCTGTTCTTTCCTAACACAAGAACACAACAATTAGGAGCAGAAGTCGGCCAATTTTCCCCTCAAGCCTGCTCTACCATTTGATAAGAATATGGTTGATCTTATTGTAGCCATAACTCTACTTTCCAGTCTGACTCCCCATAAACCTTTACTACCTTGTCAATCAAAAATCTATCTAACTCAGCCTTGAACATATTTAATGAGCCAGCCTCATTTCCATATTACCCTATGACATTTTTCACATCATATTCTTCTTTGAACATCAGTAGAGAATTTGCATCCCACCCTGCCAGGCAGTGCATTCAAAAAGCAAATGTTTCTTCACGCAACCTCTGGTTCTTCGAAGAATCACCTTAATTCAGTGTCATCTTCTGTCACTGGACTCCCTTTAAAATTGTACCATTTAATTTCTATTGCCTCTCCTACCAAAGTGTGTCACTTCGCACGTATTTGCTCTAAACCTCTCATTACTTTGTCTATCAAAAGGGTTCATGATTTTGAACAACTCTATCAAATCTCCAGTCTCTCCACATAATTGAAATATCTCCTGCTGATAGCATTTTAGTAAGCCTCTTCTGCAGCATCTCCAATGCCTTATCATCCTAAATATGTGGTGCCCAGAACTGATACAATACTTCTGCAGAGGCCTAGGCAATGCTTTATAAAGTTCTGTCATGATCTCTTTGTTATTGTACCATATGCCTCAACTAATAAAGCCAGCAAGCACATCTGCCAGAAATTATCCCCACAAACTAGTGGGCTAAACTTTGGGGTAGGTAGGAGTGCACTGATGATAATAAATGGAACACAGATGTTGAATGAGGCACATTTAGGCCAGGCTGGCAGATTTCCTCCACTGAATGACGTTAGAGAACCAGATGGGCTTTTGAAACAATCTGGTAGTGCCATGAATATTAATGCAACCAGCATTTTATTCCTGGTTGTATTACTTAATTCGATTCAACAAGGGCCTGATATAAATTCAGCATAACTTCCCTGCTCTTGTACTCTATGCCCCTTTTAATAAAGCCCAGGATACTATATGCTTTATTAACTGCTCTCTCCACCTTTCCTACTACCTTCAGTGATCTGTACCCAAGTCTCTGCTCTGGCACCCCCTTCAAATTTTCACCCCTTATTTTATATTGTTTCTCCATGTTCTTCCTTCCAAAATACATCACCTCACACTTCTCCACATTGAACTTCATCTGCCACTTATCTGCCTACTCCACCAACTTGTCTATGTCCTCTTGAAGTTCCACACCATCCTCCTCGCAGTTCACAACACTCCCAAGCTTTGTATCATCCCCAAACTTTGAAATTGTCCCCTGCACACAAAGATCTATATCATTAATATATGTCAGGAAAAGCAAGGGTCCAAATACTGACCCCTGGGGAACTCCACTACAAACCTTCCTCCAGCCCAAAAAATATCCATTGGCCGTTACTCTCTGCTTCCTATTTTTCAGCCCATTTTGTATCCACATTGCTACTGTCCCTTTTATTCCATGAGCAAAAGCTTTTCTCAAGTCTGTTGTGTGGCACTGTATCAAATGCCTTTTGAAAGTCCATGTACACCACATCAACAGCATTACCCTCATCGACCTTTTCTGTTACCTCTTCAAAAAAACTCCAGGTGGTTTCTATCTATGCTGGCTCTTCCTCATCAACCTATATTTTTCCATGTGACTACTAATTCTATCCCACAATTGTTTCTAGAATCTTGCCCACCACTGAAGTTAAACTGGTGGGTCTGTAATTGCTGAACTTATCCTTACAACCTTTTTTGAACAACGGTGTAATGTTTGCCATTCTACAGTTCTCTGGCACCATCCCTGAATCTAAGAAAGACTGAAAGATTATTGCCAGTGCTGCTGTAATTTCTACTCTCACTTCCTTCAAGATGCTAGGATGCATCTCATCCAGTCCCAGTGCCTTGTCAACTTTAATTACCAACAATCTATTCAATACTTCCTCCTTATCAATTTTGAACCTTTCTAGTGACAGAGCTTCCTTGTCTGTCACATGGCATGGGTAGCATCTACCTCCTTGATAAAGACGGATGCAAAGGATTCATTTACACATATCCATGTGTAAACTCCCTTTTAAATCCCTAATCGGCCCTACTCCTCCTTTTACCACTCTTTTACATGCCTGTAGAAGACTTTGGAATTCCTCTATATGTTGGCTGCCAATCTTTTCTCATAATCCCTCTTCGCTTCTCTAATATGCTTTTTCAACTCTCCTCTGAATTTCTATATTCTTCTTGGTTCTCAATTGTATTTTCTACCTGACAGCTAATAACTTCTTTATCTTAATTTCTATCTTCTTTTTCATCCAGGGAGCTCTGGATTTGTTTACTCTACCTTTCCCTTTCAATAGACTATACCTTGACTGTGCCCAAACCAATTCTTTTATGAAGGTAGCCCATTGTTCAGCTGCAGTTTTTTCTGCCAATCTTTCATTCCAGTCTATCTGGCCCAGCTCCATTCTCACCCCATGGAAGTCAGCTCTTGTCCAATTAATTAGTCTTATTCTGGATTACCTATCATCCTCTGTCATCCTAAAACATACAATACAATGATCACTGTCTCCTAAAATGTTCCCCATCTGACACTTGATCTACTTGGCCCACCTCATTTCTGAGAACCAGATCCAACAGTGCATCTTTTCTTATTGAATTGGACACATGCTGCTGTAGAAAATTCTCCTGAACACAATCTAGGAACCTTTGTTCCTCTCTGCCCATTACACCATCACTGTCCCAGTCTACATTCGGGTAATTAAAGTCCCCAATTATAACTACACTACAATGCTTGCATCTCTCTAATTTCCTTGCAGATTTATTCCCCTTCATCCTTCTCACTAGTTGGCGGTCTATAGATTGCACCGAGCAGTGTTCCTTTGTTTTTTGTTTCTTAACTCTAGCCAAATTGATTCTGTCCTTGAGCCCTCTGGGACATCCTCTTTCTCCAGCACTGCAATGCTCTCCTTAACCAACACTGCCACCCCTCCTCCTTTCTTTCATTTCCTATCTTATCTGAATGCCTTGTACCTGGGAATATTAACACCCAGTTCTGCCCTTCCTTGACCCATGTCTCTGTCATCGCCACAACATCATATTTCCACATGGCAATCTGTGCCTGTGAATCCCTAACCTTATTTACTATACTCCATGCATTCAAATACATGCATAGTAACCCTGGTTTAGATTTTGTTACTATCTCCTTTACCCATTAATATACTATTCTTTACACTAGTGCTATCTGTCTTGCCCAGTATTTTGTGCACCCTGGTTTCCTAATATTTTCACTTAGTTCCCAAACCCCTAATGCCAAATGCCCTGGCTTAAGGCTGGACTAAAACTTACTTTCTTCCAATGCTAACAGCACCTTTTAGTTAATTGCTAAATTAAAGAAAGACTCGACTTTAGACAGAATTTAACCCTTAATTTAGCCCTTAAACTCCCTCAGTCACCAAACTCCAAATGAAGCTCTGTACTGCAGCTCAAAGCAGCACTCCAGTGCAGTCGTCGTTCCAGAATCAATCAAACATTCACTCCCTTCACCACCGAGGCACAGTTGCAGCAGTGTGTACCATCTACAAGATGCATTGCAGGAATTCACCAAGGCTCCTGAGAGCACCTTCCAAACCCACGGCCACTACCATCTAGAAGGACAAGGGCAGCAGATAGATGGGAACAACTGGAAGTTCCCCTCCAAGTCACTCACCATCCTGACTTGGAAATATATCGCCGTTCCTTCACTGTCGCTGGGTGAAGATCTGCAACTCCCTTCCTAACAGCACTGTGAGTGTACCTACACCACAGGGACTGCAGCGGTTCAAGGAGGCAGCTCACCACCACCTTCTCAAGTGCAATTAGGGATGGGCAATAAACGCTGGCCAAGCCAGCGAAGTCAGGGTTTAAGCTAGCCTTCTAAAATCATGTTTTTAAGTGGCAATTCAAGAACTCTAATATTCTAAAGGCTGAAATATTTGTTTTAGTGACATAATCAATCAAATTCTAAGATTCTTTCTATCCTTCAATTCTGGACCATGGGTTCAAAATATGAATGCAGTGCTAAAGATTTCATAAACTCCCTGGGTTTAGAATTACTTGATGACTGTTCGTAAATAAATAGCATCGAGGGAAGTGGAACTCAATTCTTGATTCTTTTACATTCTGTTAGACTAAAAGCATGATGGTTAAGGGATGAATTATGAGAAGTAATTTAGCAACTATTTATTGAACTCAGCCTGAAAGCTAAATACAGGTTAAAGGTCATGGGAAAAAGTCGGATACAACCACTAAGCCACTCCCATGTTGATGTGACTCCTTGTGTCACAGCATCTAGAGAAAAAGACAGCATCGACGTCCTAAGAATCAGTAACTTATTAATCATTCTTTATTCAGTGAGCTTTTTGGATAGAGCTTCATATCACCATCAGTGACTGGGTTGCTCCTTTAGCTCTAAAGGTAATAACCAACTTGTCTGCCTTACCAGACAAAATTGCACCCTTATACAGAAAGCTTCTATAATTTCCTGCACACTGATTTACTCCATCAATGGATACAGGAGAACTTTTTGACTTGTCATAAGCTTTACCTGCTAGGACAGTATTCTCTGGAAGGGCTGTGCAACTGTATTAATGCTAAAGATTTGTTTTTCCACTTACAATATTCAGCTTTTACATGTCCCTTTTTATGACGAAAGTAGCATATTAGTCCCCTTTGTTAGGGAATGAAACAGTTAAAGAAGTCCAATTGCTAATTATTAGGTTTTCTAACTAAGTACCCATTTGGTTGTATAAAAGGGATAAGAGCTGAGACTAGTGTGTGAGGTGGAGAGTTTTATGATAAGCAATAAAACGCTGTCTTGGTTTTGATCTTTATTTCTAAACAGCTATTGAAACTTACTAGTGGAAGCAGAGGATGGTTGCTGCTTGTAAGTAAAAGATTGGAAACTAAGCTTTCTTTGGATAAAAGATTGTATTTGCAGTTAACTTTAAGAGCAGGTTGGCTTGGAGTATATCAAAAAAAAAAGAAAATGGCTGAATCAAAATGTAGGGCAGAATTTTCTTCTATCATTGCTTGTTTGTCCCTACAACCACACCAACCCCCTCCACTTCTCTCTCTCTCTCTCTCTCCACCCCCCCGCCCCCCCCCCCCCCCCACCCCCCCCCCCCCCCCGCCCCACACACACACACACACACCTTAAACCAGCTTATATTTCAACTCTTTCTTGGACTCGAACTCAAGTTCTGTCGAAGGGTCATGAGGACTCGAAATGTAGGCCAATAATGGGCGGGTGCGGAGGCGATCACCGCCAGTGTTTGGGGCCGCACCACCATATTATGTGGGCAGGCCAGTTAAGGCCCACCCAGTGTGACTTCCGGCAGGAAGCGCTATGCGCTTCCTGTGCGGGCGGGGGGGTGGGGGGGCAGTTCCTAAAACCGAGAGTGCGCTCTTTCGCGCATGCACAACTCCCTGAGGCTAAGTGCAGCCTCAGGGAGATCGCCTCGACTTTTAAAAATATTAAAATTGGAGAAAAGAAAATTCCCTCACGTGTCCCCTCATGTGACAATGCCACATGAGTTGGGACATGTTCATAATTTACAGAACAACTTTATTACAATTTTTAAAACGCCACATGAAACTTCATCCCGCTGCTGGATGAGGTTTCATGTTTTTTTCTAGTTGCTGCCGGGGCTCATGGCTGACCGGCCAACCTTAAGGCTAGACACAGGCCCTTTAATTGGTTAATTGACCCTGTCAATGGTCTCAAGTGGCCATTGACAGGTTGGCGGGCCCACAGTTGATTTTGCTGCGCCCCCGCCTTTCTGAAAATTTAAATGAGGCGGGATGACGTCGGAGTTTCAGCCTAATGTCATCCTGCATCATTTTACGCGTCAGCGAGCGGGCCCCACCCCCTGCTCGCCAACGGTACAATTCTGCCTGTAGAATTTTGGGGTATGGTTACCCACTGATTATTACTGAGAGTGAGCCCTATGAGCAATGGAAGAATTAAATAACTATGTAGAGCATGGGTTATGTCCTTGCCAAAGAAAAAACAGGGAATGGCCTTGGTAAAATAAGATGCAAAGAGTTGGAGTCTGAGCATTTGGATATGAGTGAAGGTTTGGAAACATTATTAGATTTTATGGATAAGATCTATCAAAAAGATGATTTATTAAGGGCAGAAATTTCTGGCTGAAGTGCGGGTGGCGGGGCCCACATGTCAGCGCTTAAAATGTCGCACGCTAACATCGCTTGACCGTCCCGACGTCAGCGTGCAACATCGCGATATTTCAGTCAGCGGGCACGCACAGCAGCGGGACGCACACTCGCCATTAATTAAAGGCCTCGTTAAGGCCCTTAACTTGCCAATTGTCCAGGATTTTGGGGGGCCCATGTGAACCACAGGTCGGTGCATGGGCCCAGCGGGCAGGTGGGTAGGAGATTTTTAAATAAAAATCATGCACTGGCAGGATATGTGGACTCAGAGGGGCTGTTCATGTTTTCCGTAAAGTTTTAATTGCAGAAAGTGTTTTAAACTTGCCTGTGTAATTGTTAGCAGTTCACATCGATTTCCAAGAGCTTTTTGCATATGTTGAAACCAGTCTGCAAACAATAATCGCTCTCGGCCCTGCAGCTTTCTGGAAGCCTCCATTTAGCCTGGGGGTATGGGTTCTGACATCTCCACTGGAGGCAGCTCCCCTGAGGAGAAAGGAAGGGATAGAATAAGGAGGAGGCCAAGACTGGACAATCAGCCTCCAGAGGAGCCACCTTTGGGAGGCCAGGCGCAGTCACAAGGGGCACAGGGCCAAGAGGTTGTCCAAGATGCAAGGGGCCGCAGAAGATGCCACTATCCTGCTGCCAGGGTATACAGGCGGCAAAGCAGCGACCTCAATATGACTGAGGTGCAGTGCCGAAGGAGGCTCCGTCTGTTAAGGGACACAGTCACCTTTATCTGTCAGATGATTTGCCCTGAGATATCTCCTGACTGTATGGGTGGACATCCCATGCCAGCGGCTCTGAAGTTCACAGTTGCCCTCCACTTCTATGCCTCTCGCTCCTTCTAAGGCTCGGTGGGTGATCTATCAATCAGCTGTCCACACTTGTGTCAAGCATGAAACAGACGCTCTGTTCAGACGGTATTGACCTTCATCTACTTCGGCTGCGACCAGGCAAGTCAGGCACATCAAGCCAGGGGCTTTGCGGCCATTACTGGCTTCCCCCGCGTCCAGGGTGCAATAGACTGCACACATGTGGCCATCAAGGCGCCAGCAGGTGAAACCAGTCCCTTTGTCAACAGGAAGGGCTTCCACTCCATGAACGTGCAGATAGTGTGTGATCACAGGATGCAGATTCTACAAGTTTGTACAAGGTACCCAGGCAGATCCCACGACGCCTACATCCTCAGACACTGCCAGGTGCCAGGGCTCTTCAGTGTTCCGGCTTGGCTGGATGGTTGGCTGCTGGGTGACAAGGGCTATCCCCTGTGAAGGTGGCTCATGACGCCACTACGCCGTCCAAGAACAGAAGCTGAGCATCGGTACAATAGGAGCCACGGCACTACAACGGCTGTGGTGGAGAAAGCCATTGGCCTTCTCAAGATGCGCTTCCGTTGCCTGGACCGCTCAGGGGGTGCACACCAGTAGCCCCCTAGATCGCGTCTCTGTGATAGTCATAGCATGCTGCACTCTGCAAAACCTTGTGCTGGAAAGGGGAGATGCAGTTGACGATGAAGACCTTGACACAGTGGATGAGGCTGCACATGATGAATCCAGCAGAGGCTCAGAGGATGAGGAAGTACAGGGCGATGATGAGGGGCAGCACGCTGACCAGCTACTACACCAAGGAGGCAGGGACATCTGGGACACTCTAATCCAACGAACCTTCATCTAGCTCCACACACAAGGATCAGCAGGACCAGCATTGCCTGGCGCTTCCACACGTGGCACTTAGGTGCTACATCTTCCACCTTATTAGCTGCAACTAAGGGCTTAGTACAGAAACATCAATGTCCACTCAAACACTATGATATGTCTGTGAAAAAGAAAAATGCACCACAAAGGAAACACCCTCAGCCATTATAAGAAAAGTGGACTTTATTATGTCCAAAATATAAAGAAACTTCTCCATTGCAAACATAAGTCTATTGTTCCCTATTCTAAGGCCAACACAAAATCACCAGTGACATACCCGTGGAGTGCCTAACCTGCCTTATGCTTTCGTTTGCGGGTGCTACGTCTTGGTGCCACCCCATCGCTTGGAGTGGCTCATGAGACAGCCTGCTGACTCTGCTGTCCTGTTGGCATCGATGACCTTGGCGGGCGTCCTCTGGCCCGTGGAGCCTGTGACGGCGCCGCCTGGGAGGAAGTGGCCAGTTCCAGAACTGGCACCTCCCCAGCCTCAACGGATGCAACTGTCACTGGCAGAGGGGTGGGGGAGCTGCTGCCCTCATCCGGAGCACCCTGAGAGGAGCTTGTAGCGACGACAGGCAGCTGCTGCGCCGATGTGAGGTCCCATTGGACCTCCCTGCTCACCACATATGCATAGGCAGTGAGCGCTTATGCTTGGTGTCCACAACATCTCCCACATGGGGAATGACCAGCCGTGACCAGTACCTCTGTGAGGGCTTGGACGTTAGAGCGTAACCCATTCAGAAAATTCTCCATCCAATCGAATCCCCTCACTAAGAGTCGCCAATCTCTCAGTGGAGGAAGCCTGAAGCTCTGTCCTGAGGTTCATGTCTTCATTTGCACTCAGCCTGGACTCCTCCATCGCAGAGACCAACTGAAGCACAACCTCATGCAACCCTGCCAGATGCTCCCGCACATCCTGCCGCTTGTCCTGCAGCTGCTGCATTGGGGACAACTCCAGAGGCACATCATCAGTGCCGAATTTAGCATGTGTCTCCTCCCCTGCAGGCCTGCGGCTGCTGGCGCCATCTGCACCCTCTGTCCCTACCATCTCCTCCAGCGATTGTGAAGTACCCTCTCCATTGTGACCTGGGACACTAGCCGACAGTAAATCCCCACCGAGGTGTTTGTGTCTGCACTGGTGCCTGGCTGGCTGAAATGATGTGCTGCAAGTTGCATGTCTTGGGCCTCAGGTGTGGAGGGGGGTGCTCTGGTGTCTATGGGTGCGGCCATGTGGTGGTGATGCTGAAATTAACAACAAGGATAGTGGATCAGTTAGCGTTCAATCAGTTAAAGCTTTCATCCCTTTCACCCCCCCCCCCCAGGCTCATAAGTCACTCACCCTTCAAGACCCTAAGGAGATGAACATTGGTGGGATGGAAAAGAGTCAAGAGGAGGCCTAAACATTTGATGCGCATACAGACAGGCTGGTCAGATGGCCTCAGGAATGCCACATGGCATGTTATGTACCACTGTAGTGGGGAGAGTGCAGAGGTACCTGACCAGGATACATACTGGCCTGGATAGTTGCGGGGCTGAGGAAACATCGCAAACACTTGCGACATTTGCCGTGGATCACAGGAGATTGAAAGGTCACATTATTGACCTTCATACCATTAGGAGGGGCATAGACCGGGTGGGCAGAAGGCAACATTTCCCCTTGGCGCAGGGATGAGTAACGTGGTGTCATTTATCTAAGTTGAGTGCCATGAGGTTGACAGGTGATGTGCTGAGGACTTTTTGGACAGAGTAATGTGGGGCGCACTGGCTGAAAGGGTGCTGGAGGTACAAACCCCCTAAGATGCAATAACTCTTTGGATGTGCAGCAGCGATGCCATGGCATGTGAGACCATGGGGATAGTGGTCACAAATGGGATAAGGTGACTTTAGAAGGTAGTGGAGACGCAAATTCTCAAGGGGACAAGGGACATTTGTGTATGATCCACACGTCAGAGTGTCTCCGTCTGTGAATGAGCAGCGTTGCAGCATTAATGATTGCAGAAAACATCAGTGGTTTGGATGGTGGGGAGACAGAGTGAATGGGACTGTGGACCTCAAATACCTGCCCGCTGGACCCCAGCCTCACCGCCACTGGCTGCCCTGGCTGCCTGCCTCCTCCCCAGTTCCATGGCCTGCTCCTCAAAGGTCATGTGGCACTGGAGCAGGGCGTGCCCACTTCCAGTCCTCTGGCGCTCCCGCTGATTGTGTTCACTTTTTGCCTGCAGAACAGAGAAGAGGGTTTATTGGGGCTGATAGCTCATGTACTCTGCACGCACACGCCGCACCCCAACCACAGTGGACCCTCTGAGGTCTCCAGCGGCTCCTTCCCTCACTACTGGTGATCAGTCCCCAGAAGATAGTACAGCTGGTCCCAACCCCCTCCCCCAACGGCTACCTTGGACACATTCAGTGTCCATCACTTTGAATAGCACATGGGTCTTAGCGCCCGTGGCAAGGAGGCGCAACGAGGTGCGGCGCCGATGCCAGCTGATGGCACTTGGCCACAACATCTTGAGGCAGCCCTTGCACCATCTCATCACCATCAATATAACATGTGTTGGAGTTCTGAGTATGTGTCTAGCTGCCTCCCCTGCAGGTTGCCCCCAGACTACACAAATGCGACAAACACCAACATATGCTGCGGGGAGAACCCATCTTCTCCTCAACCATTACAGCTGATGTAAGCATGGTCAGTACCCATTTGCCTACCCAGCATGTGCCAAATTCCCAATGCAGTGATGACAGCAAGCCGTGGGGGGCGTGGGGGCTCAAAGGATAAGGCTACCTTCTGGGTCAAATGGTCAAGGCCGACATGGTACTCACCCTTCCAGAGCGCAGCAAATTATTGAATCTCTTGCAGCACTGAGTGCCTGTGTGCCGCACATCATCATGGGCGCTTACAGCGTCACCAACCTCCTCCCACACCTGGCTGGTGACATGGGGAGCGTTCCTCCTCCCATCATCCAGATATAATACAGCCCAACGGCTGGAAACCTCTTGGAGGAGGACAGCAAGGCATGCCATAGTGCACTGCCTCAAACAGGTTGCCTGGCCACTCTTTGAACAGGCTGCCAGTTCTCCAATGGGGAACCATGACTATTTTCCCGTTCTCCACAGGTGTCACTAACCCAGTGGGTGGGCCTTAATTGACCTGCCCGTGGAAAATAGTGGCGCGGCCCATTTCAGCAGCGGCAATCGGCTGCCTGCCCGCCGCCAAGTCGATCGGGCCCACCCGCCTGCCAAAGTCAAAATTCTGTCCTAAGTGTTTACGAATCATGGTCTGATTTTGCCAAATTTAGAAAGTTGGAAGAGTTCCATGGAAGATTACATAATGGAATTCAGTTTATGCATGATTGCAGAAGTTCTGTTTAGAAATTTCCCAATCAATGCTGGTGTTCAAGTTATTAGACTGTGCCAAAGTATCAAATATGGACAGGCTTCTAGTTCTAACGGGAGTTATGTTTGCAAAAAGACACACAATGCTAGAACAGATGTCAGAAGCTCTCAGAAAATTCCTTGGAAAACATTCCTTTTCAGCAGCGTTCATAGTGTAAATGAGCCATTTGGTGAGCAGACAGAAAATGGAGGATACAATGTTAATGGGATGGCAATATTGTTTAGAAACAGGATGCAGGTGTCAGTATGAAAGGAGATTTGTAACTAGAAAGAATGGGGACAGGAAGATCTTTGACAATTATGGCAAGAGAAAAGAATTAGGAATTTCTGACAAAAGAATGAACCCCAGAAGTGACCAAAGTGTGGTGAATTGGTGTTTTAGATGTGAGTCAAAATACCATTATGCAATGAACTGTCCTAAACGATATAATGTGTTTGAAATTAAACATGAGACAAAGGACTCAGAAAAAGATGGAGATATTGACCAAAGATAGGACATTGTATTAGTTACAAGAAGTTGCAGCCTGGTGATGAATTGTTTTGGTCACAGAGTCCTTCAATTGTGTGGTGCTGGAAAGTGGATCCATGTCTATAGTCTATAGAATAGGCTGTTTAAAATGCTAATCGGACTCCTTAAATGAAAAATACTGGAATAAGGTTAAAGAATTTGAGAGTTCCACCAGTTTTAGATTTGGACATAATACCCTAAAATCTTTGAAAAGGTAATGATTCCCTATAAGATAGCTGGAGTCAATCAGTTCATCAGCACGGACACTACGTCTTGCGAAATACCATTTCTGTTGAGAACACCATTGATGAAGAAAATGCAAATGAAGCTGGACAAGGAAAATGACAAGGCCATTGTATTTGGAAAACCTGTGGATTTACAATCTACACAATCTGGATATTACTGTATTCCTTTAATGAAACCTAACTTTTCTACTAAGGATATTAAAGAAGTGTTATTAGCGTCAGGGGATAGGAATTTAGAAGACAAAAAGCAAATTTTGTTAAAATTGCATCGGCAGTTTACCCAACCTTCTTTGCAAAGGTTAAAAATTTTGCTAAGGGATGGAGAGTATGCTAAACTTAGAGAGTAGATAAGCAAGTGTTGTGATATATGTGAGAAATACTGAAGGACACGGCTGATAGTGGGTCTACCTTTAGCGAGGGTTTTCAATGAAGTTGTGGCAATGGATTTAAAGATGTGGGATAAAGAAAATAACTTTTTTTTTATTTTAAATGTCATTGATTTGGCAACAAGGTTGAGCCAGTCAACAATCATACAGCAAAGAAAAGAAAATAATTGTGGATCAGGTAATGGAGAAGCGGAGAAGGGCACGATTGGGACCACCAGCAAACTTCCTCACTGATAATGGGGGAGAATTTGCTAATGACAAGTTCTGGGACATGTGCAAAAACATGAATATAATAGTTATGAATACAGCTGAAATCCCCTTTAGTAATGGAGTGTGTGAAAGGAATCATGCGATTATAGATGAGATGCTTCGTAAAATGTTGGCCAAAGGACCAAACTGTGAATTAACATCAACTCTAGCATAGGCTGTCCATGCCAAGAATTCATTGCAGGTGGTTGGGGGCAAAAGTCCATATCAGTTAGTTTTGGTAGAAACCCAATAATTCCTTCTGTCCTGAGCGATCATCCCCCAGCTTGGGAGGGAGCTATGATTAGCTCTACCTTTTCTGAGCATTTAAATGCACTACACATGGGTAGAAGAGTGTTCCTTAAAGCCAAGGTTTCAGAGAATTTGGTGAGCTCTAAGACACAATGTATGATCATTGGAAACTATTTTCAATCAGGGAGACATGGTATACTGTAAAAGAGAAGGACTTAATGAGTGGGAAAGCCTAGGAAAGGTTATAGGTAAAGATGGTAAAACAGTCATTTTGCAACATGGGAACCAGACTATTTGGGTCCACTCATCAAAGTTCGTTGGTGCAGACTACATATTTGCAGGCTCGGAAAGTGTTGTAGGAAGGGACAAGGAACCATGTGCTTCTTATACCCATATGTTGCATGATTGTGAGGACCAGGTATCTGAAGATGAGGTAATAATTCGGACGAAGATGATGAGACGATTTGTCCCAGATGTCAACTGTTGAAAGCTGACACTTAAGTTACATACTTGCCAGAAGGGGCCAGTCAATGGCAGGATGCAATGATTGTAGGGAAAGCCACTGGAAAATATAAAAACTGGTTATACGAGATAAAGGACAGGAGGTTATGTCTATGGATTGGGAACATGAAGTACAAAAATGGAAGGCACAGAACGCAGTATCAGTTCAGACAGTGGGTCTGGGAGTGAAAATCCATCGAGGAAGAGACCGTGAACTGTTGAAAGAATATCTAAGTGGGAGAAGGGGATCAAACAGTAACAGACTGGAGCTTGATAGAAGTCAGGGTAGAGGGCTTAGCTTAACAAGATCAAGGTATATGGCACAGACTGGTAATGCTACAAGGAACAGAATCCCATGTCATCAAAGTTTTAGTAGCTTCAAACAAATTAGATGATAAATTAATAAAGGATGCCAAATGGCAAGAATTACATAGCTGGAAAGAATTTGGGAGTATACACAGATGCCAGGTAGGGGCCAACCAGCTCTACCTCATAGGTGCATATGCATGGAAAAGATGCTTCCTGATGGGATTTATAAAGCTAAAGCCAGGCTAGTGGCACGAGGGTTTGAAGAAAAATTGGGTGACTGGGGTATAAGAGTATGGAAAGTTATGCTGGAGATCTTTTTGGTTCTATTAACTACAAATGCTTGGGACTGTAAGTCCATTGATATTAAAGCTGCTTTTTTTTGCAGGGACACCAACTTCAAAGGGAAGGTTTTTCTCCATCTGCCAAGAGGTGCCAAACACAGGACAGACTCTCTGGAAGCTAAATAAATCTGTATACAGTTTAAATGATGCCTCCAGAGTCTGGTATTTCTCAGTGAGATCAGTTTTGTTAAAGTTGGGCTGTCTTCAGTTGGAAGCAGACCCAGCAATGTTTTATTGGCACTATGGAGGAAAACTTGCAGGCTTTATGATGCATGTAGATGATTTTTTTTTTGTGGTGTGGTAGTAGTGAATTTGTAATAGTTGTCATTAATAGGCACAGAATGGAGCTCAAAAGTGGAATTTGGGCTTCTGGTGTGTTTAAGTACATTGGATTGGAAATCAGGCAGAATGTATCACACATCCTTTACCACAACAATTCTACTTAGAAAACATCAATTCAATTGCAATTAGTCATGAAAGATTAGTCCCAGAAAGATACAACGGCTTCTGAAAAGGGAAAAGAGGGACTCAGGAGTCTAATTGGGCAACTCAGTTGGCTGAGCAAACAAATAAGGCCGGACATCAGTTTTGACATTTTGGAATTGAGCACTAAAATGAATGATCCCAAGGTTGAAGAAATCATTCAGGCAAACAAAACATTAAAAATAGAGCAGTGTGTTTTGAAATTACCGTCTTTAGATGATGTTAGAAAAATGAAACTGTGTTTAGTGATGAATCTTATGCAAATCTACGTGATGGATTTTCAAGTGGGGGAGGATTTATAATACTTCTCATGGGCAGGAAAGCAAATGCTGCCCGGTGCCATGGGATCTAAAGATGTGAAGAGTTGTAAAGAGTACTTGGCAATGGAGACTCTCACCATTGTTGAGGTGGTAGATATGACATTCTGTTTATCAGATACTGGCAGAAGTTTTCAATGGAAAAGGTCTTAGATAATTCACTTTAGGAAAATATTCCCTCTACAAAGTGTATAAACAAGAGGAAATTGCGAATTGACATTGCAAGCTTAAAACCAATGCTGGAAAATAAGGAGATACCCTTGTGGTCTTCTCCTGCAACAACAGCACCCACCTCCGGCTTTGGGGCTGCCGTCCTTCCAAGGCTGCAGGCTCTCTGCTTGGGCCTGCAGCCTTGAGGAGCTGCCAGATGTCCTTAGTTGGACAACAGAGCCTGAGTCGGCTTCTTAATTGGCCGCTTCTGGGAAGGTCCCCCAGGTGGGCACCCTGACCATCAGAATGGAGTCAGGAACCAGAAATGGTCCCAATTCATGCTCATATCCTAGCAACAGAAGATTCTGCCCTTTGTCCCTCTCTCCTTTAAATCCGCCATCACCAACCCTCTCCTAAAAATCATCCTTTACCCTGTCGATAAATTACTGTCCCATCTCCAACCTCCCTTTCCTCTCAATTCCTTGTACGTGTTGTCACCTATCAAATCCATTCCGATCTTTCCCAGAACTCCGTTTTTGAATCCCTCCTGCCCTTTCTGGCCCAAAACTGAAACTGCTGTAATCAAAGTCATAAATGACATCATGTATGACTGTGACAAAGCTAAACTTTCCCTCCTTGTCCTTCTCGACCTGTCTGTAATCTTTGACATGGTTGGCCACACCATCCTCCTCCAAAGCCTTTCCACTATTGTCTAACTGGGTAGGTCTGCTTTCATCAGGTTCCATTTTTCTCTATCCAGTTGCAACCAAAGAATCATTTCCAATAGCTTCTCTTCCTGCTCCCACATTGTTACCCCTGGTGTCCCCCAAGGATCTAGCCTTGGCCTCTTTCTATCTACATACTGCCTCATGGTAACACCATCTGAAAGCACAATGTTAGTTTTCACAAATGTTGATAACACTGAGCTCCACCTCTCTACGTCTCCACTGATGCTAAATTATCAGACTACTTATCCAACATTAAAAACTGAATGAACAGAAATTTCCTCTAATCAAATATTGGGAAGACTGAAGCCATAATTTTTGGTCATTGCTTCAAACCCTGTTCCCTAGCCATGACCCCATCCCTCTCCCTAGCAACAGTCTGAGATTAAACCAGTCTTCTCACCATTCTTGAGTTTTGACCTCATATTCATTTCATCACTAAGACTGCCTATTGTCATGTTCATAACATTGTGCAGCTTCACTGTCTTCACTCAACTGCTGCTGTAACCTCCATTCAGACCATCATTACCTCCAGACTTGACTATTCCAAAACATTCCTGGCTGGTCTCCCACATTCTACCCTCTGTAAACTTGGTCATCCAAAATTCTGCTGCCTGCATCTTAACTTGCACCATGTCCTGTTCACCCATGATCCCTGTGTTCACTGATCTAGTTATTCCAACTCTTTGATTTCTGTTAGTTAGCCAGTTGTCTATTCATGATAATATATTCCCTCCATCATAAGGTCAGAAGTGGGGATATTTTTGGATTGCTGAACGTTCAGCCCTTTCTGACTCCTCAAATACTGATGCAGTCTGAGTTCATATGCAGCAAGACCTGGACAATATCCAGGCTTGGGCTGATAAGTGGCAAGTAATAGTCGCACTGCACAAGTGCCAAGCAACCTCTTTCCAAAAAACAGAATCCAACCATCTCCCCTTGGCAAAGGCATTATTATCACAGAATTCCCCACTATCAACATCCTGGGGGGTTCCATTGACTAGAAACTGAACTGGACCAGCCATATAAATACAATGGCTACAAGAGCAGGTCTGAGATGGGGAATTCTGCAGCAAGTAACTTAACTGCTGACTCCCCAAAGCCAGTTCACCATCTACAAAGCATAAACCACACACTATCCTGACTTGGAACTATATTGTTGTTCCTTTCCTGTTACTGGGTCAAAACGCTGGGTCAAAATCCTGGAACTCCCTTCCGAACAGCACTGTGGGTATACCTACACCACATAAATTGCAGTGGTTCAAGGAGGCAGCTCACCATCACCTTTTCAAGGGCAATTAGGGATGGGCAATAAATGCTGACCAAGTCAATGATGCTCATCCCTTGAGCGAATATAAAAAAAAATTATCCCCGACACCATGAGCACTTACCTTGTTCAGTAATCTTTTCTGTGACACATTATTAAATGCCTTTTGGGAATCTAAATATGCTTCATTATTGATTTCCCTTTATCCACCATGCTCATTAAGCCCTCAATGAGCTCTAATAAATTTGTCAAACATAAAGTTCATCCCATAAAATCATGTTGACTCTGCTTGATTGTATTATGATTTTCTAAATATTCTGCTACTATTTCCTTAATAATGGATTCCAACATTTTCCCAATGATGGTTGTTAAGCTAACTGGCCTATAGTTTCCTGTTTTCTCTCTTCCTCCTTTCTTAAATACTTTTGCAGCTTTCCAATCCACTGGAACCTTTCCAGAATCTAAATTTTGGGAAACTATGAACAATGTGCCCATTATCTCTGCAGTTACTACTTTTTAAGATGCTAGGATGCTAAGATGCAGGGCATTAGGTCCAGGGAGCTTGTCCTATAGGTTTATCCAGTACGTTTTCTCTAGTGAGATTGTTTTATCCCCCTGATTTTCTACTATTATTGGGAAGCTTTTAGTGTCTTGTACCCCCATGAAGACTGGTACAACTTATTTAACTTTATTAACATAATGTAATATTTAACAATGCATTTAACTTTTAATCACTTCAAGAGGACCTCTGATTACGAGTGTAAATAACCAGGGATAGAACTTTCTCCTGAGCAAAAGGGGAGTTCAAGCCAGGCAAAATAAATAGGTAACTTCTAAGATGAAACTGATAACTAAAGCTACCTGTTAATGCAGGGCTGAATGTTAGAAGGGAGTGGTGCATGGGTGGGAGGGGGGGTGGAGGGGGGATTGTGACCTGCTTTGACAGGTCAAACAAGCTCAGTGGGGCTTCTGCCCCTCAGTGGACAGGAAGTTCCACCCCCGTGAGCTGTTGGCCAATCTGGCTGGCAGCTCCAGCAGCACCAGAGCTCAGTGGTGGGGGCTACTAGGACTGCAAGGAGGAGCAGAAGGAGCAATGGCTGCCAGCCGCAAGTAAATTCCGGACTTTTAGAGAGGGAAGCATCTGTGTCCGGGGTGAGTGGGGTGGGGGTTGGTGGGGAGCTAGAGTTTGGAGGGCAGGTGGCAAGGAATGAAGTGTCAGGGACAAGGAAGGGTTGACATTTGTGGGGGAGTTGTGCCCATGATGTACACAGGGCACTCCCCAAATAATGTGTCCCCCTCCCCTTCCCATCTGTTTTTTCTACTTTGTCTCAAAAATCAGACAGCCCTGCCCAAGCCAATCATATTATGGTGTGGATAGTGTA
This sequence comes from Carcharodon carcharias, assembly GCF_017639515.1. Taxonomy (NCBI): domain Eukaryota; kingdom Metazoa; phylum Chordata; class Chondrichthyes; order Lamniformes; family Lamnidae; genus Carcharodon; species Carcharodon carcharias. The sequence goes on from NC_054470.1 coordinate 89,279,599, forward strand.
ATATCCTGGTCAACTGGTTTGGTAACAAGCTCAATTGACCATTAATTATTTATTTAAGTATGGCAGGTGGGCTGCCAAGTTCAGCACTTGCCCACCTACCATTTTATGGGGGAAAGCACGGAGGTGAGTGAGAAGGTGTTGGGCTTGCCACTCCTTGTATTTTAAATTTCCACCGCAGCCCTCTTTCCACCACCCTGCCCCCCCTGCTGAAAACAGCAAGGGGTGTAAAATCTAACACATAAATACAGAAATATAAAGCTAGGGAAAGCTACAACAAATAGAGACTAGAAGAACCCCGGAAGAGAGTTTAGATTTTTATATGGCAGCCTTCATGACCACAGGATTTCCTGAAGTGGTTTACAGCCAATGAAGTACTTTTGAAGTGTAGTTACTGTTGTAACGTAGGAAATGTGGTAGCCAATTTGCACACAGCAAGTCCCCACAAATAACAATGTGATAAAAGATTATCTATATTTGTAATGTTGATTGAGAGATAAATATTGGCCAAGACATGAGGGATAACCTGAGAGGGCCGATAGGACATCTCAGCCAAGAGAAGCATCTCAGTACTGCACTGGAGAGTCAGCCTAGAATTTTATGCTCCAATCCTAGAGCAGGAGATGACCATCCAACCTTCTGGTTCGGGCAAGAGTGCTGGCAACTGAGGCACGCCTGAAATTAATAATAGGGAAGCAGAGATCTAAAGCAGGCAAAAAGAGACCCAGAGAACACCAGTAAAGCCAGATCTAGGGAGACTATCACCAAATCCTGGAGTTTAGAGAGAATGGCAATACACAAGAGAGGACTTTTTCCAAAAAGTTGCACCTGATTAGGAGGCATAATCATTTGGAAAAATGCACTTATGTCTTGCACCATATTTCTGCCTACTTTGTGGCCTTTTGAATATTCCTATTAGGCCTTGCAAATTTCAGTGAATTATATTAAAATGTCGATGTTCATGTGGGTTCCACAGGGTATATAGTCATCTACCATCCATTATGGAATGGGGCATCCAAGGCTTCTAGGGAGGCCTCAGCCTCCTGCTCCACATTTATTGTACCAAATCAGAATGTTTGAAAATGTTGAAATGTACAAGAACAGTGTCAGTAACCTCCATAAATTTTGGCAACATTTTGGCATCTCTATGCATCCATTATGTGACCACGTCCTTTAAATTTACCCATCACACCCAAAAACTAGACCATTCAGGGTAGCTTTTTTGATTTCTCAACTTTGGTGACCTGCCAATAGCAGGCCTAATATGAGGAGGGCGCTCACTCATATTAGGCAAATAAAGCAGATATACTACCTACCTGATCGGAAACCAAATCCAAAAATATACCTCATGGAGTGCCAGGCGGGTGCTGCAACAAAATCACTCGCCTTTCTTTCTTAGTGAGTGATTATTTTGGATTATTGAGTTTCACTGCATGGTAGGGGAACTGAACATAATCGCCTCCAAGACCATGAGCGCTTATCTTGTGCAGTAATCTTTTCTGTCACAAAGCTCTGCCCCTAAGATTACCCGTGCTTAGGGCTGATTTGTCTATCGAGTCACATGAACCCTATAACAGTACAAACGGTTTAACATACCATTACTACATCCTTCTTCTTTGTAGAACAGCTGCCCTTGATGAACTGTAGTAACTGTTCAATGGCGATTTCATGGGGGTGAAGCATTCCATATCTATCTTGTGTATATTCCTCTCTAGAATAGATTGGGTATTACCAGTAAGTTAGGATGTTGTGTATTGGAATATGTTCTTCTATTAGCTGGGAAGTAGATTTAGGCACTTATAGTCACATAACTGTCAAAAAAGGTTTTATTACTGAATGTAACTCCTTAGACACTGATGTTAACAGCAGGGGCTGTTTTGTTTAATTATTTCGATGCATTAGAATTCATAGCTTTTGTAAGAGTAACACTGAAATAAAGTGAAGTTCGCTTTTGGATTTTGTCCAGTTTGGTTCTTCAGTGGAGTGAACATTATCTTGTTCACTTCTCCCAAACAAAAATCCTCATGGTATTGTTTGTGGTTTACTTCCGAAGCTGTATTGATGTCATGAAGAAAATTACACACCATTGATAACAATATCATACTTTAGTGCTTCGTTGAGGCAAGCTTACCCACCAGTTTTGAGGCTATAACTTAAAACAGAAGCTAAACACAGCTGCTAATTGCAGGACTGTTATTATGTGCCAAACGAGCACTGCATATCTTTACTGAAAGCTGACTCTGAATATTCTTGTCACCTCATGTTGAGGGTTCAGTAGGAGTGTTAGCTGTAGAGGCTGCCAAGATTCATAATAACTTCTGCACATCTGGTCACAGAGAAGCCAAGCTGCGTGAAATTACAGCAATTTGTCATTCAAGTAAATGTCACATAAAACCACACTGGAATGATGCAATTTTGAAAATGTGAAGATCCTACTGTCTTTGAAACTTGCAGAGAGATTCGGATCTTTAAAATTTAAACCAAACAATTAGGTTATTTAGCATCAGCATAGTGTCCAAATCACGTTGGGTAGAATCATCCCAGATTTGAGCTAAATGCGGTAGCGGGTACCCACGGACCACATTGGTGGGTTTTCACGCCATATCATCCCAATCCCGCCACATTATTTATGCATTCCCAGGAAACATGCTGTCTCCATTGTGGGCAGGCTCACTCGCCATCACTTCACTGCTTAATCATGCCGGACGCCCTATTTAAAGTCCAGCCACATGCACACATCTCAGTGCTTCCAGACCACGACTACTGCAGGGAAGATATCCATGAAAGGAAAGAAGACAACAGCCCCCAGGTTTAACAATGCATCCCTCAAGCTCCTTTAGGATGCTGTGGAGTCCCGCTGGGATGTCCTTTCCCCCTGCTTTGGCCGTAGGATGGGCAGTGGTGTGACCAATCAGGCTTTGGTTGGTAAGTGCCAAAGCCCTGCAAAAGAGGACAGCCACCCAGTGTCACGAGGATGAATGATGATCTCCTTCCACCAGGGTAAGTCACTCTTTTCATCATTCACAACTCTCACACTCTCAAACCCATCGCACATCCACAGGGCTCTCACTCACTGCCAGGCATTCTCCTAAACTGCGCTGCAAAGGCTGCACTGTTAGCTTGAATCATCGGGGAGACTGGTCCAAACTGGGACCTGAGATTGCAAGGGCTGTGAGCTCCTCTAGCAGTGACTGCTCTGTGGCCAACTTTAGCAAGGAGATTGTACAATGTGTGCAGTTGTCCAACTGTTCTGCAGTCCGCTAAAATGCTTATGATTTTGCAGTCCATGCAGGGGGGCACGGTGGGGTAAAAAGCTTTGGAGCACTTGGTGGCACTCTGCTGCCTCTGCATTTATTTGAGTGAGCAGATAAGCTAGAAGCTCAACTCCAATCATATCAATATGGCTGTGCCTGAACTGTCTCAGCTGCAGAGGAATGGTCACTTTTTATACAAGTATCCCTAATGCACGGTTGCTTCCATCTCCCATTCTACCCCTCCTCCCCGAATGCTTGTGCGCTATATTCAATGGCAGTGCTGTCCGTGCCCTATCCCCACAAGTCACCTCAACGGCAGGGCTGCCCTTAACCCCAAACCCCCCACCCAACACTCCTCAAGCTTGAAGTCCAAAAGTCAACCCTGGTGACCGCTGCACATCGATGCTGTATTCTCACCTCAGAGTTCCCCTCAAAATGCTTGCCAGGTGCATACCGCTTATGCACTGTTGTGAAATACGTTAGTGTGCTTTCTCGCCGATGGATGATCCAGCTGTGCGGGTGGGGGGGGGGGGGGGGTGCGCGACTATTCCGGCGGGCTGGCCTATTAATAATATGCAGATGTATTACAATGAGGTTCCCGATGTCCGATGGCGGGAAACGTGGCCCTCTGTTGGTGGGCTGAACGGACGATCATGAACTGGATTCACACTGTTGTGAAACCGATTACGCCATATTGTCTACTCACACCACTGAATACGCCCGACACCAGCGGGCACAGGAAATCCTGGTCTTTGTCTTTTGAAAATGCAAACTTCAAGATCACTGATTCCAGAATCCTATGGCAGTTGTGTTTCTTTTCTGAGACATAATAATGTCAAAAACCATATATCTTTGTAAAGCATAATTGACCACAACTCAACTCCTGCTAACTTCCAGTGTTGGGTTCCTTTTTATTTTAGCTTTTCTGAAGTCCATAAAAGTTGTCTGTACATTGAAGGTGACATCACTGAAAGAGAAAACACTATCCGAAGTCCTGTTGCTTTACTGTGGCCTAATGCCTGGTGAAAGAATTCAGTTTTGATGTCAGATAGTCAACTTCTACCACAAGAGTGCATTCCTCCAATTAGCTGCATCATCATACAAAATGACGCATTTTTTTCTGAGTCATTGGCACAAACCCAACAAAGTGCCTCATTTGTTTAAGTATCTCACTGAACCACTTCATCACATGCCAGCAGAATATTGGCCCTGGAAGAAATAATTACTGTATTATACATTAGATTATTTATTGTTCAGTTCTGGTGCCCTGGAACAGTCTGCAGTCTGTGACTTGGACTCCAACATCCTTTCTTTCAGGTCTCCTACCTGATTGCCTGGGCATTGTTGTTCAGATCCTATAATGCTCGAACATGGTCTTGCATGTTGTTAGTTATTAGGTTTGGAATCTCTGTCACTCAAGCAGAATACCATATGTGCAAATGAATTTTGCTTTAATGGAAGAGTACACTTGATATAAAATTAACTTTCTGGAAAAAAAAAGAGATAAATGTCTTTATCTCTTGCAAAGCTTACATTAGTGTAATGAATCCCTAAGCAGCTAGTCTGCCGTCTCTCCATTCTGACTGCAGGCCAGATAGTGACAGCTGTTAGTTATAGCTAGCTGATTCCATTTGCTTGTGTCATTTGTTGCGTGGGGAATGGGGTCAGGCTTCAGGTGAGTGAGAGTACTCAAGCAGCTGTTGGCTTCATTTCTGATCCAGCACCCTGGGTCAGAAACATATTCCTACAATTGTGACTTAAAATTATATTTTAAAATAAAAATTAGCAATGAAGATATTCCACTTCTTCCCAGTCTATCAACTAACGATTAATGTTAGCTTGGCTCAGTGAAATTGGTCTTTGCTGAAAGTACAAAATGAGCCCTAGCAAATCAGCCACCTGCTTTTTACAATATACTTAATTTTCTATACTATTGAAGTCAATGGAAACAATCTTTGGGTGTGATTCGTTCTCGTTCATTCACACCTGTTCTCAAAGAGCAATTTAAATTCTCTCTTGAGTCAAAAGATTGTGTTCAAACTCCTCCCCAGAATTTGAATAGTTTTTCCAGGCTACAGGAGCAGTGGTGCACTGTCAAAGGGCAGATGAAACATTAAACCAATGTCACTTCTCCAGATGGACGTAAAAGACACTGGGCAGAATTTTTGATTCATGTTGGAGGTGGGCCCAGAGGTGGGAGAGCTGGAAAATCATCACCAGAGAGCAGTGTGTAGCATATTTCTGCATCTAGGCCATTTTAAAAGTGGATGGTTGGGAATGGGTAGCCAATTAGGACCATTACATGGTCTATTAAGGCCACTGGAGAGATGCCAACTGGAATTTCCTATTCAGTAATAAGGCCCCCGCAGTGGATGAATCCCAACCAATGCACAGAGGTAGGTTCTTTGCAGCAGACCTGGGAGTGGATGTGCAGCATTTTTTAAACCACCCCTCGTGTCTGCATCTGTTAGATGGCAGCCTGTGCCCTCAGCTGTGGCAATTGGAGGGGCATAATCCTCATCTTTATCAAAAAGACTGCAGAGGGGGCCTCCATCCTGAGGTGCCCTCTCTCTCACTTACTGTTGGCAGGTCTCACCTCTGAGGGCAACCCTTCAGCCTTTGTGTTGGGGGGTGGGGGGGGGTGGAGGGCACCAGGATGGTGTTCTCAGTTGGAGTCCTGACTTCAAAATAAAAATCCTGTTCACTGTGCCAAGTTTCCTAAAAAGTATAAATTTTCCCAGTCTCTAGACCAGCATTCGTGCCTTAACCAACATTATCAAAGCTGATTAATTGGTATTCAACTTATTCCTGTTTCTGGGACCTTGGGAAAGGTTATAACAGATTATATTGAATTTAATGGAAGGAGTTTGATTTATAAAATTCTATAAAGTCAGTCTTCCTACAACCACCTAAGGTACACATGAACTGCAAGAAAATGCAACTCTCTTCAGTAAAACATTGAGGCTCTATCTAAAGTAGACTTCTTATAGATTTTTCCCTCCAAAGTAGTTGAAAATAAAGTATGAAAGTAAACACTGGATATAACCTTTCCTATGTCTCACTTTTCACACAGTTCTGGATTTAAAAGCACAAATTCTCTAAACTGCAAGATCATCCCATGTCATACTTCATCCTCTGATTCATCTGACTTCAACTAAATCCATACACAATACTGCATTCATCAGAGATGCAAATGTCAGATACAAAATGTGACAGGTGCAATAACTACCAACTGTGAATTGCCCTGCCATTACTTTCTTATACTTCATTCTTTCTTAATTTTCATTTCCTAGCGTCTTCTTGACTACTTTACAATCTGTAGTATAATATGTAGTCCAGAAGTAGCATCAATCATGACTGACAAGAAAGGGGCTCCAGTACTTGTAGGGAAGCAAGAGGGGTGCAGAGGAGCCTAGTAGCAGGTAATGAACCAATCAATTTTGGGTGTGTGGAGGCCCTGCTGATTTTAAGGGCATGGCTTCATTTTAATAATTTGGGCTGGCTCCTGCCTGATGGACAGCCATACTGACTGCCAGCTACCAGTCAGGCAGTGGTAGGTGGTGCGAGGAGGCTGTAGCCATGGACACGTGGGGATGATCCCTGACATTCAGTATGGAGGATGCAAGCTCGAGACCACTGGGGGGAATGAAGGCTTCCTAGTGAGGCTTTGGAAACACCCCTGCTTCTGCTGGCTAATTCGGACTGCTAAAAGGAGAAAAAGGTACCTTAAGCAGTTGGCTCCTCCTGTCTTGAATCTGCTGCCAGGAATCCTACAGTGCAGGCCTCCCCTTGACATGCACTTAAGTGTGGCATTAACAGTATCATCAAATTGCAACTTCTGAACATGAATTAGGACCCCGTCTAATAAAATTATCAAGAACCTCAAAGATGGCCTGATTGAGGATTTTTTTTTTCTAAACTTAAATGGAAGAGAATGGGGTGGGGTTTGTTAGGTTTACTCAAACCTAATTTGTTAATCCAACCGTGCCTCTCCTGCCATGGCATTAAAACAGAGGGCATAATCCCAATATTCACTCAGGCTGGGAAGAGATTGGCATCACATGCTAAGTAAATCTGCTATTGTGTGGGGAGTTCGGTTGGGTTGGGGGAGAAGCAAATCGAACACGCCAGGGAATGGTAGTTACCCAGTCATAGAGGTCTGAACATGCAGAAATAAAGTTTCTGTTCCTGGAGGAAACACTTCCTGGCCCACAAGCAGCACCATAAAGGTATGTGGCTCATGGCACATACTGTCTTTGTCTTTTTTTACCTGCCAGTTTCCTGTTGACTTTAACCTCGACTTCCATGTTTCAAAAATAAAAATCCAGTTAAAATGGAGGCATGCCTTCTCCTTAAAAGACTTGAGTGACTGACCTGTCTCCTGAGACCAGATTGATCACCCAGCCCCTTGACCCGCCTGCTGTAGAAGCAGAAATGGTTGGATTGGGGTTGGGTTTTAGAATTGTACATTTTCATGTTCCCACCTGGCTCCCAACACAACCATTCTCCACACAAGCTACTCCTCGAGATTCCAGTAAACATCACTTCATCTTTGATTCAGCACTTCCACACTCAACATTGAGTTCAACACCTTCAGATCACCTCCCATTTTTTTCAGATAGTAACTGTCGGTGATAATTCTAATATTATCATTTACAGCTCCTCCAGATCTATATTTTGTTTTGTCACTTGTTCCATTACCACCACCTTTTCCCTTGCACCATTATACCTTTTATTATCTAACTACTCCTACCTTCCACCCTATCACAGAGCTTCCTTTTGGTGCTGTTCCCTGCATTTTTCCCTGGGTGGAACTGTCCCAGATTTGTACTAATTGTGGTAGCGGATGGGCAAAATGACTTACCCGTCGGCCGCGATGATGGTTTTCACACCATATCGTCCCAAACTTGCCACATTAATTATGCATTCCCAGAGTACACACCGTTTTGATGGCAGGTGAGCTCCGATTCACCTGCCACGCCGTCACCTCACCCCTTCATCACGCCAGGCACCACATTTAAAGTACAGCCGCGCTCAGTGCTTCCAGTACAGGCTTGCAGCAAAGAAGACATGGCCCCGAAAGGCAAGAAAACAGCAGCCCTCGAATACCTTTTAGACACTGTGGAGGCCTGCTGTGATGTCATCTACGCTCACTCTGGCCACAGGAGGGGCAGCAGCATTACTACACTGGCTTGATAAGCAAGGGTTGTGGTGATCAGTGCTAATGTTGCACCGAAGATGTTGACCACCCAGTGCAGATGGAGGATGAATGATCTCATCTGTGCAGCCAGGGTAAGGCAATCATCTCATCATTCTAAACTGTCACATTCAAGCCCATCACACATTCACTGGCATCTCACTTACTGCCAGCTCAAGGGACATCATCACTCATTCTCTCACACATACCCTCACATCTCCATCTGGCCTCATCTCCTCTGGGATACCTCATTCCTCAGTATAGCTCTTGTTCTGCAGCCTCTTCCCTTGCCTGAGGCCACTTCTGCCCCTTCCTCAAACAAGATCTAGCCTTACAGCCATTGATAAGCCACTCACATATGGCTGATCTGGTAAGAGAGGACTACCTGTGAGCACCACCACACCCCCCAAAAATGATGTCTGTAAAACCTGGCACTGATGACTGCGAGTGCTGACCTAAGCAAGGTAGGCAAACAAACCTTGAATTCCTGAGTGAAATGCAGCCCACCAGGTGCATGCCTTATATATCCAGTTGTGAAACATGTTGGCATGTTTTCCTGCTAATGTGATTCAGCGGGCGGGGGATGAGTCTGACAGGCTGGCCTCATAATGTGTACTGATGTATTACAATGAGGTCCCTGACGTCTGATGGTGTGAAACGCAGCCCACCATCAGCGGTGGAGCGGGTGATTGCAAACTGGTTTTGCGATGTTGTGAAACTGATTTTTGCCCTTCTCGCCATATTATCTGCTCATGCCACCAAACATACCCGATGCTGGTGGGCACAGAAAATCCCGGTCCCTGCCTCTGTATTTGCTTAAAGCCCGTCACATTTCCATCTTTTCCAGTTCTGTCGAAAGATTATCGAGCTGAAATGTTAACTTTTCCCTTTATTTTCTCTCTCAGATGTTGCTGACCTGAATATTTCCAGCATTTTTGATTTTCATTGCAAATCTACTGTTGGAGATGGGCTAAAACCAATTGTAGAATAGTTGAGAATAAGGCCGTTTTGAGCAGGGAAGAACTGTGAGATAAATCGTATTGCAAATATGAGGCCTGTTGCTCTGTGTCAATGCAACATTTTTTTTTTACCACATGCCAGTTTTCCTTTGTGGGTCTTTTCATCATGTTCATGGAGGGTATCTGCTATCCAACTGAAGAGGAAACTTTGTGATTTGCAATGTTAGCTCTGGGGGGTGTTACTTGGAGATTGGTAACGAGAGCACATTTTCATACGTTCAGGGTTACATGGCTGCCATGGTTGGGTTGCAAAGAACTTGCTGTATTACAGAATCAAGCTTACAAATCCTGGAACACACATGTCTTAACTTCAACATTCGGCTGGGTTTCATCCCCAATGCCCTATTTTGTCAAGTTTGTAAGTGGCCCAAGGTAAAGGGGGAATTTTGTTATTTACAGGTAAGGCAACCTGTAAATAAATATACTTTTAGAGGTTTATTAAATTTCTTGCCTGTAGCCAGATTTCACAACTGAAAGACAAGATAAAAACCAACTGTTGCACCCTGCAGTCCCAGAATCACTGTTCATTTAATCAAGTACATTGACTACAGGGGATAACTGAGTCACTATCGCTAACTAGCAGTGTTTTGAATTATCAGCTGAATACACGTTTCTTGCTAAACTCAGACCTTTAAAGATTTTGCTGCATTGCACCATTTTCTTGATTTTGTTTGTGATTATGTATGGTTTTGTTGGACGGAATTTTACAGCCCATCCCACCAGCGGGACTTTCCGGTCCTGCCGAAGTCAATGGCCCTTTGAACGGCTTGCCACATTTTAGGGCCCTGCGCCTACTGCAGCGAAGCAGTAAAATTCCTCTGGTTGAGTGGGGAACAGCTTGAACCTTAAAAAAACCAGTTTCATTGTCCAAGAATGTGTCAGTTTTGGAGTCTCAACACTTCCAGCAATAATTCACTGGAAATTGGTATGAATTCCTGAAATATATTAGAACACTTGTGTGCCCAGATGTTACCACCAGTTCTTCAGAATGTTTATAAAAGGGAGGCACATTAGGTGGTACTATGTAAGTTAATGGAGATCCATGTATGGATTACGTTGATAGTCTTACAGATTCTAAAGTGATGATACTTATGAGGAGGTGGGAAGGGAGTAGGAGTAGGGGGCATTTTGTTGGGGGTCCTGGAGGCAGGAATGGCTAGAGACGCAGGTAACGTGGAGGATTAATTTAAGGGCAAGAATTCATTTACTTTTTTTTCTGTTTCCTAGCCAGCAACCAGCCAGATTAAAATGCTGGCCAGCTACCTGACAAGAAAGCCTGCACTGATGGGCCTTAGACTAGGAATGACGAGGAGGGAGGAAGATCGCTGATGGAAGATCAGGAGAGAAACATGGAAGGAAGTTTGGGGTGAGGTTGTGGAGATCGGGAGAGATCAGATCACTGGAGAAGGGAGGCCGATTGCAGAGCGGGAAGCAGGTTTGCTTGAGGGACCTGGGGTGGTATTCCTTCATGAATCACAAGCAGTGCTGGAAAGGCACTAACCTGCTGGATCCAGATCCTCTCACTGCCCTGTAGCTTGTTGTTTTCCCAGGCCCTGGATACTCGCGATGTTAAATTTAAAGGTAGGTAAAATTCAGTGCAAAATACCTCAGAGGGATGTTAATTGTTCCCTGCACTAAGTAAGGTCCTAAATGCAGCAAGTAGACTAGTCACAAATATACCAATCCCTTAAGTTGAAGCCAGTTTGCGGTTATGATCTAAAAGTGCCCATCTGTCTTGATACCACGCACTCTGGGGAGTTGAAATGCCAACTCCCTCCTTTCCAATCTTTCACTTATAGAATTAAGTGCAACTTGCTTGAATTAGTTTTATCACTTGAACTTGTTTCGGGGCAATTCCTGACCACAGTAAATTGGAAATATTATGAGAGTGCACTACTGTGTGTTAAAATATTAATGTAATATCACACAGTGCAGCTCGTAACCATGTTACTTAACAATCTGATACGTACAGCATGAATTTCTTATATCTGCTCAGGTGACAGAAGTGAATAAATAGGGGAAATTAGAGGGTAAGCTTCTGCTTTTACATTCCCAGTGTGCAGTGTCAACAGTCAGGAGTACATACCAGAAAATTGTGCGCACACAGCTACTCAGTTTCCATTCACTAGTTTTAATGCATGGAAAATATAGGACTGCACATCTGTGCATCTCCATTATGTGCTCACTGTGGATCAGACTGCACAATTATACATATTTAAACAAAGGAAACATAGAAACTAGGAGCAGGAGTAGGCCATTTGGCCCTTCAAGCCTGCTCCGCCATTCATCATGATCATGGCTGATCATCCGCTGTATCCTCAGACTGTGACCCTTGGTTCTGGACTTCCCCACCATCGGGAACATCCTTCCTGCATCTACCCTGTCTAGTTTTGTTAGAATTTTATAGATTTCTGAGATCCACCCTCATTCTCCTGAACTCCTGCAGATATAATCCTAACCGACTCAACCTCTCCTCAAATGTCAGCCTTGCCATTCCAGGAATCAGCCTGGTAAACCATTGCTGCACTCCCTCTACAGCAAGAACAACCTCCCTCAGATAAGGAGACCAAAACTGCACACAATATTCCAGGTGTGGTCTCACCAAGGCCCTGTATAATTGCAGCAAGATATCCCTGTTCCTGTACTCTAATCCTTTCACTATGAAGGCCAACATACCTTTTGCATTCTTTATCGTCTGCTGCACCTGCATGCTTACCTTCTGCGACTGGTGTACAAGGACACCCAGGTCTTGTTGCACATTCCCCTCTCTCAATTTATAGCCATTCAGATAATAATCTGCCTTCCTGTTTTTGCTACCAAAGTGGATAACTTCACATTTATTCACATTATACTGCATCTGTCATGCATTTGCCCACTCACTCAGCTTGTCCAAATCACACTGAAGCATCTCTGCATCCTCCTCACAGCTCACCCTCCCACCCAGCTTTGTGTTATCTGCAAATTTGAAGATATTATGTTTAGTTCCCTCATCTAAACCATTAATATATATAGTGAATAGCTGGGGTCCCAGTATCGACCCCAGTGATACCCCACTAGTCACTGCCTGCCATTTGGAAAAAGACCTGTTTATTCCTACTCTTTGTTTCCTGCCAACCAACCAGTTTTCTATCCATCTCAATACACTACCCCCAATCCCATGCACTTTAATTTTACACGCTAATCTCTTATGTGGGACTTTGTCGAAAGCCTTCTGAAAGTCCAAATAAACCACATCCAATGGCTCCCCCTCATCAACTCTACTAGTTATGTCCTCAAAAAATTTCAGTACATTTGTCAAGCATGATTGCCCTTTCGTAAATCCATGCTGACTCTGACCAATTCTATCACTGTTTTCCAAGTGCTCATTTATTAAATCTTTTATAATGGACTCTAGAATTTTCCCCACTACTGACGTCAGACTGACCGGTCTATAATTCCCTGTTTTCTCTCTGCCTCCCTTTTTAAATAGTGGGGTTACATTAGCTTCCCTCCGATCTGTAGGAACTGTTCCAGAGTCTATAGAATTTCTGAAGATGACCACCAATGCGTCCACTATTTCTAGGGCACTTCCTTAAGTACTCTGGGAAGTAGATTATCAGGCCCTGGGGATTTATCGGCCTTCAATCCCATCAATTTCTCCAACATCATTTCCCTACTAATACTGATTTCTTTCATTTCCTCCCTCTCACTAAACTTTGTGTTCCCCAACATTTCTGGTATGTTATTTGTGTCCTCCTTTGTGAAGAAAGAACCAAAGTATATATTTAGTTGGTCAGCCATTTCTTTGTTCCCCATTATAAATTCCCCTGTTTCTGAGTGTAAGGGACCTATATTTGTCTTCACCAATCTTTTTCTCTTCATATACCTATAGAAACTTTTACAGTCAGTTTTTATATTAGTCTTCTTTGCTGAATTCTAAACTGCTCCCAATTCTCAGGCCTGTTGTTTTTTTTTAGCCAATTTGTATGCCTCTTCCTTGCATCTAATACTATCTCTAATTTCCCTTGTAAACCATGGTTTGGCCACATTTCCTTTTGCGCCAGACAGGAATAAACAATTGTTGCAGTTCACCCATGAGCTCTTTGAATGTTTGCCTTTGCCTATCCACTGTCATCCCTCTAAGTAATATTTCCCAATCCGTCATGGCCAACTCGCACCTCATACCGTCGTAGTTTCCATTATTAAGATTCAGGACCCTTGTCTCAGAATCAACTACATCACTCTCCATCTCGATGAAGAATTCTATCATAATGTTCGCTTATCCCCAAAGGGCCTCACACAACTAGATTGCCAATTATTCCTTTCTCATTACACAATACCCAGTCTAGGATGGCCAGTTCTCCAGTTGGTTCCTCAATGTATTGGTCGAGAAAAACATCTTGTATACACTCCAGGAATTCCTCCTCTACGGTATTGTTACTAATTTGATTTGCCCAATCTATATGCATATTAAAGTCACCCATAATTACAGATGTTCCTTTATTGCATGCATCTCTAATTTCCTGTTTAATGCCATTCCCAACATCACCACTACAGTTTGGGAGTCTATATACAGCCCCCACTAATGTTTTTTGTCCCTTAGTGTTTCTCAGCTCTCCCCATAAAGATTCCACATCTTCGGAGCTAATATCTTTCCTCACTATTGCGTTAATTTCCTCTTTAACCGGCAATGCAACTCCACCGCCTTTTCCTTTTTGTCTGTCCTTCCTAAATACTGAATACCCCTGGATGTTCAGTTCCCATCCCTGGTCACCGTGCAGCCATGTCTCCGTAATCCCAACTATATCATACCTGTTTGCATCTATCTGCATGGTTAATTCATCCACTTTATTGCGAATGCTCCTTGCAGTTAAGGCACAAAGCCTTAAGCCTTGTCTTTTTAACATTCCTTGTCCAGTTCCCACTATTTTTCACTGAAGCCCTGTTTGACTCTTGCCCTTGATTTCTCTGCCTAACACTTTTCTTATTCCCCTTTCTGTCTTTTGCTCGGGTCCTTGATTCCTCCTCTTCTGACTCCTTGCATAGGTTCCCATCCCCCCGCCATTTTAGTTTAAACCCTCCCCAACCACTCTAACAAATACTCCCCCTAGGACATCAGTCCCGGTCCTACCCGGGTGTAACCCATCCATTTTGTACTAGTCCTACCTCCCCAAGAACTGGTCCCAATGTCCCAGGAATCTGAAACCCTCCCACTCACACCATCTCTTCAGCCAAGTATTCATCCGATATGTTCTGCTATTTCTCTGACTAGCATGTGGCACTGGTAGTAATCCTGAGATCACAACCTTTGAGGTCCTATTTTTCAACTTACTTCCTAACTCCCTATATTCTGCTTTTAGGACCTCATCCCTTTTTTTTATCCATGTTGTTTGTACCAATGTGTACCACGCCCAATGGCTGTTCACCCTCCCCCTTCAGAATGTCCTATAGCCGCTCTGAGACATCCTTGACCCTAATACCAGGGAGGCAACATACCATCCTGGAGTCTAATTTGCGACCACAGAAACGCCTATCTATTCCCCTTACAATTGAATCCCCTATAACTATTGCATTCCCACACTTTTTAGTCCTCCGCTGTGCAGCAGAGCCAACTGCGGTGGAAGGAATTTGGCTGTTGCTGCATCCCCCTGAGAGGCCATTCCCCTCAACAGTATCCAAAGTGGTATATCTGTTTTGCAGGGGAGTAACCACAGGAGATTCCTACACTGCCTGCCTAGTCTTCTTGCTCTGCCTGGTGGTCACCCATTCTCTTCCTGCCTGTGGACTCTTGGCCTGCGGTGTGACCACCTCTCTATATGTGCTATCCACGATACCCTCCACCTCGCAGATGCTCCACAGTGTCCTCAGCCACCACTCCAGCTCAGAAACTCAGGCTTCCAGGAGTTGCAGCTGGAGACACTTCCCGCACACGTGTTGGCCCCGGGCACTGGAAATGTTCCCGGCTTCCCACATAGAGCAGGAGGAGCACACCAAGGCTTTGAGCTCACCTGCCATGCCTTTAAATTAAATTAAACCTTTTGGAAGATACTTAATATCAAATAATATCAATTACTCTCGGGCCCTTCTTCCCTGCTCCTCATTATTACAGAATATAGCCCTTACAAATGATGAACCTTAAAAACTATAAGCAATAATAGTAAATACTTACCTGACAGTACTCACAGTACTCAAAGGCCCACCTCATTCCCTCCTCACCGAACTCCCAAAGCAGCACTCCAGTGCAGATTGTAATGCTGACTATAGGGCACTCTTCCCAGAAAAAAAACAAGCACTCCATCAATCCTGCCTCATATAGTTTATGTTGTAACTTGATATCATGGCCTGCAATGCTCCCATCTACTGGTCACCATGTAATCTCCCATCTCCTTTGGGGGTGGTGGGCAGTGAAAAAAAAACTTATTAAAAAGTGCTGGGCTGATTCAAGGAAAGAAAATAATTCTATGAAATTTCTGTATAATCCTTGAAGGAAATAAAAATGCATTGAGGAGATCATTGTCACCATAAGGCATATCAACTAGCTTTAATATGCAGTGATATCAGTCTCAACCAAAAACTTGTACAGCTCCTTTTTAGATGTTTGCAGATAATCTGCAATCACTGCATGGCACTCTTAATCCCAGGACTACATGCTGAGCGATGCACTCAAGATTGGAAAGCATCCGCAAAGGCTAAATGGGGAAAGGCCACCATCTAAGGCCCTTCAGCCATCATACAGGGTGACCAACTGAGCCTTATTTTGAGATTTTCCCGTATCTGAGCTCACTGTCCTATGTCCTGAGCTGCATGATGCAGGAATGCTGTTTGTCCCTTAACTTGGACCTTTCAATTCTGTGCATGCATAATACTAATTTCCTCCTGATTGCACACTTGCATAGGCCTGGCAGGCTGTTCCCCACTCGCAGAGTTCTGGCAGAACCCCCTAGTCTGCCCTCACAGCTCCGCCAGCACCCACCATCCAACACTCACAGCTCTGGCAGCACCCCACAGCCTGCCTTCACAGCTCTCGTAGTTATCCAACCCCCACCGCTTGTACGGATCCCCATGACAGGCTGTCCTTTAATTTTCCTGTGAGAGTCGCTATTGTACACCGAGGTGCTGGGAACGATGTAAAATCCATTGGGCTGTATATTTGAAAGAATATTGAAAATATAACCTATAATTCTAGTTATAATGAGGCACCTCAGAGTGCCACATAATATACTAAAAGAAACTTGTAGCAGGGTGGCCGAGTTGTGCTATGATTGATAAGAGTTAATCTGCCGACACTACTTGGGTGGAAATGTCAAGTTTATTTACAATATATTCAGCAGCAACTATATGTGTACTTTCAACTCCAACTTTAAAACTACACTGACTGCTGAGGTAGCCCGTGCTGCTACTCCTATTGGTTACCACAGATCATGTGATCTTGTTTAACAAGTATTATTCTTAAAGGTACGCTACATACTAAGTAAAACCATAATTACAACATTCCTCCCCTTTTAACTCAGCTATACATATATGTACAAGTACATATTTTTCAAGACACACAATATTTATTTTCAGTGAGGAATTTACAAGTTCAGTCTTTGAGATGGTTTCCTGGTATTTGTGGAACATCACAGCTCCACAACTTCAATTCTTTGTCAGGAACCTCTTTCTCCAGAGTTACCTGAACATCAGGTGCTTCAGTGGGCACTTGCAGTTCTGTATCTTCAACTCTTACAGGAACATCAGACATGTCAGTCCTGGGTTGAGTACCTCAACAGGAAAAGCTGACCCGGTCATGATCACTAGTGGAACCAAATCTTGATAATTTGTCTCTCTCTTTAAATGGTCTGCATGTTTATGGATGATCCGGCCTTCCACCTCCACATGGTAAGATAGAGGTCCAGTCACCACACTTATTTCACCTGGTAACCACTTTGGTCCTTCCTCAAAGTTTTTCACGTTTACCAGCTCTCCCACAGTAGATTTCCTCTCACAGCTAGATCAGTCGTGTCTAGCTTACTGGCTTCCCTGACTCTTTTCCACCTTCCCCTCTAAATTCGGTATTATTAAACTCAATCTCGTCCTGAGATGGCATTTCAATAACAACTCCACAGCTGTGACACCTGTGGTTGTGTGAGGGGTAGTCCTGTAATGAAAAAGAAAGCGTGCTAGCTTGGTTGACAAGGAATCACCAGTTAGCTTTTTCATGCTTGTCTTGAATGTTTGAACCACCCTTTCAGCCAGTTCATTTGAGAATGGGTGGTACAGTGGAGTTTTTACATGAGTGATACAGTTGAGGCTGATAAACCATTGAAACTCAGCACTAGTAAATGCGGTGCTGTTATTGGAAATGACCACTTGTGGTAGTCCGTGAATGGCAAAACTCTGATGTAGTTTCTAAATTGTAACGGCTGAGGTTAGTGACTTCACCTCATATATGTCCAATCGTTCTGAATGGGCATCGACAATGAGCAGAAACATTATTCCCAGGAAAGGTCCAAAGTAGTCAATGTGTAACAGTACCCAGGGTCTACCCGGACACTCCCATGGGTGTATCAGAGCTGTCACTCGCAACTTTTGCAGTTGCTGACATTGCACACAATGCTTTATGAACTCTCTATTTCACCATCCAACCCAGGTCACCATAGATAGCTGTGTGCTATGGTCTTCATTCGGGAAATTCATGGATGGGCACTGTCTAGTTCAAATAAAAGTGACTCCATTCCCTTTGGAGGAACTATCACTCGAGCTCCCTACAGTAAGTTGCCATCCTGGCTGGTTATTCCATGTGTTCTGTTGAAGTATGGTTAATTTAATCAGATAAGGGCTCCTGTGACCAACCAGGTAGCACTTGTTCTCACACTTGACATAGGACTGGGTCCAGACTTGTCTAGTCTCTGATCCATTGAGCACATACTGATGAGGAATCTAAGAAATTTAACAGTAAAAACAAACTCCTGTGGAATTGGGATGTGCTCATCATTTTCTTGTAAAAGCAAACGACTAAAGGCATTGGTGTTTGTGATTTGATTGCCAGACCAACGTACGAAAGTGTACTTGTATGCTGCCAGAATTAAGGCCCATTGCTGTATTCTTGCCTTGTATAGACTTGTCCTCACTAAACAATCTTAGCAATGGATTGTGGTCTGAAACGATTGTAAAATGGCGGCCGTGTATGTACTGGTGAAATTTCGTGACACCAAAAATGATGGACAGGCCTTCATTTTCCTTCTGTGAGTACCCCTTTTCTGCCGTGGCAAGCATTCTTGACACACAACCTATTGGCCGTTCCGTGCTGTCATCCATCCAATGAGATAACAGTGATCCCACTCTGTAGGGAGTTGCATCACATGTCTGGTCATAATAAATGAATAGATTGGATGAGTCCAACAATTGTTTCACCTTTATGAAAGCTTCTATCTGGGGGACCTCCCAAGACCAATGTTGGTTCTTTTTGAGTAGAGAATGCAGGGGGCCAGTACTGTAGACAAATTGGGTTTGAACTGCCCATAATAGTTGGTCATTTCTAGGAATGATTTGAACTCTGAGGCATTCATTGGTGCAGGTGCCTCTCTTATGGCTCTCACTTTCTCCTCAACAGGGTGGAGGCCCTGTGAATCTATCCAGTGACCCACATAGATTACACCCCTCGCTTGGAACATGCACTTTTCTTTTTTTCTAGCGCAGACTTTAATCTTGGTTTTCTTTTTTACTTCACTGGTGGCCAGACTCCTCTCAGATGCAAGCTCAACTTGTCTGAGCTGAGTGGCTAAGTCTCCCAAAATGTCATTATGTCTGCTTCTTGGAAAATTCTGTGACTTTTGCCTCCAAAGCCTATTTGGCTTCATTTAGCTGATTCTTCAGCTCTTCTGTCTCTCTTTTATATTTGTTTGCTGCCTTCTGGAAAATTGAACATTGTTGTGTCTTCTCCGCCAATTCATTCTTCAGTTTGTTCAGAGACATGCTGATTTCTTTCTGTTTCTTCATACTTTTTCAGAGGTACAAACTTTGGCCTTAGGGAATCTTGTAGTGTGTGAAGGTCTTTCAACAGATTTTCTTTTTCCCTGCAAAGGTTGCTTAGCTTGTCTCAAGCTTTGTCATCAAGCAGGGTCTCTTCAAGTTTCTTCTGTTGTTCTTCCAGGTTTTGGCTTAAGACAACTTGCATTTCTTCAGGTTGCTGAGTCCTTATATACTCCTTTTTCAAAACAGGAATGCTTCCTGCTTCCTTTTGGAATCTGTGGCCAATCAAGGTTGATTTCCCTCAGCCAATTTCACCCTAGAAGGCTTGGTCCTCTGCCTCTCAATACTAACACTGGTAGCTTTGCCGAAAGGCTTCCATAATGGACAGTTGACTCTGCTTATGCCTTTTACTTGAATGTCTTCACCTATGTATGTTTTTAGCTTGGTGGCTGTTTCTTCTAAACTTAATTAATGTTCACCATAATTCAAATATCTGAAGGTATGTTCCCCAATTACTGTAGCGGAAGCTCCTGTCGCCACTTCTGTTCTAACAGGTTTGCCATTTACTTTCACTGTGACAAATATTGATTCTGTCTTTACAACTTTCATATTAAATAAGGAGTAAATGTCTAAATTTGTTTCAGGCTCTTCTACATTGTGAATTTCATTGGGCTTCTTCTTTTGTTAACAAGCATGCTTGAATCTTTCCTTGCATTCCCTCATCATATGTCCCTTTCTATGACAATAGTAGCATTCAATTTTTTTAAAACTCCAATCGCTAAAAGACTTCTTACGATCACTGGGTGGAGTACAGTGCCAATTTCTTTCTAACTTGTATAGCTTTTTTTCTAACTCTTCAGTGCTGTTTTAACCTCATCACCAGTTTGTTGTGGGGTGGCCAAGTTGTTCTATTAATGATAGAATTAATCTGCAGACACTTCTTGGATGGAAACATTAAGTTTATTTACAATATACTCAGCAGCAACTACTGATGCTTTGATCTCCAACTCTATCTCCACAATGACTGCTAAGGTAGCCCACATTACGCTCCTATTGGTTACTAAAGATCATGTGATCTTGTCTAGCAAGTATTATTCTTAAATGTACATTACACACTAAATAAAACCATAATTACTACAAAACTGACCTGTTTTGCACTTTATGTGATGCTAAATTTGAACTGTCATGCGACGTATCTTTACAAATTTTCGCATTAAAGTATATTTTTGGGAAAAAAAACCTGCACTCATTGGATGAACTGGCAGTTTGCTACTTGCTCCAGAAGTTGACAATCTGTTAATAAAAGTAAAAACCATCTGACATCTTAGTTCTACACTCATGTTCCCTGATTTTTCTCTAACTATGTACTTCAGAGTTTATCCACCTTTACACAGTCTAATCACATCATTACTCTAAATACTTCAGTCAAATTTACCCAAAAACTATGGCCTCTTTTAAGTAAAAATTTCCTAAGCTTATTGTTTTAACTAAAGGCTTTTAAGGCAGGTTACATTCTTGTAACTTTCCTCAACTTCTTTATTCCAGGGCTTCTACCTCCCCTCATGCGAGGGGACCAAAACTGGACAGAATTGTGGAAAAGTTACCCCTTAAATTTAAATTGCATGTAAAGTCATTAAATTTGGTTTGTATTGTTAATTACGCAAAGAGGTAGCGAGGTTAATTTAACAGTCTCACACAACTGTACTTACCTGTCATGATACGAGTATTCCCCACCGCACAGGAAAGCCATTTAATCTTCTAGGAAAGGAGAAGAAACAGAATCTAAATACTGGCCAGTTAAGGGGAAGTCAGGGTGGTGTGTGACTTGCAGGTGGTGATGTTCCTATGCAGCGGCTGCTCTAGGTGGCAGAGGTCACAAGTTTAGAAGGTGCTGTTGTAGGAGTCTTGGCAAAGGTTGCTGTGCATCCTGTAGATCAGTGACCTTCACTATTTTTCAAGCTAGGGTCACTTTAGCAAAAGACCTGCAATGTGAGAGCCACATTGACTACTATAGTAGAGGCCATTGCCTGATTCGCTCCTGCCTGCGATAACACAAAGGAAGAAAGGACATTAATCTTAAAGCAGAATACATTGTTGTTTTTTTGGTGGAATGCAGTCTTGAAGTGGACTGACTTCCCGTGCCTCAGTGCTAGGGTGAGGGATTTACCTGTAGAATGTGTTTCTCTCTCCTGATAAGCTGATGGCACACTCCTGTACACCACACTCCTGACTCGTGCCTTGTAGATGGTGGACATGATTTGGGAGTAACCTGAATTTAAATAACCGAAAATTACTTTTAAAAAAAATAATGCAGAGCCATTTAATTGTTTCATTGGTGCACATCGGTCAGTATTTTAGCACTTTAAATTCATTTAAAAACTTTTAAAAAGTGCCTGAAAGTGTCCTTGCACCTAATAAGTAACTTAATTTGAAGAGCCTTCTCAATGGCCCACAAACTGACTTACTGTTCTGGACTTTACCACCCTCTTTTTAGGCAGTCTCTCCCTTTCACTTTGGTTCAAAGGGTTCTGAGATGCAGCTAAGTCAAAAACGGGATCAGTAGACTCTGCCACATGTGAGGCAGGTGGTGCATGGAGGCATGGGTAGATGAGTTGTTTGGAGGATTTTGCACTCTCTCTCCAATGCCTTGGCTTTGCCTGCCTGTGTTCTAGATGAAGTCTCTCCATGTGCTCGGTGCCTTCCCAAATGAATCTTGTCCATTTCTATCCTCTGCCTACTCCACGAAGATATGCAAGCCTCATCAACGGAACCACGACAGCCAAGGTGAAGACCGGGGACAAACAAGGCTGTATCATCACACCCACTCTCTTCTCCGTTCTCCTCACTGCAATACTGCACCTCGCCTCTAGCAAATTACACATGGGTGTGGAGATCATCTATGGAACAGGCTGGGAATATTTTTTTTCTTTATTCTTTTATGGGATGTAGGCATCACTGGCAATGTTGGCATCCCTAACTGCCCTTGAACTGATTGGCTTGTTACCCCATTTTAGAGGGCAGTTAAAAGTGAACTACGTTGCTGTGGATCTGGAGTCAGGTATAGGCCAGACCAGGTAAGGATGGCAGATTTCCTTCCCAAAAGACGTTATTGTACCAGATGGGTTTTTACAACAATCAATGATAGCTTCATGGTCACTATTACAGAGACTACCTTTGTATTCCAAATTTTTTATCAATTGATCAATTCCACCAGCTGTTGTGGTGGGATTTGAACCCCTGTCCCCAGAGCATTGGTGTGGGCCTCTGGATTACTAGTCTAGTGGCATTACCACTTTGCCACTATCATCAGTTGGTCAACATATGCTGCCTTCAATTCAAAGCCAAAATCATTCCAGTTTCAGTCTTGAGCTCTAGTATGCAGATGACACTTGTGTGAGTGCTCACTCAGAAACTGAGCTGCAGGTCATTGTGGATTTCTTCTCTGAAGCATATGAGTAAATGGGCCTTTCACTAAACACCCAGAAAACGAAGGTCCCCTTCCAACCAATTGCCACAGCACAACACCTCCCCCATCGATTAAAATCAATGGCGAGATCCTGGAAAATGTGGATTATTTTCCATATCTTGGGGGGTGAATTTTACCAACCCTCAGAAGACAAGTTGGGAGGAGGGAGACCTCTGAAAATGGCACCGGAAGACAGTGGGAGGGGAGGCCAGTGTCTTTCAATCCGCCAATGGAATATTCCCAGGAGCACAATCTTCAGTGGTGTGGCTGCCTGCTGACCAGAGGCGGGTATGAAGCCAATTGAATGGCCAATTAAGGGCTATATCACACTCCCACTGGGTGTGGTTAAGTCTGGAGGGGTGTCCTTTGAAGGGACAGGTCTCCAGGCACATCATGGCAGCCTCCCGGAAGAAGAGGGGCCCTCTATATTTCCAGCCTGAAGGTCCATGGAGTGCTCCGGCTGCCACAGTGCCACTGTGGAGGGTGAGCCTCCCCGAACACCAGATCTATTATCTGGCCATGGCATGATAAGCACAAAACATATCTTGCATTCAAGGACATCTGAGTATGGAGGTCCCCTCCTTTTCTTTCCTGCAGCAATCACCTTTATTGGTGGTACTCCTGGGGCTGCCAAGCTGCTCGCCCTCTGATTGGGCCAGCAGCTCTGTGAGTCAGCTTGCTGTCCTCAATTGGACAGCATTCCCAGTGGCAGCTTCCCAGTTTCCCACTGCTGGTGAATTGTTCTCCAGGGTCATGCTGTCTGCCCTCATGGGCCTTGGATCCTACTTTCGGTCCTGGTGGTGGGTTATTGACCTTTTGATAAAATTCTGGCTAATAAATGAAACTCAGAATGGCAAATAATCCAATTTTAGAACACAACCAGTTTTGTGGGTGGGGTCAATGTGTACAAAAATCATGGAAACTCAATTTGCACTGGATTTAACTTACACTTGAAATTCTTTGACCTTATGTGTTGGTTTGGTCAAACTTAGGTGAAACAAGTACAAGCTCGTGGAAAGTTAGGCTCGCCTTCATTGCAGCTAAAGGCAAACATGCAGTAAAATTACAAATGCAAACATGGAGAGATGTCACTGATTGAGTAAAGTTATCCAAGTCTCTCGTACCTGGCTGCAAATGGGGAATAGATTTTGTACACTATTCTTGTGAGACTCGTCAATCATAACATAAACCTAAGATGGAAACTATGTCCTCTTTTGGGAAGTACTACTTACAGTATCATGCACAATCAGCGCCCCCTTTCACACACTTGCATATGAACATATATATGAGTTAGGAGCAGGAGTAGGCCACTCAGCCCCTTGAGCCTACTCCGCCATTCAATTAGAACATGGCTGATCTGAATGTTACCTCAAACCCACATTCCTGTCTACCCTCAACCTTTCACCCCCTTGTTAATCAAGAATCTACCTAGCTCTGCCTTAAAAATATTCAAAGACTCTGCTTCCACCACATTTTCAGGAATACTGTTCCTGAGACTCTCAAACCTCAGAGAAAAAAATTCTCCTCATCTCTGTCTTAAATGAGCGACCTCTTATTTTTAAACAGTGAGCCCTAGTTCTAGATTCTCCCATAAGAGGAAACATCCTCTCCACGTGCACCCTGTCAAGAGCCCTCAGGACCTTTAAAGGTTTCAATTAAGTTGCCTCTTTATCTTCTTAATTCTAGTGGATACAAGCCTAACCTATCCAGCCTTTCCTCATAAGACAAGCTGCCCATTCCTGGTATTCGTCTGGTAATTCTTCTCTGATCTGCTTCTAGTGCATTTGCATCTTTCTTTAAATAGGGAGACCAGAACTGTACACGATACCCTCACAATAAATGAGAACACTCTATTAGCTCCCCTAATGACTTGCTGTACTTGCAAACTAACTTTTTGTGCTTCATGCACTTGGACACCCAGATCTCTCTGAATCTCAGAGCTCTGCAATCTCTCACCATTTAGATAATTAGCTTCCTATTTATTTTTCTTGCCACAATGAACGATTTAACATTGCCCACATTATACTCCATTTGCCGGATCTTTGCCCATTCACTTAACCAATCCATGTCACTTTGTAGGCTCCTTATGTCCTCTTCACAATTTACTTTCCTACTTATCTTTGTGTCATCAGCAGATATAGCATCCATTCCTTCGGTCCCTTCATCCAGGTCATTTATATAAGTTGTAAAAAGTTGAGGCCCCAGCAGTGATCCCAGTGGCACACCACTTATCACATACTGCCAATCAGAAAAAGACCTATTTATGCCAACTCTCTGCTTCCTGTTAGCCAGCCAATCTCCTATCCATGCCAATATGTTACCCCCATACCATAAGATTTTATTTTCTGCAATAACCTTTGATATAGCACTCAATCAAATGTCTTCTGGAAACCTAAGTACAGTACGTCTACCGGTTCCCTTTTATCCACAGCACAGGTGACTCCTACAAAATAAGTCCAATAAATTGGTTGAACATGATTTCCCTTTTACAAAACCATGTTGACTCTGCAAGATTGCCTTCATGTCCCAAAGTTACACTGTTTTTGCAGGTAGAGGTAGCTACCAAGGGATTGCATGCACCTGCACAAACTTTCCATACATAACATTTCTCTAGGATCAGCAACTATAGCTGTAAATGTAGCACTGCTCTCCTAAATTCCATCCACTCCATGGCCAGAAATATATGTGTGTGCGCCTGACCCATCTGGCCATGAAATAGTGCGAGGTGGCATCAGGCGAGCGCCCCAACGTCATTGCGCACTTGCACAATATCTTGTTCAGCAGGCACGTGTGGCAATCGGAAGCGCACCCACCAACAATTAAGTGGCAATTAAGCCTATTAAGGAGGTAATTGAAAGTGATTTTTTTTCTGTGGCCCCTCAGCCAATCGTAAATCAGCCAGGTGGCCTTTATATTTTTGCACAAACCTCAATCCAGAGTGGGATGAAGTCTCCGTGGGGAAATAAAATAAAAAGAGATGTCTGGAGACTGTTTTATTTTTTTGGTGAGGTATGCTTTCAGGTGCTTGACTGTGCTACATGGACATAATTTGCAGCATTTTTGTTGTGTCCTTTAGTTTGTGGTGGTCTGCAGCTCCCTGGGGCAGCTGTCTACCTTCAGGGAGCTCAGTGGAAGCGCTCACCAGCTCCCGCAGTGACATTGGCGCCCGCTGTCTTCCCTCCCCCACTGGCAATATTGAGCCTTTCTAAGCACACATTTCACACTGGCTGGCCGTTAATTGGCCAGCCAGCATGAAATCATGGTTGGAGGGTCGAGCGCAGTTTGGGGTCCGTTTCCCGTCCACTCCAAAGCCCGCCTATTGCGCATGCCCGACAAGTGAAAAATTCAGGCCCATATTTCATGTTAATTATGTGGATAGTATAGTCTTCAGCACAATGAAGACATAATGAAATCTTCCTAAATAATGGCGATTGATACAGACAAAGTTATTTCTGTAATTAAATACTGTCTGAAGATCAATTGTGTGCAAACCCTTTCATTTAGGCCATGTAGTTTTTTTTTAAATTTGTTCATGGGATGCTGGCATTGCTGGCTAGCCCAGAATTTATTCCTAATTGCCCTTGAGTAGGTGGTGAGTTGCCTTCTTGAGCCCATTGCAGTCCATGTGGTGTAGGCACACCCACAGTGCTGTTAGGGGGGGCTGGAATGCCTGGAAAGGATTTTGACCCAGCCACAGTGAAAGAACAGCAATATATTTCCAAGTCAGGGTGGTGAGTGTCTCTGAAAGGGAACTTCCAGGTGGTAGAGTTGCATTTCTAGATGGTAGTGGTCATGGGTTTGGAAGTTGATGGGAGGAGCCCTGATTCTCAACTCCGTGCCATCCGCCACGCTATGCTCTCAAGTGAATCCTGCCACCCATTGAAAGCTCTGTTTCCCACATGTAACCAATCCCTCTTTTTCTCAAACATATGATGCTTAACTTGGCATAACTTGGACGATTACCTGACTGCAGTATGCTGGCAGTGCCCTGAAGAAATTTAAATAAAAATTGACTGTTGTTTTAAAGGCTGCAATCAATTGCTCAGCATAGTATTCCTTTCAAGAGCAGCTGCGAAATTGGTGTTCCAAAATGGAGCAATTCACCTAGCTTGTATAAAAATGGCACATTGATAATCATGTGACCCAACCTGCAGAAATAACCATCTTATAGCAACTTTGAAAAATGTGGACTATGTACCAAGTTTAGATTAGCAATAGTGGAGCTTGTTATGGTCCAAATTTATCCAAAATCTAATTGAATAGCTTCCTTGTGGAAAAGGAATCTCCTCCCATTGTATGGGGATATAGATTTTCCCATTTCCTCATTAGTCAGGGAATTTAGCTAGAATGTAAAATACTTCCAGAATACTACATGAACATAACCCACCCCCACGTGCTGCCAATGATAGTACAGTTTATTGAACTGAAATGTCAGTTTGTATGTACCTTTTCTGCTGACAGATTGTCTAATAATAATTCCTTTTGCTGAATGCTGTTGAATGCCAATAATGTTGCTGAGAATAATTCAGCTGTTGTCAGCATAAGCCATAAAAAATTAACTAACGTTAGTAAAAGAAATATGGAAAAAACAGGTTTTACCAGTTTGTGGATTGGGATGTTTAACTGAGTTTCTTGGTGAGTAATCTGGCAGTATTTCCTCATAGTTTTCATATATCTTTAAGCAAAGATTTACAATTATACATATTGGAATGGGGCGGTGTTGGGGGAAGGGGGAAAAATAGCAAAAAAAATTAGATGGAAAAAGAAACGAGAAGAATCAAATTTCTCTAAGAAGGGTTGGCAGCTTTGCCAAAATTCCCTTTGAAACTCTGATGAGAGAGTGACTTTGAGCAGAATGGAATCCTCTGCTGTTTCACAAGAGGTTGCATACTGAGCAAATATTCCCAGAGAACTGAGGGAACTTCACAGCTGAAATCACAATAGCGTGGATGCCAAAGTGAAAGAAATGGTTAAAAATTTAAAAAATATATAAATAAACAATAAAAATACATAAGCTTAATGACTAACATATCTCTGAAATGTTCAATACTTTGAGCTTGCATGTAATGAAAACAGCTATTTTGAAACCAAAGCTGGAGAGATAATAGCTTGGATATTAATGGGGAGATGGGAGGGTGCTGGAAAGCAGAGTGGTAATGGGAAAACCTGTCAAGGCTGGTGATGTGGAGGCCCCGCCTATTTTAATTGTTTGTAACTGGGAGACGGGATCAGCTGTTATCAAGGCAAAAGAGCTATGGTTGTGATTGGTAGGGATATGATCTGGCCAAAATCAGGGGGAGAAAGGTATCTGGCAGTGAACGGCAAGAGGGGATCTGGCCATGATTAGGGTAGGGAGGGATCTGGGACCTGGTAGCATTCAAAGGAGGGTCAATGTAGGAACTAGCTACGAATGGGTGAGGGGGGATCTGGTAACAAATCAGGGGAGGTGGGATCGAGTTGTGATCGGGGAGGTGAGGTCTCACTACAAACATGGAGAGGGATTCTAGCCTTGAGCAGGGAGGGGATCTGGCCAGCATCAGTGGAGGGGGGACCTAGTCATGATCGGCAAAGGGAATCTGGCAACAATCAGAGAAAAGGGCTTCTTACTGCAATCAGTGGACAGAGATTGTTGTGATCGGGGAAGAAGTTCTTGCCACAAGACGAAGGGGTCTTTGTGCTGTACTTGGAGGAGGGGTGAGCTAGCTGTGATCAGGGGTGTAGTATCTCGGTTGCAATCAGGGAGGGGAGATCTGTTTGTGCTCAGGGGAGAGGGATTCTGGCTGTTTCGGGGGCTTTTGGCTGCGTTTGGGAAAGAGGGGATCTGGCCGAGCAGGGAGGGGATCTGGCCAGCATCAGCGGAGGGGGGACCTAGTCATGATCAGCAAAGGGAATCTGGCAACAATCAGAGAAAAGGGCCATTCAGGGGAAGGGGGGAGTCTGGCTGTGTTCATGTGAAGAGGGAATCTGGTTGTGTTCGGGGGAAGGGGGATCTGGCTATGTTTTAGGTTTGGGGGTTATGGTTGTGTTCAGGGAGGGGGGAATCTGGCTGTGTTCGGGGGAAGGGGATATGGGATCTGGATGTGTTAGGGGGAGTGGATCTGTCTGTGTTCAGGGAGTGGGGGGGGATCTGGCTATGTTCAGGGGAAGGGGGACCTGTCTGTGTTCAGTGGGAGGGGGGATTCTGACTGTGTTTGGGTGGGATCTGGCTGTGTTTTGGGTTTGAGGGTTATGGTTGTGTTCAGGGGAGGGTGATTCTGGCTGTGTTCAGGGGAGGGGGGTATCTGGCTGTTCAGGGGATGGGGGACCTGACCACAATTGGGTTGGAGTGTGGCCAGTGCAATGGTGGTCTGAGGAGCACTTGTAACCTGAACCTGAAACTTATAAACCTGAAATAGACATTCAAAATACAACGTCTGGGTTTCTTCTGGCCCAGGATCTGGCCCCCAGCAGATTTTGTCTGACAGGGAAGCTGATACCCGCCCCATCTGCCCAACGCCACACAACCACCCCAAACACCTCCTCCCTGCACATCACCCTACCTCAGGCTGAAATTACAGAATCTTCAAATCCAATTTACTGATTTAAAATAGGACCTCAATTTCTTCCTGTAGCTGTCCTGCTCACCTGCTCAAAAGAAAGGTCAATGTGGGAACCAGGTTACTGTGAACAGTGATCAGTCTGGATAAGTGACTCCCATTATTTTAACTGTGCTTCTTTCCAGGATTCCTGTAGTGGAGAGTAGTTAAAATTGGCCTTGAGAATCCACAGGTCAGGATCCCAGCAATCATACCAAAACCATGCTCACCAGTGCCCTTCAGCACTGCCTTCAATGGGGCCAGCAGGCATTGGCTCCACTGTGGGTGTATCCATGCAGTTGAAAGCTCTGGTGCTTGGTCACCATTCGATGGGCTATTGGGGGAGGATGGGAAGATGCTCAGAACTCTCTTCTCCGATAGGCCTGACCCATCTCCACCCCATCTCTATCCACCATCATAACCTTGCCTCCCTGGGTAAAAAACAATGTTAACTAATCTGCAGGCCCCTTCCCAGGTTTGGACTTACCCAGCCGAGGCTACTTGTGCCCAGCTTTGGCTTCAGCCCTTCTTTGTCAAAGCTTCATCCCTTGGACGGCTGAATAGAATTGCTGAGGGAGTTTAGGCCACAAATCTTTATTTTTCCAGAAAAAAAATGAAGAAATATTCTGTGACTTTTGTGCAGAATGTGCAGTATGAGCTACTAAATTTGCAAAGCCCTTAAAGGAAAATTAATCATGGAACGTACTAATGGGAGATTATCCCTGCAATATAATGGGCCTTTCTATCCTTGGGCATTGGTGGTGCTGAGTTTTCAAACCAAAGAATTAATCCTGAGAGCAGACATGGCAAAGTGTGATTCAGTCTGGCAGTGACAGTATATATGTAGATCATTGGAGCAGTATGAAACTTATGATCAGGTTTAGTCAGCAAGGCTGATGTATAACTTTCTTCAAACACCATTTCAAGTATATCTATGCAAGCAAGTTAGCTATTAATCATCTCGGCTGAAGTGTCCTGAAAACTCAGTGGAATTGAAATTCTGCTGAGTGCTTTTTTTTTCCATTTATACTTGCATAAAATTCTAATGTGTGTTATTGTAATTAAACCACTAATCCACATTAAACTGCTTTAAACAAGAGTGGTTCAGCAGAACAACCATGCTAATTTATATTTTAACCTGGAATTTCTTTAGCGAAAGTACTGTGGCCGGAAAGCCAAGGTGGTTAATGCCAGGACTGTAGCCCCGAGGAGCTGGATGCAGTATAACAAGAGGTTCAATGACCTCACATGAGTGATCAAGTTCAGTGAATGGCTCTTTAAATGCCATATCCTATCAAATGCACTACTAGCCCCAGACACTGCTTATTGCGCAACACCCTCATCACTCACCTACCAACAACCTCTATCAATCACAATTCTTACCTCAGATTCATAGCTTCACCTCAACTTCACATGCTTAGAACTGCTACAAACCTACTTTCACATCTCTCAGCTTGCACACACTGTCTGCTACTCAACTATTACAACCACATCCCCTGAACACATCGCACCACAGCCACTGACATAATTTCCACTCTCTTACAGGACAAGGTGGCACATAACCCGAAGGGGCAGGCATGACTGCATGTAACCAGAGACAACAGAACCTAATTGGCGAGAACAGGTACAGCAGCATGTGTTTACCCCCATGGAGGGGAGGGGTTCAGGGCATTATTAGGGCGGTCATGACTGACACCATGGCCAGCCATGAGGCTGAAACTATCAAACATGATGATATGTTCATACCTAATCCTCTTTCTAACATCCCATTTCCCGATCCCCCAACCTTTCCTGATTACAAGCTGTAATGGTGTAAGCGTGCCCTCTTGCTTTTCTGTCACTCACCTCACTACAACCTTACTTTTGTGCCTTTCCCCTTTCAGATAGCACAGCAGAGCTGGAAACTGTGCTATCATTTCCTCCTGCCTTATCTGCATTTTACTTGTACCTGGTCACTCATCATATGCATATTCTGCTTCAATGCTACCCACTAAATTATTCAGTGTCAATATCTGAGTTGGTGGCTGTGAGTGTCAGATCGTGTTATGGTATTTTTATCTTCCTCAGTCTCTTTTCTCTATTCCACTTGACTCTTCTACAACACTGCCTGGCCAGGGGTAATTCTTGGTTATCTGAAAAGATAAAAGTACAAGGATGAGGTTGTGATGATGGAAGAGGGGGAAAGCAAGAGATGATACACCATCTGCAAAGCATGTGTGATAAAGAAAGAAATGGGATGTGAGAAGGTAGATTATGTAGGAATATACCATCATCCTCTATGGTTTCCACCACCTCTGGCCATGAACTCAGGGGCTGATCCAATGGTGGCCAGTACTGTATTTACCATGCAGCTGTGCCTGTCCCCTGTGTTAGGCTCTGCTTCCTCCAATTACGGGCCATCCTGTCCTGCAAGAGGGAGAGAAATGTGTCATTGAGTGAAGTGCAATGTGTTTGGGTGAGATGGCTGTCATAGTTGAATAGCTGCCAACGTACAGAAGCTGTGAGACGTGGGTGTGGGTCTTGCAGCAGTGCTAAGTGTGAGGTGAGGTGAGGCCATGATGTGAGGTAATGAATTGTGCTTGTTAGAGACTGTTGGTAGGTGAGTCAAGCAGATGTGATAAGTGGAGCAATGTGTGAGGCTAGTGGTTCATTTTGTAAGGATATGGCATGTGGAAATGCATTCACTGACCTTGACAGTTTGTGTGAACTTTTTGAGACACTGCATCTAAATCCACATGGACTAGCCTACTGACATTGACCATGAAGGTTCTGTGCTCCTGCTGTCTTTGTCGCTTCTGTCTGCACCCTTGAAGGAAATGGACCTCTCTCCATCTATCCACCTCCAGCATTAGGACCTCCAGTGCTTTTTTTTAAGAAGCTTGGGGGGATGCTCCCTGGCCTGTTGTAACACTTTCACTCCTCCTTCTGCTCGAAGACTCTACTGTAACCAGTTCCAGCATCTGCTGCAGTCAGAATGCACACGGCCTTTTAGAACTGCAGCCTGGCTTTATGTGGTGCCAGCATTGTATAAACCTATGCCCTTGCTGAGGCATGTGCCTACTCAGCAGCGTGTTTAGCACTCGGCTAGCGTATTTAAATTAACAAGAAATATAAGTTTGTGATACCTGTGTCCACTTTCCAGCCCAATCCGATTTCTGCCCCCCACCCCCTCCATGTCTACAGGGCTTTAAATGAACCACAAAGAATTGTAGCCCTTCTCCTTTGCCGAAACTGGCAAAAGTCCTCAACTCAGATATAGCTGTTAACCAAATGTATTTTAAAAGACCCAAAGGATGTCAATTGCACAGGTTGTTTGCTGGTCAAAGAAATCTCTGGCAATCCTTTAAACCTAAGAGCTGTGATTGAAGGAAATGAATACCTATTCAGAGAGCTATCAGGACCCTGCTTGGACAGAATAGTGTCAGGGGCTCTGCAATTCACCAATGTTTACATAATAACCTGCCTTTTGATTGACAGGGAGAACCTGCTTGTGAATGCCTATGTTTTTTCCTCAGCTTATAGAATTATCTAATTCTGCTAAATTTTAATGCTGTGTGTATTATGATCAGCAGGAAAGAATTCAATAATTAATCCACCATAGGCCAAAATTCTTCACATTTTTCATATGCTCTATGGAACAAGAGTAAACTTGTATGCAATGATGTGCGTACACTTACCTCACGTGAAGTCACCAAATTTCTCATCCATATACTCCCAGGTGGAATAGATCTGGGGAGACAGCACTCATTGCTATGTTATTTTCACTCATACAATTTGAATCTCTGCTTTAATGGAAACCTTCAGTTTCAAGGAGAGACTCCTTTGCTACATCTCCTTCATCAAAACCTCTAAGAACTTCTTACTAAATGAGGGAATCCTCTCCACATTAATGCACCAAATCAAGATATCAAATGGAGTGGAATGAGACTGGCAATTTAAACATGGAACAGTTATATAAAAAAAGACAGGATTACTCAGTTTTTAATGTTGGTTAAGGATAGCAGCTGGTTCATTTATCAACCTGTTATCAAATTTATTTTCATTAGTCTACAGATGTTGAAAGTAAAGAGACGCCACATAATAGGATTTGACACCTCCCTTAACATGGGGATAGATTGTAGTGTACTTATCAAAATTGTGTATTATATAGAATAATGACATTATACAGTGCAGAAGGAGGCCATTCAGCCCATCATTCCTGTGATGACTCTCTGTAAATGTTGCCAATCAGGTCTCACTCCCCTGTTCTTTTTCCATAACCCTGCATTTTCTTCCTTTCAAAGTGGAGATCTAATTCCCTTTTGAAAGTTGCAGCTGAATCTACTTCCACCAC
Source organism: Carcharodon carcharias (assembly GCF_017639515.1). NCBI lineage: Eukaryota > Metazoa > Chordata > Chondrichthyes > Lamniformes > Lamnidae > Carcharodon > Carcharodon carcharias. Next base: position 89,313,370 of record NC_054470.1, read on the forward strand.
CCTTTCAGGCAATGCAATCTAGGTGACAACTCACTGAGTAAAGCACTATTTCCTCATTTCTCTCCTGATCTTTTGCCAATGATTTTTATAACTGTATCCTTTGCTACCAATCCTTCTCAATTGGAAACAGTTTCTCCCTATTTACGCTATCAAATCCCTTCATAATTTTGAACGCATCTATGGAATTCCCCCTCAATCTTCTGTGCTCTTGGGGGAACAGTTACAGCTTCGTGTCTCTCCAGATAATTGAAACACATTACCTGTGATGCCATTTTAGTAAATCTCCCCTGCACCCTCTCCAAAGCCTTAGCATATTTTCCATAGTGTGGTGCCCACAATTGGACACAATACTCCAGCTGAGGCCTAACCAGAGACTTGTAAAGACTTAATTCATCCAAAAGTGATGTTGTACTAAGTTATTTGCCCTTCTTCATTTTTCCTCCCAAAATGCACCACTGCACATCTCTGCATTAAATTTCATTTGCCATGTGCTTGCCCATTTTAGCTGGCTAACTTTGTCCTCCTGAAGCCTGCTACTATCCTCCTCACTGGTTACTATATTTCCATCCCTTACTGATATATCTTAGGAAACTAAGAAGAAATTCCAACTTCAAAACCAAATATTTCTATTGAGTTTTTGTGTTTACTTTATCTGTAATTATTTGACTTTGACGAACTACCCTGAGTTGGGGGCATTTTGCAAGCAGCCAATCCATTGTGTGACTGATACCTTACCTGAATCCATTGAGTCAATGACCCTGAAAGTTCAAGGAAGGGCTGCTCCAACTGAGAAGTGAGCTCTCTCTCTCTGCAACCATTTGGCATTAATGTTTACTGGGTATTGATTTCTTACTGAAAGAGAAAAACTGTTGGTCTGCATGAGTAAAATATCATTAAAATCTTGGCAAACAGTATAGAGTTTTATTGGATAACGTGAAATCTAAACTATAATGTTTGTTAAATGCGTCCCTTGTCATATTAACTGGGTTATTGCTCAGCAGCTTAATCAGTAAAACAATATACATAAAGCAAAGTTTTTCACAACTCTGTTCCTTCATTGACAATGATGAGCATAAACTAGGATCAACTAGAAATTTTACAGGTCAGTTTCTTGTGATGCTAGATTGTTACATGAAGCTTAAGATGGAAGAATAAATTAAGGAATAGCTACATTATTTTGATTTCAGTCATTTTCATACCTTTTGCACCCCACATTTTATGTTTTAAAAATACTGCTAAGAGCAGATATTTGGTTTAATAAAGCCTCAGGTTGAGTTAATGGAGTTCCGTTGCAGTAACACACGACCTATTGACCACTATGAAGATTGTGTTTTTGCAGTAGAATTATGTCATATCAGTGCAGCAAGAGTTCGAAATCAAATGTTTTCCTCCAAATGGTTTTTGGCCATTGGATTGAAAGCACGAAACACAGAAACAAAGAGAAATTGAAAGATGTTGAAAAATATACATGTCCCTTCCATTCTGGAATTTGTGACAATTCTGTATGATATCTTTCATTGTCTTAGAATCTACAATTAACTTTCCCAGTCTCCGTGTCTCTGTATTTGCAAACAAGCCATTTCTCCAAAGAGTCACACTCACACAATAATACTCATGGATTTATGGAAAATTAACACTTTACTTTTGAAACAAAATAGAGAATGGTCACTCTGCTTTAAAACAAATGGAGTTGAGAGATCATGTGACCTCTTATTTTCTGTCAATATACATGAAACTACAGAAGGCTGGAAGCTAGCCTGCTTGTCTGTTCAGGGAATTAAAATGCAAACAGCCATTCAAGACATTTCATTGAGAAGATATCAAAATGCAACAACCTTTTTCTGTGGATTAATGGCTGCCATTGTCATTCACAATAGGCTTGCAGACTTCTTGGCTTTGGAGTGAAATCCCACAGAATGAGTGTGAGGAGAAATGTATTCTATCACAAGGAAATGCAAGTGGGTGAAATTCAAACACTATTGAAGATCAACACCAAGTTGTCAGTGATCAGTTGTGTGGAAAACAGAAGGCACAATCTTGTTGGCACTTTGGGGTTCTCTCCTGCCGGCTGGACAGCTGACGAGAGACACTCATTGCCTTTTTTTGGGAAGTGGCCTATGGCTCAGCGACATTCAGGCAGTGGTGAGGCCGGCGGTAAGCCTTTTCCTGGAATCAGTCTCGTTTACCAATAGCTGCCAGTCAATCAGAGGCTGATAGTTCTTGTGCTCAACTGCGCCACTTGTGTGGCCGTGACTGTACCACTTGTGTGGCCATGACTGTAGTTGGGAGGACAGGTATCGGAGTCCCAGGATTGTGGAGTGACCCAGGCCACAGAAATGTAATGTGGAGGGGAATGGTTTCACAGGGTGGGAGTTGCAGGGAGATGGGTGTGGGGGTTTGGCAGCAAAGGCAAGAGGGTGGGTCCCAGTGGCCCCCTATTCCTGATGTCCAGTCCCTTGATCAAGCTCTGAGTGCCATTGTTCAAGGGGACCCATCCCCCATTCCAATCCCCAGGTGGTGACAAGCTGGATGTGCACACTGCATGTCGACAGGCTATCTGCAGCAGGTTAGTTAAGCGAGCAGCAGTGAGATGAGGCCCTTAAGTGGTCATTATTTAGCCCCTTAAGGAGTTCTATTGGCAGTGGCGCTGGAAGGTTGAACAAGGGCCTTCCTGCCCAGAACTTAACTCTGCCTGAGGCGAGAAGGTGGCAGGGTTCGAGTATGCCACAATCCTGCTTAATTTACAGGCCCTTCCTGCCTCCAAGCTTACCACAGCGAGAGCAGATTTTAAAAGGTTTTATTCACAGTGTTTTAAAATGTCTGCTCCATTCTTTCAGGTCTTTTCTTCCGTCATCTTCTACAATTGGTTTACTTTTCCCTGAGTCCACACCCAGGTTTAGCCAATCAAGCACAGTGAGCATAGTATAGTATGGTACTACAAGCATAGTAAACCGACTCACATAATCAAACACAGAAAAATTGGACAACTGAAAACTTCAATGTTGTATCAGGAAACAGCTAGAAGGAATTCCTTTGTTGAACCAAAGCAAGACTTCGCCTGTTGGAGCAGAGAGCGGAATTATTTCCACTTGTAGTAGAGCTTTAATGAAAGGATCCCACTTTTTCAGTCTTTGAATATCAATTCCACCTGAACTGAGAAAGGGAGTAAGCTGTAGATCCCAGCTGTGGAATTTAACAGCAGTCTTATCTCCAAGCCCACACAAAAACTTCAGTTTTTGGCTCTTGCCAAATGTTATGATAATTTCTGGTCAAATCCTTATTCTTAGGGAGGGTTTAAATGAGCTTGATAGGAATTTTATTTATTTATTTTGATTTCAATTAATTTTATTTATCAGATTGTTTGAGAAAGTAATAAGGAGGATCAGTGAAGGTAGTGTTTGGTGTAGTCTATATAGATTTTTAGCATGGTTTTTGATAATATCCCATATGGCAGAATGGCCAGAAAATTTAAAGCTCCTTTGTGAGAAGCGGCAAGTTGTATCCAAAATTGACTCAGTGGCAGGCTACAAAGGGCTATGGTTAACAGATGCTTTAGTGACAAGAAGGCTGTTTTCAGTGAGGTTCGACAGTGTTCAGTACTGGGTCCCTTGCTGTTTAACATAATATATCAATGATTTAGACCTACACATATAGGGTGTGATTGAGAAGTTTGTAAATCATACAAAAATTGACCATGTGTTAATAGTGAGGAAGAAAGCTGTAAACTACTGGAAAATATCAAGGACTGGTTGGGTGAGCAGAAAAGCAGCAAATTGAATTTCAAAATTCAATTCAGAGACGTATGAGGTAAGGCATTTTGGGAAGACAAACAAAGCAAAGGAATACATGATAAGTGGTAAGACCATGTGAAGTGGAATATGTGTCTACAATACCTTGAAGGTAACAAGATAAGTAACAAAACAAAAACAGAAACAGAAATACCTGGAAAAACTCAGCAGGTCTGGCAGCATCGGCGAAGAAGAGCACAGTTGACGTTTCGAGTCCTCATGACCATTCAACAGAACTAAGTCAAAATAGGAAAGGGGTGAAATATAAGCTGGTTTAAGGAGGGGGGCTGGTTTGTTGGGACAAGCAGCCAGTGATAGGTGGAGATAACCAAAAGCTGTCACAGACAAAAGAACAAAGAGGTGTCGAAGGTGCTGCTATTATCTAAAGGAATGTGCTAATTAAGAGTAGAAGACAGGACAGATAAGGTACAGATAGCTCTAGTGGGGGTGGGGGAATACTAAAGGATAGAAACAAACAATGGGTGCAAATACATTTAAAAATAATGGAAATGGATGGGAAAATAATCTATGTAAATTATTGGAAAAAACAAAAAGGAGAGGGAGGAAACGGGAAGGGGGTGGGGATGGAGGAGGGAGTTCAAGATCTAAAATTGTTGAACTCAATATTCAGTCTGGAAGGCTGTAAAGTGCCTAGTCGGAAGATGAGGTACTGTTCCTCCAGTTTGTGTTGAGCTTCACTCGAACAATGCAGCAAGCCAAGGACAGACATGTGGGCAAGAGAGCAGGGTGGAATGTTGAAATGGCAAGCGACAGGGAAGTCTGGGTCATGCTTACGGACAGACCGAAGGTGGTCTGCAAAGCGGTCACCCAGTCTGCGTTTGGTCTCTCCAATGTAGAGGAAATCGCATTGGGAGCAACGAATGCAGTAGACTAAGTTGAGGGAAGTGCAAGTGAAATGCTGCTTCACTTGAAAGGAGTGTTTGGGCCCTTGGACAGTGAGGAGAGAGGAAGTGAAGGGGCAGGTGTTGCATCTTCTGCGTTTGCATGGGGAGGTGCTGTGGGAGGGGGTTGAGGAATAGGGGTGATGGAGGAGTGGAACAGGGTGTCACGGAGGGAACAGTCCCTATGGAATGCTGCCGGGGGGGTGAAGGGAAGATGTGTTTGGTGGTGGCATCATGCTGGAGTTGGCGGAAATGGCGGAGGATGATCCTTTGAATGTGGAGGCTGGTGGGGTGATAAGTGAGGACAAGGGGGACCCTATCATGTTTCTGGGAGGGAGGAGAAGGCGTGAGGGCAGATGCGTGGGAGATGGGCCAGACACGGTTGAGGGCCCTGTCAACGACCGTGGGCGGAAAACCTCGGTTAAGGAAGAAGGAGCACATGTCAGAGGAACTGTTTTTGAAGGTAGCATCATCAGTACAGATGCGACGGAGGTGAAGGAACTGAGAGAATGGGATGGAGTCCTTACAGGAAGTAGGGTGTGAGGAGCTGTAGTCGAGATAGCTGTGGGAGTCGGTGGGCTTGTAATGGATTTTGCTGGACAGTTTATCACCAGAAATTGTGACAGAGAGGTCAAGCAAGGGAAGGGAAGTGTCAGAGATGGACCATGTGAAAATGATGGAGGGATGGAGATTGGAAGCAAAATTAATAAATTTTTCCAGGCCCCAACAAGAGCATGAAGCAGCACCGAAGAAACCATCGATGTACCGGAGAAAGAGTTGTGGGAGGGGGCCGGAGTAGGACTGGAACAAGGAATGTTCCACATACCCCATAAAGAGACAGGCATAGCTGGGGCTCATGCGGGTACCCATAGCCACACCTTTTATTTGGAGGAAGTGAGAGGAGTTAAAGGAGAAATTGTTCACTGTGAGAACAAGTTCAGCCAGACGGAGGAGATTAGTGGTGGATGGGGATTGTTCTGGCCTCTGTTTGAGGAAGAAGCAGAGAGCCCTCAGACTATCCTGGTGGGGGATGGAGGTGTAGAGGGATTGGACGACAATGGTGAAGAGGAGGCGGTTGGGGCCAGGGAACTGGAAATTGTTGATGTGACGTAAGGTGTCAGAGGAACCACGGATGTAGGTGGGAAGAGACTGGACAAGGGGAGAGAGAAGGGAGTCAAGATAGCGAGAAATGAGTCCTGTGGGGCAGGAACAGGCCGACACGATTGGTCTGCCGGGACAGTCTTGTTTGTGGATTTTGGGTAGGGGGTAGAAGCGGGCCGTCCGAGGTTGGGCGACTGTCAGGTTGGAAGCTGTGGAAGGAAGATCTCCAGAGGAGATGGGGTCAGTGACAGTCCTGGAAACAATGGCTTGATGTTCAGTGATGGGGTCATGGTCCAGGGAGAGGTAGGAGGAACTGCATCTGCAGTTTTTTGTTTTTATTGTTATAGCAAGCTAAGTAGTTAGGTCAAGAAGCTATATTGGGTAATTTCCTTTATTGGACAAGGCCTTAGATGTGAGAGTGTGGAGGTCTCACTGGAACTATATGACACACTCATTAGACTGCAGCTGAAGTATTCCATATAGTTCTAGTCACTGCATTACAGGAAGAATGTAGAGAAGGTGCAAAAGAAACTCATGAGGGTTTTGCCAGCAATGGAGAATGTAAGCAATGAGCAAAGATTGGGTAGGCTGGGGTTGTTTTCTTTGGCACAGAAAAGGCTGAGGGTAGATTTAATGGAGGTGTACAAAATTATGAGGGGTCTAGCTGGAGCGGATAGAATGGATCTGTTTCTGTTAGCAGAGAGGTCAATGCAGAGGCTGTGGATTTAAAATAATTACTGGAAGGATTACAGTTGAGGAGTAATTTTTTCCTCAGAGGATGGTGGGGGTATGAGACTCACTGCATCAAAGGACGGTGGAGGCAGAACATCTCGTCTCATTTGGAAAAAAAACTTGAACATGCACTTGAGATGCTCTAACCTACAAGGTTACAGATCAAGAACTGGAAGATGAGATTAGACATAGCATAGCTGTTTTTCTGGCCAGCACAGACATGTTGGGCTGAATGGCCACCTTCTGTATTGTAAACCTATCCATAGGCGGAATTTTAAGTGCCCATTGGCAGCGGCTGTGTTTGGCGGTGTGAGTGGACAATATGGCAAGAAGGCCAAAAATTGGTTTCATGACATTGTGAAACCAGTTTGCAATCATCCACTCTGTCCAGCAACAGCAGGCCACGTTTCCCACCGTCGGATGTCAGGAACTTCGTTGTAATACATCTGCATATCGCTATAAGCCCTGCTCGCCGAAATCATCCACCCAATCCCTCCCCATGCTGGATTGTCCGGGCATGCCGGCATGTTTCTCAACTGAACATAAGTGACGTGCACCTGGTGAGCTGCACTTCACTCGGGATTCCAAGGTTTGTTTGCCGTCCTTGCTCCAGGCAGCACTGACAGACATCAGCACCAGGCTTCACAAGCAGCACCACATCACTTTTAGGAGGGCTCATGAGCAGGTCTCTACTTACGAGACCAATGGTAAGGCAGGGGTGGCTTTTCAACAGCTGCTGGGCTAGGGCTTACTTGGGCAAGGGGGAGAAGTGGCCTCCGGCAAGGGAAGAGGCTGCAGGGTGAGACCTGTATTGCGGAAGGAGGGTATCCCAGGGGGTGTGTGGAGGCACAAATTGATCTGTGCAAGTGGTCTCAAAATGGTGAGGGTTGAGGAGGCAGTCTCCAGAGGAGAGGAGGCCAGATGGAGATGTGAGGGTGTGCGTGAGAATGAATGGTGATGTCCCTTGAGCTGGCAGGGAAAGTGTGATGGGCTTGAGAGTGTGAGTTTAGAGTGATGAGATAGTTGTCTTACCCTAGCAGCACAGATGAGATCATTCATCCTCTATCTGCACTGGATGGCCAACCTCTTCTGTGCAGCATTGGCACTGAACACAACTGCCATCGCCTACCAAGCCAGAGTGAGATTGCTACACCTCCTGTGGCCAGAGCGGGGGAAGGGGATATCACAGCGGGTGTCCACAGCATTCAAAATGTGTTCCAGGGATGCGTCACTGAATCAGGGGGCTGCAGTCCTCTTGCCTTTTGGGGCCATGTGTTCTATGCAGCAGTCCTGGAAGCAATGAGAGGTGCATGCGCAGCCTAAATGAAAACCACAAAACTTTACCAGTGTAAGGTAATCAATCCCAGAGGAGATCAACTACTTTCCTCAAGTAGCCTGTCTGCTCTGCTGGAAGTAGAGGTAAGGAAGAATATGTATTAGGCCCTGTTATAGGACTTTTTCTGCCATCAGAAGTGCATGGCACTGGACTCCATTCCAACCAGTGGTTTGGTGTGTCATCACTGGCATACCTGTTCTTGCCATGACCCTACCTCTGCGATTTGAAATGAGATCTGTAACTGTGGGTTTGGGCCTAGACAGATGGTGTTTCTATTCAATTGTACGTCCACACTTGCACTGATTGATTGTCTCTATTTTCTGTCAGATATATTAGTTAGAAGTGTTGAAGTATCTCACCAAAAGAGAAACCTAGAACAGAGAGAGCGAGGCTTCATTGGGTGATGGAATACGGATTTCACTGTCTGACTGAAAGAAAGAAAGAAGTTGCAGTTGTGTGGATTTTTACCAGCTCAGGACATTCTAAAGCCCCTTGCAGTCAGTGAAAGAGTAGTCACTGGTGTAATGTAGGGAAATGTTGCACAGTGTGCACAAATTGTGCACAGCATGTTCCCAAACAGTAATAAATTAAATGAGCAGTTAATCTGCTCTGGTAATATCGATTGAGGAACAGATGTTGGTCTAGAAACTGGGAGAACTTCCAGATGCATCTTCAAACAGTTCCGTAGGATCTTTTTTGTCCACCCGGAGGCCATATCTTACTTGAAAGGTGAAAGATAGCTTTAAAAACACCCTTTCCCTGAGAATAGTCACAAACATTCACAATAACTTTCAGTACTACCAGCTATTCAGTCTACAAGAATTTTAAACTGTCTGACTGAAAGAAAGAAAGAAGTTGCAGTTGTGTGGATTAGTTCATTTAGTTCATTTCAGCTGAAAATATTATTGTAAACATATGTTTATGCAGAGTTTTGCTTCGGTGGATTGTCATTGCCTTGTCTTTAACTTGGATGATAAACATTTACATTACATCCAAAATAATAGCTGCTGCAAATTCTTCTATTTAACCAAATACAGTTCAAACCCATACATAATAAAAGGAAACTGGTTCATACAACTTGGTCATTCCATAGTAGGAGAACTGATTTGAGTTTCTGAGAATTTATGGGACTAAATTTTCACTACGGAGGCAGAAAACAGAGTTGGGGTTGTTTTCAGATCACAAGCCTTACTCTAGTCGCAAACCGATTAAAGCTCCAATTTTCATGGGGTGAGCCCTTATCTGATATTTCCTGCACAATTAGAACCAAATGGGGCTAGGAATGGGGGCAGGTCAGATGAAGATGGAGATTGATTTAGATTCCCCATGGCAGCCATCACTGAGGTTGCTAAGTGTGCTAAACCCTACTGCACCAGAGGGAAGTGAGTTATCACAGGAGAACTGAAGACCTGGCACCTGAGACAGGGCTGCCCTCACTTCATCAGTGCTGATCTGGATCTAATGCTAGAGCCATGAGGGAGGTCCTCTTCCCAGAGGGTGGCAGGAAGAGGCCACCATGTTGCACAGATCAGTAAGTAGGCCATTGGGGTGTGCCCTTACTGTCTCTTTTCCTCAATATTTGTACTGTATAAATGATGACACTTTAAGCCAGATGTCTGGGACCTCTTTTATTGCTGACGTGACAGAAAAAGCACAATGAGTTGATGAAAGAGGCAATAGTGAAACTGACAGGATGATATCACTCCCTAAAAGCCAACCAATTCCTCCTTCCCTTCTACACCTAGGAAAGCAATCCTCTATGCTGCAGGGATACATGAAGCAGTCTGGTAGAAGTGGGGCCCAGAATATTGTTTCCTAATGGCGATCAATCCCAGGGAAATCAGTTACTGCACAGAAAATAGCAAGTTTGAAATTAGCAGGAACTTTATGATTGTCTTTGGTCACAATTTGCTGCTGCTCCTCATCTAACAATGACAGGTAGCCATGGAGTGCCATAAATGTGTTTCAGCAAAGAACTGAGGCAGACACAATTGAATGGATGGCTTTCTTCCTGTGTTAAAAATCTCTCTGGTTTTAAGTTTAAAATTTTAAAGGTGGAGGGACAAAGTTTCAATTGAAAACACACAGGGTTTTATCTGCATATTTGGGAGTGGCCTCCAGTGCCCTTTGGTTTGTTGGGGCTAAAATGATCTCTAAGCATATCATTGATTGATGTACCAAACTCGCAATATTCAGTTAACTGCTTCAGACTTGCCACATAGCAAGCAACTGTCTCCCCCACAGCTCGATTTCTTGAGTTAAATTCAAACCATTGCATCGTCACCGACAGCTCGAGCTGGTAATGATTCTTTACGAGGTTCACTAAATCATCAAACTTTTTTGAGTCTGGGGCACTGGGCGGCAACAGATTTTGAATTAGTCCGTATGCCTTATTCCCACGTGAGGACAGAAGTATTGTGTGCCCCTTCTCTGCCCCTGCAATGTCATTTGTCTGGAAGAAGAACACATATTGAGAGGTTAGATCGAAAGGTTCTACTCATCCAAATTGCAGAATGCTCTGAGGGGAATACTACGATGCTCAGAGGAAATTTTCTTTTACTTACGACTATTGTGCGAGGTACAATTTTGGTTCTTCCAATTTCAATTACAATTTTGATTTTGGTTCTTCCAATTTCATTCGTTCTTCCTCAATTTTTTAATCTCACTTTTTCACGCCTTTACCCTCACCAGTTTGTTGGATGGTTTGTTGGGGCTAAAGGATCTGGGCTGCACGCTTATTTTAGGGTGACCGAGTCAGTACAGAGACAGAAATCACCTGGAGATCATTGTTAGAATAAACACAGGCTGCTTATTTACAAACTAAACTCAGCAGCTACACTTGCGTGCTTACAACTTAAAACTCAGTCTTCACTCTGTGTCTAACTCAAGACTTCCTCACAGAGGTGGCCCATTCTACTTTGCTTTTGGGTATTAAGATCATGCGGTCTTACATTACAATACTTGTCTTAAAGGTCTATTATATATCAGATATTTACAGGCCCCTTTCAGGACCTCGAGTTAGACATGCATCAAGATGAATGGGTGGAGTGTGGAACATCAGTCAGTGTCATTGGTGGTCTCACCCATTTTGCGGCTGAATTAAGTCCTAGCATTTCTGATCTCAGCTAATCACTAGATTTGTGTTATTCAGGAAAAAAGGTGGCATTTCAATATTAGTCAGCAGATCACCATAAACTAAAACAGAATTACCTGGAAAAACTCAGCAGGTCTGGCAGCATCGGCGGAGAAGAGTTGACGTTTCGAGTCCTCATGACCCTTCGACAGAACTTGAGTTCGAGTCCGATGCTGCCAGACCTGCTGAGTTTTTCCAGGTAATTCTGTTTTTGTTTTGGATTTCCAGCATCCGCAGTTTTTTTGTTTTGATCACCATAAACTATCTGACATCAGGTTTAATAATGCATGCAAAAGAGAAGCTTTTGCAATTAGTTCAAATGATTTTAATTCTAATTCAGAGACTAAATGATATTGGCACTTCCTTTTACAATCGGCCATGGTTTACTGCTTTCACAGATTTACACATTAAGTAAAATGTTAGATAGCAGCTTCCTGGCCTCAAGCACAAACTCTACACATGACTGGTCTTGCCATGATCATCTGTTTATCCTTACTCATCCTCATGCAAGAACAAGCAGAAGCACATCTTTCTAAGCATGTAACATTACTACATGGAAGCATAATGATGAATTGAGCTGGCAAACAATGTACTCAAGAGTATTTGGTGCATTCAGACCATTACTTCAGGTTGCAAACTAATAAAGTGCAAAATCACAGTTCCTTGTACCGTATGTTTATTTGGATATGAGCTGGCTGAGGTCTGCTAGGTACTGTCCCCCATGGTTGATGAAATAACTTGCCCTTGCAGCACAAACTGCTTGCATCAAAGATCTGAGTGTTGTAGTGGAAGTTCAGATTGCTGCCATGTGGCTCTGAGTGTCAATGTTCAAAGGGGTTCCAGAGCGTTACAGCAGTATATTGATCTGTTCACCTGGGATTGCTGATGCATCATCCCAGGAAAGTTTGTAGTGGTTTCATGGAACTGGAACATTCTGTCAACTCTCAGTCTGAAAGCATTCCTACTCCACCATTGCCACTCTACCTGTGGTCTGGCCATTGCCTGTCAGCCCGCCAGGCCAGACTGCTGCAGTGCAGGCTGTGTTAGTGAAGTCTGAAGCAGGGCCCTCGAGGCACAGAGCTGCTCAAGGCCATGCTCCAAAGCTACTTGAAGTCACGCCACCTGGAGGTCAGTAGCGTTTTACAACCCATGCTGCAGCCACTGGGAAAAACCATGCAGGAGCAGTAGGAGAGGAAACATCATGTGGAAGATCGCACTAAGAGAATACCCGTGATTAGTTTATTTTTGTATGCATTATGATTGAGTTTATAAAATGTTATTGAAATGTGCTTTATTTGATGGCTTTTACTTTTGTGTAGTTGGAAAAATGACGATATCATGGTAAGTGATAGAGAAAAGGGAAGGAAGTGTAGTTCAGGGCAGGAATTTTCCAGCCCCCCCTCTCTCTCCCCCCACACCCCACCATGGCGGGTTTCCCTGTGGCAGGGTCGGTGAGACATTGAAATCTCCATTCACAACATCAGAGGGACCAGAAGATCCCCCGGTGCGAGGAGCTGGAAAATTCCGGCCAAGGTTCCCGGAATCACTCATTAATTAGAGACCAGACAGAAAGGAACTCTCTTCCTATTGCAAACCCTCTATTTCATGTTTCACTTTCTCCTTCACTACTTTCTCCTCCTCCTCCTCTTCCTCTTGCTTCTGCTTCTCAACTTCAAGCCTGGTAGATGCTGGCAAGGGCTGGCCCCTCATGTGGCAAGGCTATGCAGCAAGCAGCATATTGTGACAAATCTTGATACCTCCATGGGTGAGCACTGCAGGCCTTCTCCAGAGCAATCCAGGCAGCAGAAGCAATGTTTGAGGTTGCCAATGTTATGCACTATGATGAGCCACATTTTTGCTTCCAAGGCAGGAAGCTCAAGTCAAGAAATTTCCCAGCTTGGTGTACCTGCCTTGGGAAAATGTGCCCCGAATGATGCGATTTTTGTTCTGGGTTGTGGGGATGGTGGGGAGGAGGCGGGTGCAGTATGGAGATGGTTCTCTGCAACTTTGTCCCAGTTGCTTTCTTAAACATTAAGTCCTCACACCTTTTCTCCCCCCTGCCACCCACACCCCATGACCATACATGCCAACTCATGTCCCCACCACCCCCTATTAATGCTTGGCTGCTTTCCACATGTGGGAGTAGCTTCCCAATGGCCTATCAACCACCCACCCCTCCCCCCCACCATGCCAATCCATGCCCCCACCCAACCTCGTGGTCCATTGTAGCTCTTATGCCAACTTAGTGCAAACTCATAACAAGCCATGCTTCTCACCCACCAGTCTTTGTTCTTAAACTCTCCATGCCAACTCACCCAGTATCCACCATAGACAAAGCTCAAGAACCTTGATGAGATGAAGTAAAATAACATTTTAAATTTCTGCCATAGAGTTTAGCCCCTTTCAAGGAAGCCCAGTCAATGCATTTAAATCTCTCTCAAATACTTACTCCCTTAAAAACACAAACACTTGCATTCATAACTCCACATCAAAGACAGCTAATCCTTCAATAACCTCTTTGACTGTCAAACTGTGAATTTAACATCCCTACTCCTGCAAACATGGTAAGCAGGCAAGCCCTAATAACGCTATAATGATAGCACTTAAGGTTATGTCATCAAGTAACTATTGAAACTGCTAGAACAGATTTTTTTTCAGCTCTCACAGACACAGGCAGGTAATTTAAATAACTTAATAGATTGACAGTTCTAAAGATCTTACCCACAGTTCAAGAGCATTTACAACCTCTCTAAAAATTTGTAACTCCCACACCCTGGGATAAGGCTCTTGCTCCAGCAAAAATAAGCTCTGTTTAAACTCAACACCGAGTTGCAGTGGCCATGCTTATTTTGGGTTTTCCACATGAGGGAGTAGTTTCCCACCTCCATCCCCCAACCTCCAGTGAAAATAAGACGTCCAACATAGGGAAAGGACTTCCAGATCTAGGTCCACCTGCCACATCTAAAGGTCTTTATGACTCTGTGAAAATTTGGTCCAATGTTTCTTTTAGTCGTATGGCTGCCATTGTAGGCCGGTTGTGCACATTGTCATAACTCACTGGGGATAGTGCGCTGTAATATCAAACTCCACCGTTCCCTGAGCCGTGACAAATGTGAAAATTTAACGAAACCACCAGATTGCCCCAATTCTACTGAACTGTTTAATTTAGGTTAACAGAATATGAACACCAGGTTTGTAAACTTAATAAGTAAATAACTGTTTATTGAACAAATTGTCTTTAACTAGCAAAAGATAAAAATATGAACTGCTAACTTTTAACTCAATAACTTAAACTCTACTCAATTCAGCTCATGAAAATGGCTGAGTTCACATGAGTTGGACACAAGGCAATCCATGCACATTCTTGTGCTCATTATACCTGATGTCTCTGGAAAGAGGGAATGAGATTAAACTATTTCTCTCTGCATAGACAGCTTCAGTTACATCCCTTGCACAGCAAGCTTTGAGATGTTGCTTCTATCCCCAACAACAGCCTGGAAGGAGCTAGACTCATAAAGGTTAAGATCCATGGGCACCTTGATAGGCACAGGCAACATTGTCCTTGCCCTACTTTGAAGTTATAGTCGTGGCTACCATGATTGGCCTATTTAGGTCACAAACACTTTTGTGAAGTGAAGATGTCTCATGCATTGGCCTATGCTATAGTTCAGGTAAGAGAATTGTTCATTAAAGGCCTTTGGCAGATATGGTCTCCTTCTGAAAGCCCTTCTCCCCCTCCTTCCTCTTTTAGCTTGCCTGCTCCGCATGGCCCCTCTTCATTCCCCCAGTCATGCTCAATTCCCAGAACTAACTATGTCAGAGAGCAACAGTTTTCAACACATGCTGTTAAATTAACAGATAAGTACTTCAATACAAGATCACACCTGGTGACCATTCAAACTTCAGCCAAATATAGAAAAGCTGCAAAAAACATATAATTGTACAACTAGTTGAAAGAAACAATCCAGCAACTAACATGTAAGTATTTCATGATATTTTTAAAAAGCGCTGTTTAGGTTTTGTGGGATAGGGAACTTTGTCCTTCATTCCATTTAACATTGTATTCAGCTGTGCGTGGTTAAGACAGGAGTTGGCTGGAATGCACATTGAGAAGTGATAGCACTGATGGCAAATCTGATTGCAACATAATTGACCTGCTCTGCACATTGCCACTGATTGTTATGAGTGTGCGCAAACCTCTTTACCAACATGGCTTGTGCATACTTCCCATCAGAGTTGTATGCCTGCATCTCAGACCCCATTTTCGAGTCTTATGTGGTCATGTAGCCCTTAAAAACCAGCCCAATTTATCCCTCAAAATTTCTTGATCACTTTGATTTGAATCCTCAGATTATCGCATTACGTGTTTTGTTGACTGAGTTTATGTACAGACATTCCTTTTTAAAAGAATATCTGTTGAATTGTTTTCTTACATTGCGCCCATGCAGACACATCATGCCCTAAATCACTAACTAGAACTCTGGTCACAGTATCCTGAATATAATCTCATCAGCAATTTTCATTCTGTAGTTCCTCTTTTTTTTTTACACAGCTGCCCATTAAACCTAAACATAAATCTTTTGTTAGATCACATCATTGGGAAATACTCTATTTTAGGCAGAAAAAGGTACCAGCTTTACCTTCAGGAAAGCTTTTCAGTCATTAAAAAAATCTCACAGCCTGGGACTTAGTCTTCCAAGCCTAACAACTGCAGTGGTGCAATGTTACGGACCTGTGATTTTATGAGTGCCAGTTACCATCTGTTTCTCACACAATGTCTGAAATTACTATGACTGCAGTTTTCTTGTAAGCACTATAGTGCTCTTGGTGTCCATAAAATTAAATCAATTTGTTGTTGCTAGCAGATGGAAAAATGATTCACATTCATATTATGTCTTCACATCCTCAGGATGTCTCAAGCACTTTGAAGCAAATGAATAACTTTTGAATTATAGTCAGTTACAGGCAAACACAACAGCCAATTTGCACACAAGATCCCACACATAGCAGTTAAATCTGTTTTAATAGAGGATAAATATTAACCAAAAAAACAAATAGAATTCCCCTGCTCCTCTTCCAGTAGTGGCATTGTATCTTTTATGTACATTGAATCAGTGTTAGGCTTTGGTTTAGTGTCTCACCTGAAAGATAGTGCCTCCAACAATGCACCACTCACAACTTCATCACTATGGCACTAGGCAACAATAGCATGTGCAGTCTACCCACACCCAGCAGATTGCCGGCTTTCCGAAAATGCAGCTGTCAATGCTCTGTTAACATGACCACTCATGTTAATGTGGTCCACGTAAACTAAAAGGCATTTCACCCTAATATACATTACACTATAGAACCATAGTGAAAAGTTGTGGTGCAGAAAGAGGCCATTCAGCCTATCGTGTCTGTGCTGGCCAAAAAGAGAAAAAAGAAACTAGCTGCTCATTTGAATTCCACTTTCCAGCACCTGGCCCATAGTCTTGCAGGTTCAGATGCAGATGCAGATCCAGGTATCTTTTCAATAAGTTGAGCCTTTCAGCCTCAACCATCAACTTAAGCAGTGAATTCCAGATGCCCACCACCCTCTGGTTGAAAAGGTTTTCCTCGTGTCCCCCTCTAATCCTTCAACCAATCACCATAAATCTATGCCCCCTGGTAACAGACCCCTCAGCTATGAGAAACAAGTCTTTCCTGTCTACCCTATCTCGGCTCCTCATAATTTTGTACACCTCAATTAGGTTACCCCTTAGCCTTCTCTGTTCTAAGGAAAACAACCCTAGCCTATCCAAACCTTCCTCATAGCTGCGATTTTCAAGCCCTGGCAACATTCTTGTAAATCTCTTCTGCACTGTCTTTCCTGTCTTGTGGTGACCAGAACTATACACAAAATTCCAGTTGTGGCCTAACCAGTGTTTTATACAGTTCCATCATTACATCCCTGCTTTGTATTCAATACTTCACCCAATAAAGAAAAGCATTCCATATGTTTTCTTGACCACCTTGTCCACCTGTCGTGCCACCTTTAAGGACCTGTGGACATGCACTCCAAACTCTCTTATTTTCTCCGCCTCTCTCAAAAACTCCCCGTTTATTGAGTATTCCATGTTTTGTTTGCCCTCCTCAAATGCATTGCCTCACACTTTTCCAGATTGAATTCCATTTGCCATTTTTCTGTCCACTCAGCTAAACCATTGATATCGTTCTGGAGTCGACAGCTGTCCTCTTCACTATAAACTACGTGGCCAATTTTTGTGTCATCTGCAAATTGCCCAATCATGCCTCCCACATTTAAGTCTAACTCATTAATATATACAACAATCAGCAAGGGCCCCAACACTGAGCCTTGTGGAAACCATTTTCCACTTGCAAAAGCATCTTACCCTTTGTTCCCTGTCACTGAGCCAATTATGGTTCCAAATCGTCACCTTCCCCTGTATCCCATGGGGTCTCACTTTTCTGACCAGTTTGCCATGCGGGACCTTGTCAAAAGACATACTGAAATCCATGTAGACAACACCCAGTGCACTACCCTCATCAATCCTATTTGTTACTTCCTCAAAAAATTCCACTAAGTTAGTAAGACACAATCTTCCCCTAACAAAACCATGTTGACTATCCCTGATCAATCTGTGCCTTCCTAAGTGACAGTTCATCCTGTGTCTCAGAATTGTTTTCAATAATTTGCCCACCACTGAAGTCAGACTGACTGGCCTAGAATTTTCTGGCCTATTCCTCGCACCCTTTTTAAATAATGGTACAACGTTCGCAGACCTTCAATCCTCTGGGACCTTGCCTGTATCTAGTGAGGATTGGAAAATGATCCTCAGAGCATCCATTATTTCCTCCCTGGCTTCCTTCAACAGCCTGGGATACAATCCATCTGGCCCTGGTTTTTTATCCACCTTCAAGGATGCCAGTCCCTCCACTATGCTTATTGTATCTAACATTTCACACTCCTTTTTAACTACAATGCCTGCATCAACCCTCTCCTTAGTGAAGACAGAGACAAAGTACTCATTGAGAACTTTGCCCACATCTTCAGCATCAACCCACAAGTTACCATGTACATCCCTGATAGGCCCTACCATTTTCTTAGTTATTCTCTTGCTCTTAATGTACTAATAAAACATCTTAGGATTTTCTTTGATTTTACCTACCAATATTTTTTCGTATCCTCTCTTTGCTTTCCTAATTTCCATTTCTACTTCACCCCTGTACTTTCTATACTTCTCGAGGCTTTCTACAGTATTAAGTCTTTTGTGACTGTCATAAGCTTTCTTTTTCAGCTTTATTTTGACCTGTATGCTTCTCGATAATCACAGATAGTTTGCAATCAACAGTGTAGCATCGTGTAAGTCAGTTCCAGTTTGCCTGGCAAATCCCTTGATGTTGTAATTTTATGCAGATCATCTCTGCCATCTTTATTTAGAGGGGAAAAACTTGAGCTCAAATGTTATCCTTTGTTCAACATGGCACTCAGAGACCTAGAGATCCCATATTTCTCAACACTGATTCATCCTTAATCAGATGTTTAAACTTCACATCTGGCTGCGAACTACTTTATTCAGGTCCATGGGGGGAGATGGCAGCATTTTGGTAACATCAACAACAAAAACAGAATTACCTGGAAAAACTCAGCAGGTCTGGCAGCATCAGCGGAGAAGAAAAGAGTTGACGTTTCGAGTCCTCATGACCCTTCGACAGAACTTGAGTTCGAGTCCAAGAAAGAGTTGAAATATAAGCTGGTTTAAGGTGTGTGTGTGGGGGGCGGAGAGAGAGAGAGAGAGAGAGAGAGAGAAGTGGAGGGGGGGTGTGGTTGTTGGGACAAACAAGCAGTGATAGAAGCAGATCATCAAAAGATGTCAACAACAATAGAACAAAAGAACACGTAGGTGTTAAAGTTGGTGATATTATCTAAACGAATGTGCTAATTAAGAATGAATGGTAGGGGACTCAAGGTATAGCTCTAGTGGGGGTGGGGAGAGCATAAAATATTTTAAAATATTTAAAAATAATGGAATAGGTGGGAAAAGATAAATCTATATAATTTATTGGAAAAAAAAGGAAGGGCGAAACAGAAAGGGGGTGGGGATGGGGGAGGGAGCTCACGACCTAAAGCTCATGACCGCTTCCTGTAAGGACTCCATCCCATTCTCTCAGTTCCTTCGCCTCCGTCGCATCTGTTCCGATGATGCTACCTGCAAAAACAGTTCCTCTGACATGTCCTCCTTCTTCCTTAACCGAGGTTTTCCACCCACGGTCGTTGACAGGGCCCTCAACCGTGTCCGGCCTATCTCCCGCGCATCCGCCCTCATGCCTTCTCCTCCCTGCCAGAAACATGATAGGGTCCCCCTTGTCCTCACTTATCACCTCACCAGCCTCCGCATTCAAAGGATCATCCTCCACCATTTCCACCAACTCCAGTATGATGCCACCACCAAACACATCTTCCCTTCACCCCGCCTATCGGCATTCCGTAGGGATCGCTCCCTCCGGGACACCCTGGTCCACTCCTGCATCACCCCCTACTCCTCAACCCCCTCCTATGGCACCACCCCATGCCCACGCAAAAGATGCAACACCTGCCCCTTCAATTCCTCTCTCCTCACCGTCCAAGGGCCCAAACACTCCTTTCAAGTGAAGCAGCATTTCACTTGCATTTCCCCCAACTTAGTCTACTGCATTCGTTGCTCCCAATGTGGTCTCCTCTACATTGGAGAGACCAAACGTAAACTGGGCGACCGCTTTGCAGAACACCTGCGGTCTGTCCGCAAGAATGACCCAAACCTCCCTGTCGCTTGCCATTTTAACACTCCACCCTGCTCTCTTGCCCACATGTCTGTCCTTGGCTTGCTGCATTGCTCCAGTGAAGCCCAATGCAAACCGGAGGAACAACATCTCATCTTCCGACTAGGCACTTTACAACCTTCCGGACTGAATATTGAATTCAACAACTTTAGGTCGTGAGCTCCCTCCCCCATCCCCACCCCCTTTCTGTTTCCCCCTTCCTTTTTTTTCCAATAAATTATATAGATTTTTCTTTTCCCACCTATTTCCATTATTTTTAAATATTTTAAAATATTTTATGCTCTCCCCACCCCCACTAGAGCTATACCTTGAGTCCCGTACCATCCATTCTTAATTAGCACATTCGTTTAGATAATATCACCAACTTTAACACCTATGTGTTCTTTTGTTCTATTGTTGTTGACATCTTTTGATGATCTGCTTCTATCACTGCTTGTTTGTCCCTACAACCACACCCCCCCCTCCACTTCTCTCTCTCTCTCTCTCTCCGCCCCCCACACACACACCTTAAACCAGCTTATATTTCAACTCTTTCTTGGACTCGAACCCAAGTTCTGTCGAAGGGTCATGAGGACTTGAAACGTCAACTCTTTTCTTCTCCGCCGATGCTGCCAGACCTGCTGAGTTTTTCCAGGTAATTCTGTTTTTGTTTTGGATTTCCAGCATCCGCAGTTTTTTTGTTTTTATTTTGGTAACATCACTTGACTAGCAATCCAGATGCTCAGGCAAATCCTCTGGAGGACACGGGTTCCGATGGCAGCTGGTGGAATTTAAATTCAATTCATAAAAAAAGTCTAGAATTGAAAGCTGGTCTCAGTAATGGAGATCATGAAACTATCATCAATTGTTGTAAACACCCATCTGGTTTCTTAATGCCCTTCAGGGAAGGAAATCTGTTGTCCTTAACCAGCCTAGACTACACGTGACTCCAGACCCACAGCAATGTGGCTGATTCTTAACTGCCCTCTGAAATGGGATAGCAAGTCACTCAGTTTCAGGGCAGTTAGAGTGGGCAACAAATGCCAGCAACACCCACACCCCATGAAAAAGTAACTTTTTAAGAACAGGACCCTGACTACCGCTACGCTTACACTGGTTATACATTTATAAAGTGCAGGTACAGGGAGTCTTACGCTATTGGCAGGGTTATTACAAAGCCTACAATTGGCATCTTGAAACAACACTGCGGAAGTCAGAAATGATCGGAGGCCACACTGTGGTACAGTCTCTGAGGTCTCTAGATTCTTCAGCATCAGCTGCATAACTTTACTTTTTAAAGATGTCACACAAGAGAATGAGGAGAAAATAATGGAGGCAGTGACAATAAGAACTAACAGGGCAAAACATCAGTGCAGCCTACACGAATTGTGCATGAGGCACTAATACATGATACATTTCATCACACCAACACAATTCCTTCATTGAAAATGACATCTTCAAAATAATCTATTCCTCTTTCGTCATGCTCAGTACAATTTTGAGGATATTGGAAATTATGGGCTGTAAGATCATACTTTGTGAAATGGTCACAAACCGGTTTAGATGGCTGAAACTTATATGTGACTATGGGCATTTAAACTGTGAACAGTATCCCATTCTTTATATTTAGTTAATATTTAGTTAGGCCAATATTTAGTTAACCATGGACCTGAATAATGGCTTTCTTCACAGCCCTGTTAGTCCTTACTTTCACTGCCTCTATTATTTTTCCTCGTTCTTTAAAAAGTAAAGTTATGCAGCTGATGCTGAAGAATCTAGAGACCTCAGGGGCTGTACCACAGTGTGGCCTCTGATCATTTTCAGTATCTGCAATGTTGTTTCAAGATGCCAACTGTATGCTTTGTAATAATGCTGCTGATAACATATGACTCCCTGTACCTGCACTTTATAAATGTATAACAAGTGTAAGGGTAGCAGTAGTCAGGGTCCCTTTCTTAAAAATTTATGTGAAGTTGAGACATTGTCAACTGTTGTTGTATCATGGTGGTCTGGACCCCAGAAGTGTTAACCTTGCAGTCATATGACTGGAACTTACTTTCAGGGACTGCATTTTAAAATAACCTGAACAAAGCAAATCCAGCAGCAGAGAAATGTCAGAAACTGTTGAACCATGAAAGCTGAAAGTCTTCTAATGTAGCCAAAGTACTGCATTTGTGCCAGCTTTCAAGTCCACCTGAGGACAAATCTCTTGACTATTAATCTACAAGAGGTTTTGCAGCTTCAAGAAAATCCTTCGTTTCTAAAGGACTTTCACTCCAACTGAAGTATCAACTCAACTAAGAAGACACCAGGCCTGCATCAACATACAGACTGAGTTATAAATTCCATTTTTATAATTAAAGCTTTAACTTCATCTTTATCTAATCTTTGTGTATGTGATAGTGTGAGATGAGTGATTGAGACAAGCCTTCTTTATTTTTAAAATCGCCAAAGAGCCTGCTGCTGGAATTTATTTAAAATTTGGAAAAATCACTCCGAGGGTAAGGAAATATACACACCTTACAAACAAACATCCTGATAATGGGCTGAAAAGGACTACACAGATCCTGTCCACAACACTTTCAAGGCCTGAACTTTCAGCTCGGTTGACGGGCGCAATCGGTGGGCCCGGGATTGGTTAGGAAATGGACTGCCGACCGCGATCGGCTTCCAACCGTGGTTTCACGCTGAAAAGCTCAGCGTTGCCGGGGTGGGGGCAGAAAGAGGGTGGGCGATGATATCAATGCAGGCGCGGGTGAGCGCTGAGAGAAAGCTGCCTGAAGGCTGAGAGCTGCCTCAGGGGGCTGAACACCCGAAACAGCAAAAATAAAGGTTTCAAAAGCATAAAAAAGTGTCCATGCATCATAATCAGTCACCTGAAAATTTAACTAATGAACATACTTTTGACTCAGAAATTTATTTACATTTCATCAAGGAAATCTCATCCCACCCGTGGATGAGGTTTGATAAAAAATGCAAAGGCCGCCTAGCTGATTTGCTCATCCGCCAACCGTAAAATGGCAGACAATTGTGCCATTAATATGACTCCTTGGGTAGCAACTGGCTGAATGCATGGTTTTGTTGGAAGACAATTGGAGATCTGGTGACTCTTCTTGGACTGTGCATTACTGGAGGATTGCACCTTAGTCAGTCATATCTAGTTCCGTAGTGAGTAGCTAATTTGGTCAACTTGCTGTCACTTTCTCTGTTGCACCAGGTCCTTTATAGTAAAGAGAATGGACATAAATTGTGTTCTTCCATTCCCCGACTCTCTGTGGCAGGGTTTCCAGTGAATATTAACTTTGGCTGTCCTCTTTGAAAGATCATATTTTGCAGAAATTTTAATCACTTAGTAACTGTGCTTGCCATCCCACTGCTAATTCAACTGTAGTAATTAAATGATGCAGTTCGCATGCTGTGTATAACTTTTAATACATAGCTCAAAAGTTCCAGGGCTGTTTCATATTTGCCAATGCTGACCTTACCTGTCCATAGACATATGAAAGGCACATTTTTCAGAGTCATTAAACATGAAACATGATTTATTTTAAAAATTATAATGTTACTTATTTTTAACCAACACTTTTAAATCAGGGTGAGGTTGAGAACTCGTGCAGCCACATGGTTTATACATTTCTAGGGAGTGCCCTTTGTCTTCTCAGTTTGAACAGATAGGTAATATCCCCTGTACTGGCACATGATTGTGACACCAAGACTTTTTGAAACACTTTCAAAAGTATAATAAAAAAACTTATGTCACTTAATGTAAATACAGGTAATTGATTTATTGATTTGGCAATCAAGCTTTGATCTTAGTTGAGCTCACAAGTGAACTATTCTTTCATCTGGTTGTATGTTGGGACATAATAAAGACATTGCCACTTTTCTTGTTGAAAATTTATAATAAATTAGACCAATGAGTGTACCTGTTTGGTAGTATAAACATTTTTCCGCTTGCAAAGACACAAAGGGAAGTTGAAGTATCAGTTTAAACTAATAGTTTGTAAAACCTAGAAATAAAAAAACCCCTTTGGGTGCAACTGGGAAACTGCACTCAAAATCCACTTGAAATTGTGTTAGTTAGGTTACAAGTTTCTGCTAAAATTCATTTATATAATCACAAACAAACCTTTCACGAAGCAGGACAATTATGCTGTGTAACAAAAAAGAATTGCTTATTCTTTACTTCCCAATTCCAAGTATTTCTTGATGTATTTTGTTGTATCCAACTAATATGGTAGAGTTATTTGAGGATCTAACAAGGAGGATTGATGAGGGTAGTGCATTTAATGTGGTCTACATGGGTTTTAGGTAGGCTTTTGATAAGCTCCCACATTGCAGACTGGTTAGTAAAATTAAAAGCCCAAGGGATTCAAGGAAAACTGGCAAATTGGATCCAAAATCTGCTCAGTGGAAGGAAACAAAGAGTAATAGTCAACGGGTGTATATGTGATTGGAATGCTGTTTCCAGTGGGGTTCCACAGGGCTCACTACCAGGTGCCTTGCTTTTGGTGGTATATATCAATGATATGGACTTGAATGTAGAGACTTGAATGTATGATTATGAAGTTTTCAGAAGATACAAAAATGGCCGTGTGGCTGATAGTGAGGAAGACGGCTGTAAACTGCAGGAAGATATCAATGGACAAGTGGGAAATAGAATTCAATCCAGAGATGTCTGAGACAATGCTTTTGAGAAAGTCTAACAAGGCAAGAAATAACACAATAAATGGAAAGATACTGAGAAGTGGGAATTGACAGAAACAAATGCTTGAATCCTTCTTCCCAATGACAATCCCACAATGGAACAAGCTGCTAAAGGAAACAGTCACAGCCCCATTACCTGAAATCTTCAAGAGCCATCTTTAGATTATTTTTATTTAAAAGTTTTCATTATCAGGGCTACCATCTCAGCAGGTCATGCCTGGTTTAGCTAGCACTATCCATATTAATCTTGGTGGATTATGGATATTAGTCTGTGATACTGACACAACTAAAGCAGAAGCAAAGAAACAGAAGTAGAAGTGTAGAGGACAGAGGGACCTTAAAGTGCATGTTCATAGATCCCTGAAGATGGCTGAACAGGTAGATGGGATGTTTAAGAAGGCATGTGGGATACTTGCCTTATTTAGGCAAGACATAGGGGAGAATTTTTCCTATGGCGGGCAAGCTGGGCAGGAGCAGGCATGGAGCCAATTGCAGCCTGTGATCGGCTGCGCGCCGCCAACTAAGTGCTCAGCGCT
The DNA here is from genome assembly GCF_017639515.1 of Carcharodon carcharias. NCBI lineage: Eukaryota > Metazoa > Chordata > Chondrichthyes > Lamniformes > Lamnidae > Carcharodon > Carcharodon carcharias. The sequence continues at coordinate 89,338,386 of NC_054470.1, forward strand.
ACCTATGCGGGCAGGGGGAGGAGGGAGAGTTGAGGCCTGTGCTCTTTTGTGCATGCACACGTAACAGCGCAGCAATCTCCCCGAGGCACGGAGCTGCCTTGGGGAGATTGAATAGATTATAAAACATTTAAATAAATGAAATAAAAATATATTTAAACATGCCCTCTCATGTGACGTTGTCACATGAGCTGGGAGATGTTTGTGAAGTTTGGAAAATTTATTTATTTATTTTATAAGAGTTTCAGGAAACCTCATCCAGCCAGTGGATGAGGTTTCCTGAAAATCACGAAGGCCGCTTGGGCTCTTTGCCTGCCCAGCAACCTTAAGGTTGGACGGGCAATGTTCTTAATCAGTTCAATTACTTTCTTAATGGCCTAAATAGGCCGTTGACATTTCAGTGGGCGAGCAGCCTCCTCCGGTGTGTGCCTGCCAAACGAAATATCAAGATGACGTCGGGATGCACTTCCAACGTCATCGCGCGTCATTTTACGTGTCGGTGTGTTGGACCAGCCCCCGCACGCCGACCAGAAGATTCAGCTCATAGGGCATAAGAGCTGGAAGATTATTAAAGAACAGCATAAAACACTGGTAAGGCTACAGCTGGAGAGTGTGTGTAGTCCTGGTCACTGCATTGAAGGGAAGATATTACTGCACTAGAAAGGATGCAAAGATTTACAAGGATACTGCCTCAACCAGACTATTTTTGTTATGTGGAGAGATTGAACAGGCTGGAATTGTTTTCTTTGGTACAGAGAAAATCAGCAGCGACATAACTGAAGTGTATAAAATCATGAGGGGAACTAGATAGATTGGACAGGAAGGTATTTTTCTAATTGGTTAGGGTCCATCACCAGAGGGTCATTGATTTATGATAAGAGGTAGGAGTTTCAAAGGGGATGCAAAGGGAAATGTTTTAACCTAGAGCGTGATAGAGATGTGGTATTCTCAGTCTGAAAGGGTGTAGAGGAAGAAACCCTCATAACATTGAAGAACTACTTGGATATACATTTGAGGCGCTGTAACTTACAAAATAATGGATCAGAAGCTGGAAAGTGGAATGAAGCTGGATGGCCACTTGTTGACCGGCATGGGCACAATGGGCCGAATGGCCTCCTTCCATGCTGTAAATTTCTATGATTCTATGATTATAATTAACAGTGGTAACCTCGTGCAGTTTTATTATTCAGCTGAAAATGAGTTTATTACTGGAAATAAGAGTCTAATACTCCGTGTGAGGAACCTGATTTAAAATCACTGAAAGTGACTTTTAAAAAAGATACTGAACCATTTAGTAGCTTCATTGATGTACACTGGTCAGTTTAATATTTTGTGAAGACTTTTAAAATGTGCCTACTAATACCTGTACGCCGAAGAATATAAGAACAATTTGAAGAGTTTCCTCCAACCAGCACAACTGGCAAAACCTTACAATTTCAAGCTGGCAAGGGTGAAGCCTGATTTGGGCACATTGAATCTTGAACTAATATTAAAGATTAATAGTAACACGGGCATAAGTGGTTTTGGGTGTAACTTGTTTATGTTTAAAATACCCTGATCTTTTGTACCGGTTTAACCAGTTCCACCCAGATTGCAATGAGTTCTACCCTAAGGTTTTAAAATACACTTGATGACAGCGTCGCAAGCACTGAATTTACCAAGGTACCAAAACCTTAATGCAGAAAATTTGACTTTGACGGAGATTGTAAAATGGGTGGTATTGGAATAGCTGCCTGTTACATGTTCCCAGGCAGCAGCTGTATAATGGGAAGCTGAACAATAACTTTATAAAGCTGTCAGTAAATACAAGCAAATATCTTCTTGGTTCCATGTAATTTATCCAAAACAATAATATCCATCATCAGAGTCGTCTTTGGATTCCTTATTGATAGATTCACTGTTAAGTGAATCTGTTGTCCCACACCCGTCCGAGAAAGGATCTAAGTCTGAGGGTGTACAGTGACCTGGCAAGTCTTCAGCCAGTGTGTCCAGGTAACTTCCCACTGATATTGCATCCAGTCCATCACTGCCATCTTGCAAACTGTTCCAACTGCCTTGGAGCGAAGTGCTCTGGCTTTCCACCAAGCTGTACAGGCTACTTGCCAAGCTGCTTTCCCTGCTGGCCATGATGCCTTTCTCCTCCATCATCCACTTGATAGATTCAATACCTTCATTGATAGATAATAGCTGATGCATCAACTTGACATCGATTGCCCTGAGATGAGCCTGAGGCAGAGAATGGCAAATAAATTAATTCAGATTGTGCCATAGCTTTATGCCTTTCAAAAGTACATATAGTATATAGGCTTGAAGTTCCTCCTAGCTAAAGTTGAAGTTTTATATAATAAATTTGACATGACATTTTTAACTTTCAAAACTTTATAACTGCATGTCATCATCATCCTCCTGGAATCTAGTGAATATTAGGACCTCTGCTGCATCTCCATGACATGAGCATGAGTATTGAGGGTATGTGCGCTGCCATCAGTCACACAGGAGACAAACATTCACAGATGCAAAGTGAGGCTGTCAAGACTGTCCTCATTGCATCTTATCATTATCCCCCAAGAATCTTGTGGCTATGAGGGCTTCCCAAGCACGCCTGCCTCCTCTGGCCAGTGCAATGGCTTCATCACTAGCATCCTCACCTTTGAGGACCTCATCATGGTTATACCCTTCGACATCATCTTCATCAGAGGGAACGTCAGCTCCTCCATCTCCTCCTCAGCCAGGTCCTCCCCCTTTTGCAGCACTAGGTTGTGGAGCGTGCAGCAAGTGACAATAATGCACAACACCCTCTGGGGACTGTATTGCAGTGCTCCACCAAACCTTTCGAGGCACGAGAGCCTCATTTTCAAAATGCCTATAATTTGGCTCATAGCACAGGAGGAGGCCATTTGGCCCATCGTGTCCACGCCATTTAATAAACATCTGACAACAGTAAACTCATTTTGCAGCGCTTGGCCCATAGCCCTGGAGCCTATGGCAACACAAGTGAATATCTAAATATTTCTTAAATATTACGAGAGTTTCTGACTCAACCACCCTTTCAGGCAGTGAGTTCCAGACTCCCACCATAGTCCGGGTCACAGCATGAGCCTCATTGTAAGGGCGCTCTGCTGCAGTATGAGGTAGGTGCACGGGCATCATCAGCCACTCTCTGTGGGTAAACCTTGTCTGTGAATAGCCAACCCAACAGCCTCTCTCGACCCTGGAAGATGTCAGGGATCTGAGACTTGCTTGTAGGAGTCATGGACGCTCCCTGGTATTCCTGCGCAGACCTGCAGGATGAGTTTTTGGTGGTCGCACACCAGCCGCACATTCAGCGAATGGAAGCCCTTGCGGTTGATGCAGTTGACTGTTTGTTGCGACAGAGATCTAAGTGAGTACAGTTGATGGCACCCTGCATCTGTGGAAAACCTGAAATCTGCATAAGCGCTTTTGGTTCCTGGCTTTCCTGATCCCAGGAGAAATGCACAATGTTCTGCGCCTTTGCAACAAAGGTGTCCGTGACCTCCTGGATATACTTGTACATGGAGGCTTGCAAGATCCCACACAGGTCATCTCTGGAGCCCGGAAAGGAGATATTGGCATAAAAATTGAGTGCTGCGGACACTTTCATGGTCAGTGGCACCAGATGCGCTCCATGCCCCTGTGGCACCAAATCCTGCAGCAAGTGGCAAATGTAACTGACCAATTCCCTAGACATATCCAGTCTTCAGCTACACTGGTTCTCAGTCATCTGCAGGAATGACAGGTACTGTCTGTAGACCCTGGTTCTAGTGAGGCGCCTACATCTTTAGCTACATGCGCTGCAAGCCCTACTGCCCCTTCATCTTGAGGGAGGTGCTCCTCCCTTTTCTGAGCCAGGCACCTCCGCCGCACTCTTCTTCTTCTTCTCTGCTCTCTGTAAGCCATGAGACATACCACTAAATCACCAGGCTCCATGATCCTGATGTTCTCCTCCTGCAGGATCAAAGAGAGAGATATGTGGGTCAGTATATGTGTCCTAAGCATTTCTCTTGGTTAAGCCTGAAGGCCCCTTCACGCATGTAGGGCAGTGCTGGCCACCACTTGGATGGCCAGTGTGTAGTGCGCTCATTGGCAGTCCTAAACCCCACCCACCTCCACCCCAGTCCACTTCACTTGACCCATTGGCAGCAGCTTCGCCCACTGGACTGCATGCTGTACTCCTCAGCTCAGGTGTAGGCATTCTCCTAGCCCGCACTGCAAGTCTGCACTGTTAGTTTGAACCATGAGGGACACTGGTCCAAACCTTAATAAAGACGTTGTAAGAGGCTCTGAGCAACTCCACCAGTGACTGTGTCATGGCCACCTTTAATACCTACCCAGTTGGCCAATTGCTCTGCTGCCCCCTTAAATTCACATTAATTTACAGTCTGTGCCCTAGGGGAGAAAAGTACTGGAGCATTTGGTGGTGCTTTCATGCTTTTGTGTTGCTTGAATGGGCAGAAAAGCTTCAGAGGCCTGACTCCAAGTGTGTTAATGCAGCTGCAGCTGAACGGTTTCAGCTGTGGAAGAATGCTCACTTCTGACAGGTTTTTCCAAATGTGTGGCTGCTTCCCTCACCACCACCCCACCCCCACTTCCTCCACCCCTTGGCATTTGCTTAAGTTTTTCCTTCAGTCTGTCTGCGCTGCGTTGCCACCCACCTCTACCCCCACCCCCCACCACCCTGGCTTGACCCACAATGAAGCCCTTGTCCAGGCACCGCACTGAAAGCCAGCTGGGAAAAAGCAACTTACCTGTGCTGTCGGCGAACGCGCGGCGCCTCTTCCTTGATGTCCTACAGGCGATGCTCATGAGCATTGTGCAAGGTTGTGTGCACTCATCTCCGAGTTCCCCTTGAAGTTCAGGTCACCAGGTGCACACCTTTTAAAGGCAGTCACGGAATATACGTTCTGAAGTCACAACGACATGTGCAGTAAATTTGACCTGGGGGGATTGTTCCAGCGAGCAGGGCTTATAATTAGGTGCAAATAAGACATTCCCGGCATCTGGCAGTGGCTGGAGCAGATGATCACAAACTGGTTTTATGACGGCGTAATACCAATTTTTGGCCTTCCCACCATATTTTCCCTCCTCTGCCCGCTATGATGCCCAATGCCGATGGGGCCGGAAAACTCCAGTCAGTGTTAATATTTCAAGTCCATATGACTCTTCTTCAGGGCTACTGAAAGTGTACCCCTTCGTTAGTCAAGTGTGTTCAGGGGAGAAATTTAAATAAATTAGTGAGTTTGTGACTCTATCCATGTTTGACATTGTAACATTATCATCACGTTTCTCATCACTCTGAGTGTGGAGATGATTCACTGATTCTTTAGAGACAACTGCCATTTTTAAAATAATGCATGCCCAGTAAGCCTCCCTAGTCAGGCTTGAAATACAGCATTTAGAAGCTGTGATAAATGCTCCTGTTCTGATATCTCATGTAAAATGTACTTGGAACTCATATTTTCTACCGTGCATTTACTGATATCGCCTTTCTACAACACAACAACCGCTGTCGGAGAATGTGTTACAAAATGCAGGGTTATCTCTGAAGAAGAGGTGCAAGGATGGGCATTATGGCTTTGTAGAGAATATTATTTTAAATAATTGGTTTCCCTTTGTTAAACATTTTGAAGCAGATATGCAAAGGAATATCTTTGTTTCTCCTGCACCAGAGCTGAGGCATGCCACTGTATCAATGTAAAGTCTGGGATAGTTAAGTGCTCCGCAAGACAGAGTGGTTGCTCTGCTGCCGGAGAAAGAAGTTTATATTCTATTGATGGCAGCGTTCCAGTGGAGATGTGAGGATGGATGAGTGTTCTGGAGCTTCACCTGACTGTTTTTGGCAGTGAATTTTTGTGCAGAACCTCCTATCAGAGAGATGTGGTAGAATTCATGGTAGAGTGGAGTGTAAGGATTATATGTAGTTTATGGGCTTGATAGTGTTTTCTCAATCTATTTAGCTTTAGCTCTGAAGAAGAGTCATATGGACTCGAAACGTTAACTCTCTTTCCCTCTCCACTGATGCTGCCAGACCTGTTCAGTTTTTCCAGCATTTTCTGTTCTTATTTTCTCAATCTATGTTTCTTATGTTCTTAATAAGTGCATCACATATGAAGCTGAAAGATTTGTATCAAGCTTCCTGAGAGTTTTAAAGTTTCTAATGTAGTTGTATTCTTAATCTACTAAATAATGAGTTGAATAATTGATTACATGTTTAATCAAGTAACAAGATATTCACACACACATACAGCCAAGTTAAGATGTTTTAGAGTATAATTTATGGGAAACATTTGCAGTCTTTTAAGTAGCATTATTTTTGTTTATGCATTTGTCTTTCTTCAGGGGTTGCTCACCCCACCCGTTAGAAAAGTTGGTCCTAAACTGACTGACTTTAAATAAGGCTGCCCCGCAGCAATAACACACTGAGAGTGGCCTTGAGTAGCTGCGAGTGGGACTTCCACCTCTCTGTGGAAGGAAGTCCAGTCAGCAGCTCTTGCAGTCCCAGCAGCACCAGAACTCAATAGTGGACTACAAGCAGTCCCAAGAAAAGCATGGAGACCAGACCCTGGTAAATGTTAGGCATTTTGGGCAGTGAGGGATCAGGCACCTTAGTGAGGGAGGCAGGTTTTAGAGGCCAGTAGGGGAGGCATAAAGGAGTATTACAATCTTAAGGGGGGGTACCCCCAAGGCGGATAGGGCACCCCCCAAAGGATGTACACTCCCTTTCTTCCCATCTTTTCAATAACTTGGTTGAGAAAATGGCCTTCTCACTCTCGCACGCCTTTCACTGCCCAGTGTATTATGGCAGTTGACTGGAATGAGGGTCTTAATAAGCAAAAATTGGCCGCTTAAGGGCCCCAATGAGCCTAAAGATGGGCGGGTTAGTGGGTGCCTTACCCATCACCGTGTTATGGAGACTGGGTCGGTGGTGGGCAGGAAGGCAGTGGGCTACCAATGCATATGTTCTCTGCCAAAAACATGCCCAGTGAGGGGGGCATAAAATCCAACCCAATATTATCCTTCTCATGGCATATTACAATACTAGCCAAGATGTAATTACATGTTGGCAAGATCTCAGGTTCTTTGGTTCTATCCAAACAAAGATTAATACTTAGTATCACAAAATTATAGGTGCTGCCCGCCAAACCCTATGGTTATTTTTTATTGTCAGAAAGAAACACGGTTTTTTTAAATTAATAAATTAGACAGAATGAATAGTACCTTGACAAACATCACAAGATTGCCTAGTGAGACTCAAGCTGCACTTGCTGTTAGCCATTGCACAGCACGGTGTGAATTTGCTGGACTTCTGCATGCTGCACTTTGTGTGGATACAGGAAAGTGCACTTATAAAAAAAAATTGTTTTTTTAAATTGAAACTCCTTCCCTGCCCTCTTTGCCACTTTTCTGGTAAAGACATATACTCTGTCGTGGATTAATTCCAATATGATTGCACAAGCAATAGCCACTCTCCAGTACCTTTCCCAAGTTAAACAGAGGTAAGCCATGATAATAGCCACTAGAATACACAATTACGTGGAGCATCACTGCTGAGCTTGGTACTGTTCTTCTCTGCACTTCTAACATTGAGCTACTGAAGAGCAATAGGACAATTAATTTTGCCAGATTTCACATCTGTTCAACATTTCAATATGAAGATATATGAAGGAGGGCTAGGTGTACATGGAGTGTTTAGCCATTTTACACAGCACAAGTTAAAATCTAAACCCATGGTCAGAATTATACTGTCAGAACTGTGGGTTCCTTCATCAGGAGTAAATGCATGTCTCAAGCCCACACCATTGGGCAGCAGGACTGCAGAAACTATTTTACCCGCCGCCAAGACCATCCCTCTAAGCTGATGGCCCAATCAGAGAGAGCCAGCAGCTTGGCAGTGCCACCTACAGAGGTGGTCACTGTGAGGCCAAGACTGTCACCCACCATACCCGCTTTTCTTGCCCCAATTGAGGCCCTTATGTTGCCAATGAATGACCGCTTAAAGCCGATTCCCACCCGGCCTCAATTTTCAGGCTGGCAGGACGAGTTCAAGGGCAGGGGGAAGCCCAACAAGTGACCCTGCTCAGCCTCGGGCAGGAAGTGGGGGGTGGGAGGGAGGCAGGAAGGGGATGGTGCCTCCATCAACGGCCTCCATTTAACTTTGGGCACCTTCCAAAAAAGGCCTGGCCCCTGCATGTGCCTCCTCCCTCTCCGGCCTCTCCATCAATACTTTCCCCCCGTCCCCTCACACCTGCTCGTGGGTCTCAGCTCCCCTCCCCACCCTCAGACCCTCCCACTTTTCTAGTCCTGGACTCCCAGGACCTAGGCTCTGGGGACCTACCTCCAGCCAACTAATGCTGTTTGGAGTATATGGGGCATACTGCCAATAATGTGTTTACCGATGACTCCTCAGATGTTGGGAAGGGATACTCCACCATCCAAAAAGTCCTGGCCATTAAGTGCTCGGGTTCTCTGTCTCAATTTCTGAGAATGGCTATCAACAAATATTCATTATAAGCTCACAGACCTCCACAGCTAACTTAGCCCCCTCACACTCTGCACCCTGCATGGATTCCATTCCATTCTCCCAGTTTCTCTATCTTCTTCACATCTATTATGATGATGCAACCTCCCATTCCAATGCTTCTGATATGTCTTCCTTTTTCCTCAACGGAGGATTCCCCCCCACCATGGTTGACAGGGCCCTCAACCATGTCCAACCCATTTCCTGCACTTCTGCTCTCGTCCGTTCCTCTTTCTCCCAGAATCATGATAGGGTTTCCCTTGTTCTTATCTCCTACCCACCAGCCTCCATATTAAACAGATCATCTTCCGCCATTTCAGTCACTTTCAATGTGATGCCTCCATCAACACATCTTCCCCTTCACGCCCTTTCAGCATTCCATAGGGCTCATTCACCCCATGACACCCTGGTCCATTTCTCAATCACCTCCAACACTCCCACCCCCTTCCCACGGTACCATCCCATGAAAACACAGGACTACTGCCCTTTTACCTGCTTTCTCCTCACCATCCAAGGCTCCAAACACTCCTTCAAGGTCAGGCAGTGATTTCCTTGTACTTCTTTCAAATGAGTCTACTCTATTGGCTGCATACAATGCAGTTTTGTCTATATTTGGGAGACTAAATGCAGACCGAATTCAATTCTAATTGAATTAAATTTTTTACTGCCAGTCCAACCTTACGGTTGACGGGCAGGTGAAAAAGCCAAGCGGCCTTTGGATTTTTTGCGAAACCTCATCCATAGGTGGGATGAGGTTTCGATCCACCATTAAAAAAATAAAATATTATTAAACTAATTTCTAAAATGGCTCTGTTCATGTGACAGAGTCACATGAGGGGACATGTTTTTAACATTTTTAAATTCTCTCTTTTTTATTTTTCAAAATCTTCATCTCCCTGAGGCAACTCTGAGCCTCAGGGAGCTTTTCCTGTGTACATAGGCACGAAATTCCCAGCTTGACCTCCTACCACTGACCCCCCACAGCCCCCCCCCCATCCCTGCCCCCCACCTCAAAAAGGCAGCACTGAGCACTGCAGCACGCGTTTCACCTTGGGCGGGTCCCGATCGCGGGCAGTGGTCAGCTTCCCGACTGCTCCTGCTCGCCCTTGACGAGCCTGTCCGACGATGGCAAAATCCTGGCCCGAGTGTACAGAGCAGTTGTTGTCACCAAACTCCTGTAGTACAACAAGACCTGGACTACGTAACAATGACACATAAGAGCGTGAGAAAAATTCCACCAGCAATGCCCCCGCCACGTCTTCCAGATTCAATGGAAGAACCATCAAACCATTAAACAAATGCTAGTGTGCTAGTGCCCTTCTTGAAGCCAGCTCCACAAGCGTTCAGGCAAAACTCTTGCAAAATGAACAACAATGGACATGCTCGAAAAAGCATCTCCCCAGCCAGGCCCTGTGTGCTCAACTCTCAAATGGCCAGCATTTCAGGGAAGGCAAAGAAAATGCTACAAAGACACCCTGAAGCTCTCTTTGAAGTGCAGAACCATTTACATTGATGATTGGTTTGACCTTGCTACCTATCATTCAAAATGACAACAATTTTTTCATTAAGCTGTATCAAGTTTTGAGCCTACACACTTTAACGATGAGACAGAGCAGTGGCAGAGAAGGAAAGAAAAGGAAGCAAATCCTGCACTCCAGATCCCATTCCCTCATGGGAAATTCTGTCCCATATGTCAAAAGATCTGTGGGTCAAGAGTTGGCCTGTTCAGTGACATGAAGACCCACGGCAGAAACTCGCGACCCTGAGTAGACTTCATCCTCAAAGGAGGGACAGCCACCACCGAAGACAATAGCATTCTTGAATAATAACCTGACAATGTCTATAAAATCTCAGCTTGTGTGATAAATCATTAGCATATTTTCAGTGGAAAGTTTTCATTCACTTTGTGTCAGTGATGGCATGCTTGCCTCTGAATGACAAGGCTTCACACTCAAGTCCTACTTCAGGGCTAGAGCATAAAAATCAAGATGGATACTCCAGTGCAATACTGAGGGAGCACTGCACGGTCAGAGGTGTCAGAGGTGTTTGAGTTCCGAAGAAGTCAAATTGGACTCAAAATGTTAACTCTATTTCTTTCTTAACAGATGCTGCCAGACCTGCTGAGATTTTGCAGCACTTTCTGTTTTCGTTACAAGAAACAGCTTATTAAAAAAAAGGTCATTTTCACATTGCTGCTTGTGGGAGTTTGCTGAGTGCAAATTAGTTGCTGCATTTCCAGCATTCCAACAGTAACCAAAAAGGACTGCATTAGCGGTAAAGCTCTTTGAGATATCGGTGGTTAAGTGCAATATAAATGGAAGTGTTTCTTTCAAATTGTCTTTTGAGTTTTTATTAATAGTTTTCATAATGCTCATTGGTGCTAGAACTCAGATGAAGGATCAATGAGGCCTTGGAATAAGGGTAATAAACTGACCCAAATTATGATATCATTTTATTTGCTTGTCTGACAGTTAAATGGTTATGATTCAGATGTAAATAGGAGACATCAGTGGTTTTGCATATTAAAACTGCCTCAAGCCAGAACCGAAGGTTACCCTAATGTTTTATTTTTTTCAGTAAACACTACTTGTCTGTTCTTGAACTCTGTTCAGAAGACATTTTGGCAATTTGGTGCAATGCTAGATGTAACTAGAAACTGGTTTGCCTAAGACAGCCATATTACCCTGATTTCTTGTAAAAGATTCTTAGTCCATCCTAGCCTTATATCTTTAAAGTAAGTCTTTGTCTGATTTCTTAACACCAGCATTTGTAAACAAGATATTAACCAATGTCAGTGGACTAGATCCAATGTCTATAATTTGAGTTATTACTGAATCTTTACTGTTTGAATAAAAGCCCTATTTGCTCCTGGAGACAGTCCCAATAATAAGTATTTAGTTTGAGTTAGCTCTATTTAAAAGTGAACACCATATCAAGGAATTTGGTATTGCACGTTCTTCTCCACCTCAATGTTAGAACCTGCCAGTTACGTCCTGATAGTTTTATTGTATGCTTTAGGGGAAAAAAAGAGGGTAGCACTGTATAACATTTAGACTGTCTTCATTTTATTAGTTTCTGAGTCCAGTCAAGGATATTTTTTCTTGCTCATCCTGATGAAGATTGCTAGTCCTGCAGAAGAAAAAAATTAATATTTTGCATCTATCAACAACTCCAATGTCGCTAGGTGAAATGTAACACAATCAATTTCAATTATTCCCTACACACATTTGATAAATAATGGACAGTATATATTTCTGGTAGTAGTCCAGAGTGGTGTCACTACCAGTGGTGCTGCAGCTTTTCAAAGGTCCACACAAAGTTTTCAAGGATTCTGCCCATAGCTCCATCTCCAATGCACAGACAATTTGAAGTAAATTTAACAGTGCTCTCTGATGGTTACAGTAGTCAGAGTTTTACCCTCCAGCCCCAAGTCACCGTACGACACCAGCACAGTGTCATTTTAGTTCCCGGTCCCTGTACTGCACAGGATGTGAGGAACGGGAAACTGCTGCTTGGCCTCAATGCTTCCTAGTCATTGATCCAGTGCTAGGTTGCCAAGGAGATGATGTCCAGTCTCAGCAGGCATGTTCTGCATGGCATGCTTGTAACAGGCAAGTGGAGAAGCTGGTACGGTTGTCAATACCATCAATCTCATCAGAACACTACCAGCTTCAGTGGCAGTCCACCCATCACCCAAGGACAGCCCGCCCGCCTCACAGTGACAGCCCGCCCGCCTCCCAGTGACAGCCTACTAACTTAAGCATAACTGATCCAGGTAACATAGAACATGACATGCATGTGTGCTTGTTAAAGATACCACCATATCTTGACAGAATTGTTGCTTAGCACCAACTGAAAATTTTACATTAAGTTAAACAAAAACATTAAAAATATGTGCTTAATTGCATAACTAAATTTTATACTGAAAACGTACAATATAACAGGGGTCCCTGGTGTTTTTATAACATGGGAAGGGGTCCCAGAAGCAAAACCACTGACTTGGAACAGTCAGAATACTATGTCTCTAAATCTCTATATTCTTCCTCTAGCATCAACATTATTTTTTTGTTTCCCAAAATAAGCAATCTTTATGATTTCTCCAAGTGTGATTGCTCAATTAATATTTTGTGCTATGATTTACAGTCAATGGGACCTGAGCTGAATCTGTTCAAACTTACTTTAATCAGTATGTTTAATACCCATCAAAGACAGTAACAAAGAGGCATAGAGGCTCAGGATTATCATTAGAGGAATAAAGGGAACATTATTTTCCAATTAGAGGATGTTACAAATTCAAGTTAGGCATGCATATCTCTCAAGTTTAATGGCATCCATGATCCGAGCACTTTACTTTTATGATAGTTAACTCACAATACCTTCTATCAACTTGCATGGTAGAGGAATCTGTGTCTTTAGTGTAAGGTGCAGATGGAGAGAAACAATTATGACCATATTTGCTTAGTTCAATTGGCAAAACTTATTTTCGAATGATGATATAAAGTCTATTGGACATGCTACCGGAACCCCACTCCAGTGAGTTGCATTCGTAACAGAATACCTTTTCTGCATCTGAAATTTGGGTCGGCCTTTCTCTAGGCCTTTTTGCCAAAGCTACAGCTGCTAGTGCAAAAGCTGGACTGCTCTTTACTTTCTCATATTCTATTCAAGTTGTTAACTGTTTACAGTTAAAAACAAATCAAAATCTTCCCTGCAACATGGGTGTGATGTGCTTATCAATTTTGGAAACATGTTACCAAATTATTTTCAATCAATCAGGAGAGAATATCAAGGCTAGCCTTAGACCACACATTTCATAAAATTATAGAATGGTTACAGCACAGAGGGTGGCCACTCAGCCTGTTGTGTTCATGCCGGCTCTCTGTAAGAATACAGCTAAACTCACTCCCCCGCCTTTTCCACTAGGCCTGCAAATCTGGAAAAACTCAGCAGGTCTGGCAGCATTGGCGGAGAAGAAAAGAGTTGACATTTCGAGTCCTCATGACCCTTCGACAGAACTAGGTGAATCCCAGGAAGGGTTGAAATATAAGCATTTAAGCTGGTTTAAGGCGGTGGTGGTGTTGGGTGTGGGGGAGAGAAGTGGAGGGGGGTGGTGTGGTTGTAGGCAAAAGCAGTGATAGAAGCAGATCATCAAAAGATGTCACAGACGGCAGAACAAAAGAACACATAGGTGTCGAAGTTGGTGATATTATCTAAACGAATGTGCTAATTAAGAATGGATGGTAGGGCACTCAAGGTATAGCTCTAGTGGGGGTGGGGGGAGCATAAAAGATTTTAAAATATTTAAAAATAATGGAAATAAGAGGGAAAAAGAAAAACCTATATAATTTATTGGAAAAAAAACAAAAGGGGGAAGAACAGAGGGGGGAGGGGGTGGGGATGGAGGAGGGAGGTCAAGACCTAAAGTTGTTGAATTCAATATTCAGTCCGGAAGGCTGTAAAGTGCCTAGTCGGAAGATGAGGTGTTGTTCCTCCAGTTTGCGTTGGGCTTCACTGGAACAATGCAGCAAACCAAGGACAGACATGTGGGCAAGAGACCAGGGTGGAGTGTTGAAATGGCAAGCGACAGGGAGGTTTGGGTCATTCTTGCGGACAGACCGCAGGTGTTCTGCAAAGCGGTCGCCCAGTTTACGTTTGGTCTCTCCAATGTAGAGGAGACCGCATTGGGAGCAACGAATGCAGTAGACTAAGTTGGGTGAAATGCAAGTGAAATGTTGCATCGCTTGAAAGGAGTGTTTGGGCCCTTGGACGGCGAGGAGAGAGGAAGTGAAGGGGCAGGTGTTACATCTTTTGCATGGGCATGGGGTGGTGCCATAGGTGGGGGTTGGGGAGTAGGGGGTGATGGAGGAGTGGACCAGGGTGTCCCAGAGGGAACGATCCCTACGGAATGCCGACAGTGGGGGTGAAGGGAAGATGTGTTTGGTAGTGGCATCATGCTGGAGTTGGCGGAAATGGTGGAGGATGATCCTTTGAATGCGGAGGCTGGTGGGGTGATAAGTGAGGACAAAGGGGACCCTATCATGTTTCTGGGAGGGAGGAGAAGGCGTGAGGGCGGATGCGCGGGAGATGGGCCGGACACGGTTGAGGGCCCTGTCAACGACCGTGGGTGGAAAACCTCGGTTAAGGAAGAAGGAGGACTTTTTCTTCTCCGCCAATGCTGCCAGACATGCTGAGTTTTTCCAGGTAATTTTGTTTTTGTTTTGGATTTCCAGCATCCGCAGTTTTTTGTTTTTATTTAGGCCTGCAAATCTGTTCTGTTCAGATAATTATCCAATTCCTTTTTGAAAGTCACAATTGAATTTGTCACAGCCTCCTCTTGGGCAGTACATTCCAGATCCTTACCGCTCACTGTGAAATATAGCTCTTCCCAATGTCACCTCTGGCTCATTTGACAATTGCCTTAAGTCAGTGTCCTCTGGTTCTTGACCCTTCCACCAATCGGAACAATTTCTCCGGGTCCACTCAATCCAGACTCCTTATGGAGCGGCAGTAAAACACAGTGTCATTATGCTCTTCGATCAAAATTATCTTAGAACTGTAGAATGGTTACAGCACAAATGGAGGCCATTCAGTCAGTCATGTCTGTGCTGGTTCTTTACAAGAGCAACTCACCTAGTCCCAATCTTCCATCTTTTCCCTGTAGCCCTTCATTTTGTTTTTCTCTCAGATAATTACCCAATTCCCTTTTGAAGATCCAGTTTGAATCTGCCTCTACCATACTCTCAGGCAATGCATTCCAAATTCCAACCACTTACTGCATCAAAAAGCTTTTCTTCATGTCATCATTGCTTCTTTTGTAATCACCTTAAATCGTTGTCCTCTGGGTTCTCGATATTTCTTTACCATAAAGTTATGCATTTTCATTTTAAAATGCAACAACAAGGAATTTCCTGGAAATCTGCACCAAAATCAGTGGTGAATGTGTTGCAAAGGTGCTTTTGATTGCTATTTTGCATTGTTGAATTGATATGTTATGCTGCTTTGTGGTTCATTATGAACTGAAAAGCACTGACTGAAAGCATGATGATAGGAGATTCAACACTAACTTTCAAATGGGAATAGGATAAATATTTGGAATGGAAACTATTCAGGGTCCTGAGGAAAGGGGAGGGGAGTGGGACTAATTGGATAGCTCTTTCAAAAAGCCAGCTCACACATCATGGGCTGAATGGTCTCCTTCTATGACTCTATGTTGAGTGTCAAGAAGACTAATACTTTTGGGCGTCTTTCAGTTCATTCTTAGCTATTTCAATAATGTTCACAGAGTATGTTTTCCCATTTTCCTGTATTTGTAATATTTACATTTCATATGATGGTGTTCTTTCCATGTTAATATTTTTTCCATCTTATTCTTTACTTCCTGATATGCCTTCTCTGACACCACTGTCCATCCAGGTTTGTCCATCAGCAAATTTGACCAGTTGCTATTGCATTTCTATGTAGAAGCCATTGATGTAAGCTGGAAATAGTAATAGTTCAATACTAATCCCTGAGTCACCCCACTCTGTATTTCTCCACATTGACACAATTCCTTGAACAAGTGCCACTATTTTGTTATCATTCGATCATACCCAAGATTTACCCTGAATAACTTCAGCATTAAGTTTAACGGTGAGACTTCTATGTGAAACTTCATTAAATGCCATTAGGAAGTCAAGGTACATCAGTTTGTGTGTCTTACTACAGTCCACTTGGGTAACCCTTCCTCAAAATGTCAAGAAAATTGGTCTATCTGAATCCATGTTTGCTGTTGTTAACTAAGTTAATATTGTAAAGATAATGTGATTATTTTTCTCACAACAACAAAAATGTTCCATTGAATAACAGATGGAGCTATTTATCTGAGATCAGAACCGACACATTAAAAATTTGATTGGATAATTTTGTGCTGAATCACAACCTTCAGTTATATTGCACATTGTGCCAAGGTGAGCTGCGCAAAAGCTCTGCATATCCCTATTTCCTAGTGGTCTGGATTACACTGCACCATGTGAACTCACACCAGAATGAGACTACCTACTCAAGGCTCTAGGGCATTCAGGAGCTAGGCCAGAACACAACTTCAAAATCATCCTGCTACTTTTGAATCAGCACGAATCTGAAGCTGCCTCAGATTGATACAAAGGAGCCTTATAACTACAGTTATGTAGCATATGTCAAAAAATGGAAGAAGTGGATAACACTGTGAATTTACACAGTTACAAAACAACAATTTGACTGCAAAAACAGTGCTATTCAATATTAAATTATTGACTGTGATGCACTTTCAGAAGTTCTAAGGAAATGAATATGAAAGACACTATATAAATACATTTGCTCTTGCTTGTCACAGAATCACAGAATTGTTATGGTGTAGAAGGAGGCCATTTGGCCCATTGTGTCTGCACTGGCTCTCTGGGCATTTTAATTTAGTGCCAATCTCCTGCCTTTTCCATGTAACCCTGCACATTGTTTCTATTTAGATAATCATTCAATGCCCTCTTGAATGCCTCAATTGAACCTGCCTCCAACACACTTCCAGGCGCTGCATTCCAAACCCTAACTACTCGCTGTTTGAAAAAGTATTTTCTCACCTCGCATTTGCTTCTTTTGCAAAACGCTTTAAAACTGTGTCCTCTGGTTTTTGATCCATTTATGAGCGAGAACAGTTTCTTCCTGTCTACTCTGTCCAGACCCCTCATGATTTTGAAAACTTCTATCAAGTCTCCTCTCAGCCATCTCTTCTCCAAGGAAAACAGTCCCAACTTCTCCAATCTTTCCTCATAACTGAAGTGTCTCATCCTTGGAACCATTCTCGTAAACCTCTTCTGCATTCTCTCCAATGCTTTCACATCCTTCCTATAGTGTGGTGCACAGAACTGTACACAATACTCCAGCTGAGGTCTAACCAGTGTCTTACATAAGTTCATCATAACATCCTTGCTCTTGTACTCTATGCCCGTATTAATGAAGCCTAGAATAATGTATGCTTTAGAAAAAGCCCTCTCTACCTGTCCGCCACCTTTAATGACTTATGTACATATAGCCCCAGGTCTCTCTGCTCCTGCACACCCTTTAGAATAGTACCCTTTATTTTATACTGTTTCTCCATGTTCTTTGTACCAAAGTGTAGCACCTCACACTACTCCGCATTGAACTTTATCTACCACCTAGCTGCCCACTCCACCAATGTATCAATGTCCTTTTGAAGTTCTACACTCTCCTCCTCACAGTTTACAATTCTCCCAAGTTTTGTGTCCCTTGCACACCAAGATCTAGATCATTTATATATATCAGGAAAAGCAAGGGTCCCAATACCGATCCCTGGGGATCTCCACTACAAACATTCTTCCAGTCCGAAAAATACCTATTAACCATTCCTCTCTGTTTCCTTATCCCTCAGCCAATTTTGTATCCATGTTGCTACTGTCCCTTTTATTCCATGACCTATAACTTTCTTCACAAGTCTGTTGTATGGCACTGTATCAAATGCCTTTTGGTAGTCCATATGCACCACAACAACGGCCTTGCCCTCATCAGCCATCTCTGTTATCTTTTCAAAAATCTCCAGCAAATTAATTAGATACAATTTTCCTTTAACAAATCCACGCTGACTCTTCCGAATCAATCCAAATTTTTCCATGTGACTATTAATTCTATCCTGAATAATTGTTTCTAGAAGTTTCTCCACCACCAAATTTAAACTGACTGGTCTATAATTGCAAGGCAGATCTTTACAACCTTTTTTGAACAAGGGCGTAATGGTTACAATTCTCCTGTCCTCCAGCAGCTCCCCAAATCCAGGGAATATTGAAAAATTATTACCAGTGCCTCTGCAATTTCCACTCTCACTGCTGTAAATATTCTTGGATGCATCTCATCTGGTCCCGGTGCCTTATCAACTTTAAGTACTGACAGCTTATCCAATATCCCTTCCTTATCAATTTTAAACCCTTCTAATGACTGAGTTTCCTCCTCTGTCACCATGGCCCAGGCAGCATCTACCTCGTATGTAAAGACAGATGTAAAGGGAATTGATTTAACACCTCAGCCATGCCTCTTGCCTCTATGTGTAAGTCCCCTTTTTGGTCCCTACTTGGCCCTACTTCTCCTTTTACCCCTACCCTTTTACTATTGATGTGATTATAGAATACTTTTGGATTTCCTTTTATGTTAGCTGCCAATCTTTTTACACAATCCCTCTTTGCTTCTTGTATTTGCTTTTTCACATCCCCTCTGAACCTTCTGTATTCAGCTTGGTTCTCAATTGTATTTGCTACATGACACCTGTCATAAGCACACTTTTTCTTCTTTAACTTAATTTCTACCTCCTTTGTCATCCAGGAAGCTCTGGATTTGCTTGTCCTACCCTTCCCTTTTGAGGGAACACACCTGGACTGTGCCCAAACCATCTCCTCTTTTAAGGTAGCCCAATGTTCAGCAACTATTTTTCCCACTAACCTTTGGTTCCAATCTATCCGGCCCAGCTCCTTTCTTGCCCCATTGAGGTTGATTATTCTTACTCTGGATTGACCGATATCATTTTCCATCATAATCCTAAACCTTATGATACGATGATCACTGTCCCCTAAATGTTCCCCTACTGTCACTTGATCTACTTGGCCCACCTCATTCCCAAGAACCAGGTCTAACAGAGCCTCCTTTCTTGTTGGACTGGACACATTCTGCTGTAGGAAATTTACCTGAACACAATCTAGGAATGCTTGTCCCTCACTGCCCCTTACACTTCCACCATCCCAGACTATATACGGGTAATTAATGTCCCCCATTATAACTACTCTATGATGTTTACACCTCTCTGTAATTTGCTTGCAGATTTGTTCCTCTATATCCTTCCCGCTAGCTGGTGGTCTATATATTACACTGATCAATGTAATCCTCTTCTTATTCCTTAGATCTAGCCAAATTGATTCTGTCTTTGAATCCTCTGACACATCCTCTTTCCCTTCTCCTTTTTTCCCTTTGCTATCTTTCTGAACACTTTGTAACCAGGAAGGTTTAGCACCCAGACCTGACCTTCCTTAAGCCAGGCCTTTGTTATCGCCACAACACCATAATCCAACAAGGCAATCTGTGCCTGTAACTCCCCAATTTTATTAACTATACTCCTTGCATTCACATACATGCAGTGTAACCCTGATTTAGACTTCATTACTTGCTCCCTTACTACGACTCCATCTATTAACTTACTATTCTCTATTTTAGAGCTATCTGCCTCTCCCAACATTCTGTGCACCCTGGCATTACTTTCTTATATTCTCTTCTGGTTGCCACACCCCTGCTGAGCTTGTTTAAACCCTCCCCAAGAGCACTAGCAAAACGATCCGTAAGGAACTCAGTCCCTGCTCAGTTCAGGTGCAACCCATCCGGCTTATACAGGTGCCATCTCCTCCACAGCCTGTCCCAGTGTCCAAGGAAGCTAAAGCCTGCACCATCTTTCCAGCCACACATTCATCTGTCTTGTCTTCCTACTTCTGCACTCACTTGCACGTGGCACTGGGAAGAATCCAGAGAGTACTACTTTAGAGGTCCTGCTTGCTCATATTCTACCTCGCTCCCTAAATTCCACATCCCCCTTCCTACCTATGTTGTTAGTACCAATGTGGAACACGACTGTTCGCCCTCTCCGGCAAGAATGTCCTGCAGCCATTCTGTGACATTCTTGACCCGAGTACTAGCAAGGCAACAAACGATCCTGGGGTCACATTGACGACTGCAGAAATGCCTGTCTGCTCCCCTAAATAAAGAATCCCCAATCAATACTGCCCTTCTGCTCTTCTTCCTCCCCTTCTGTACAGCTGGGCCGCCCATGGTGCCACAGGCTTGGTTCTTGCTGCTTTCTCCCAAGGATCCATCGCCCTAACTGATATCCAGAATGGAAAACCAGTTAGTGAGTGGACCTCTGGGTACTCCTGCACTACCCGCCTGTTTCTCTTGGAGTGCCTGTCGGTCATGCATCCCCTAACTGTCTGCTGGTCCCTAACTTATGGTGTGACCGCCTCTCTGAACGTGCTATCCACGTGGTTCTCTGCCTTACGGATGCACCTCAGTGACTCCAGCTGCTGTTCAAGCTCTGATACGTGGAGCTCAAGCTTGTGCAGCCGGTGACACTTCCTGCACATGGGCTCGTCTGGGTCACGTGAATGTCCGCGACTGCCCACATGCCACAGGACAGGCATTCTGCCTAGTTGAGCTGTCCTGCCATGCCTTAACCTTAAACTTTTAAATCCTACTTAATAAATCTTACCAAAAAGTACTGTTCCTACTTTATTCTAAGCCTTAGGAATGGAATAAGCCTTAAGTACTCACTAGATAGACAGTCACCAGACACTCATCAAATAGCTAGCTTCTTCTCCAACCAATCAAATTGCTTCTTTCCTGTGATGTCACAATATGTTGTTTCTCACTCTCCTTTCAAAGCTCAGTGTGGGCCGGTTCCGAACAGTTGACAGGTCCATCTCTCCAACTGCTCTTCCTGAAGGTGTATGGAACTGTACTCACTTGGTTCTATCCTCATTGACCTAATCATAGCCAGGGAATCACCAGCAATTGCTTATCTTCCCGCATGCTCACCATTACCTTTCGTGCCCCAAAGACCTATCCTACATGCAACCCCTCAATGATGTCATCCAAAAGCACAGTGTTAGTTTACACATATACACTCATGACACTCAGCAATACCTCCCCCCGACCTCTGTTGACCCC